>NC_056741.1:383656231-384006231 GCF_019279795.1 Protopterus annectens
GTTAACAATTGTTTAAACTGTGGGAAACAAATACCTCATAAAGATTTCCACTCTTACTGTCTGCCTTGTTTAGGCCCAGCCCACGACGTAGCAGCCTGTTCGGCCTGTGCTTCCTTCAACCGACGAACGCTTAGGCGTCGGTCGGAGTTTGCAGAACAGTTTTTCGGTTCTGATTTTGCGTACATTATGCCGTCGGATCCTCCGACTACCCAATCTAGCAAAAAACGCAAAGATAAAGACCGACACCGCGGTCCGCGGTTTCGCCGAAACCATGGTCAAGCAAATCATGAGTGTCTCGGTTTCGGCCGAAACCGAGAAAACTGAACAAAGTACAGCTGAACCTATTCCTACAACTGAGTCCCCTGCTACAAGTCTTGAAACGACTTCAGAAATTGTACCCACTACGGTGGTTGACTTATCAGACACCATCCCCTTGGATGTTTCTACCCCAGCACGTGGTGCTGCTAGGCCTCCAGCAGCCATGTCCATTAAGGCCTTCGCCAGGGCTAAAGCAGCCAAGACTACTAAAACAGTGCCTGTTAAACCACCCACATCCAGGCCCTCTTCTAGTTCTCAAATGCTTACTTTGGCAGAAGATTTAATTTCTTTAATTAGAGGATCTCAATCTCACCCAGGCAGGGCCTCTCAGCCCCCAGAGAAGAGACCTAGGGCAGAGCCCCCCGAGCCAGTGTCCTCTGATTTTGCTGATGAATCAGACATAACTGCCCAGCCAGAGGCTCCCTTCTCCAATTTTGAAGATTCTGATGCTGAAGAATCCATCCCAGCTGCTTCCCCACCAGAAGAATTCTCCTTTGGGGAAACCTTGCATGCCATGCGAGAACAGTTCCAATGGCAGCAACAGGATTTTTCAGACTCCAGAAAAAGACTTAGGACTTTTCTGCACCTCCCACAGCACAGGCCCTTAGCTATACCCCCTGTTCTCTCTGTGGTGGATGATGCTTTCAGTGATGTTTGCTCCGCTCCAGATTCTTTACCCCCAGCCCCTGCCAAACCAGACAGATTTTACAGGGTGCCAGATACTCATCACCACCTTTACAAGGCTCCACTTGCAGACCCAGAAACTATATCCCAGGGCCCCAAGGCAGTAGCTGCGACCATAGCTAAAACCCTATTCCTTCTGAAAGGGAAGCAAGGTCATTAGACAGATGGGGTAAAAGGTCTACACTTCAGCTACTCTCTCAGCTAGAGCTTTAAACTGTCAGTTTCACATGATACAATACCAAGAGTTTATGCTGGATCAGTTAACTAAAAACTAACCACTGATGAATCTCTTGATAAGAAATATGTATTAGAGATGGTAAATAACATACAACAGGTTAGCAACCATTCCTTAAAATGTGGCTATGATGCACTGGAGGCTTCATTTAGATCAGCCATGACAGGCACAGTGATAAGAAGGCATGCATGGCTAAAGGAACAAGCTTTACCGGATCATGTTAAAGCTAAGTTGCTAGATGCTCCTATGGACAAGACAAGTTTGTTTGGTACATCTGCCCAGCAGGTTATGAAGAAAATGGAAGAAAAGGCAAAATCTGTTCAAACTGTTAAAGATTTCTTGCAGGTTCAACCCCAAGGTTTAGCAGGAACTGGCCTGCCAAAATTGGTCCTTTCCTGACTCCACAAAATTTCAAAGGGCAGGAATAGACGCTCCAGAGGCAGAAACCAATCCAGAGGAGGTGCCTACAGAGGAAGACAGTGGCAAGGTAACAACAGAGGCACAGACACAGCCACTGCCACTACATCAACACAACCACAGTGACTTAACCCTAAATCCGCCTACCAGGGAACAAATAGCAGCTCCTCTAGGCGGAAAGTTAACCTTATTTTCAAAAAACTGGCACTACATAACAAAGGACAAGTGGATTTTACAAACCATAGATCAAGGTTACCGGTTTCACTTCCACACTTTTCCAGTCAAAAGAGGAATGCCAAATCTACCTCCAAATCAAAAACAGAGGCTCTACGACAGATAATGGAGTTAAAAAACATGAGAGCTGTGGAAAGAGTGCCAACAGCAGAGCAAGGAAAGGGGTTCTACTCCAGACTATTCCTAGTTCCAAGAAAGGAAAAAGTTGGAGACCAATTCTCGACCTGTCCACCTTAAATACATACATCATTGTCCCAAAATTCAAAATGCTGACCCTACAGCAACTTCTTCCCATGCTGGGCAAGGAGTCTTGGCTGGTAACTCTAGATCTCAAGGAGGCATACCTGCACGTCCCCATTCGACCAATCTGCAGAAGATACCTCAGATTTCTTGCAGGATCAGAGCACTATCAATTCTCAGCATTGCCCTTTGGCTTATCTACTGCGTCCAGAGTATTCACAAAATGCCTGGCATCAGTAATCGCCCATTGCAGACTTCAGGGAATTCAAATTTACCCATACTTGGACGACTGCCTGCTACAAGGGGACAACAAAAGCAAGCTGACAACAGATTTACAAAGGGTCATTTACTTGCTACAAGCACTGGGATACACAGTCAATTTACAAAAGTCAAGGCTGATACCATCCCAAACAAGGACATTCTTGGGCATGGAATTGGACACAGTAAAACAAATGGCATTCCTGACTACAGAAAAACAAAAAGAACTCCCTCTATACTTCTTGGCACTAACAAAACTAAACAAGTTAACAGCAAGAAAAGTACTGCAGGCCTTGGGCTTCATGGCATCATGCATAATCTTGGTTCCATTTGCCAGATTACATATGAGAAAACTACAGTGGTACCTAAAGAATTTATGGTCCCAACACAGACACAGTCTAGAAACAGAAATCCCACTAATTCCATGCTTAAAACAGGAGTTCCTATGGTGGGCTCAGGCATGCCAGTCAAACCCAGGCCTACCCTTTCGCAGATGTCAAGCAAGCCAGACCATCACAACAGACGCTTCAGACCTAGGATGGGGGGCCCACATGCTGGACAAATGCGTGCAAGGATTGTGGACACAGGATCAACTCCAACTGCACATCAACCTAAAAGAAATGCTGGCAGTAAAACTGGCAATCCAAAAGTTCAAACCATTTCTCAAAGAGGGCCAGTTGATGATAAGGACAGACAACACCACAGTCATGTGGTACATCAACAAACAGGGAGGCACTCATTCATACCCCTATGCAGAATGACCTTGGAGCTGTGGACCCTGGCACTCAGCTACAACATCCAGTTACAGGCAATATTTGTACCAGGGAAAGACAATACCCTAGCAGACATATTAAGCAGAACCACTTCGATGCCCACGAATGGAAGCTTCACCCGGACATCTTCAAGACCATCTCAAAGAAATGGGGAATGCCACAGATAGACCTATTCGCATCACCTCTCAATCACCAGCTCAAAAAATTCTGCACAAGGACATTCCACCCATTAGCATGGAAAGTGGATTCGCTCTTTCAACTGGAAAGGCCTAACAGCATATGCATTCCCGCCTCTTCCTCTGATACACAAGGTACTACTGAAAATCAAGGAAGAACGTCCAAGGATAATCCTGATAGCTCCAAACTGGCCAAGACAGCACTGGTACCCACTACTGAGGAGCATGTCTCGGAACAATATGTGGACAATTCCCCTGATGCCCTTGATAACGCAGAACAACTACAGCATCATACATCCAAACCTAAAAACCTTGCAACTGACTGCATGGAACATCACATAACAGCAGCTATTCCAGAACTTTCCCAAAGAGTTAAAGACATTATTCTTGAAGCACGCAGACCTTCAACAAGAAGGAACTATGCTGGAAAATGGAAAAGTTTTGTCATCTGGAGTACGGAAAGAGGAAAAGATGTGTCAAACATAGATATGCCTAACATTCTGGAGTATCTGGCCGAACTTCTTCATTCAGGCCTGTCCTACTCCTCCATCAAGATACATGCATCAGCTATTTCAGCAGAATACAGCCTTGATACACCTGTTTTTTCGCACCCTTTGCTCAGGCAATTCCTCAGAGGAATCAAGAATGTAAAACCTCCAAGGAAACCACGATTACCAGCTTGGGATTTAAACTTTGTGCTAGAAAAGTTGACACTAGCACCCTTTGAACCAGCAGCAACAGCAGACCTACAACACCTGTCATGGAAAACTGCTTTCCTACTGGCAATTACTTCAGCAAGGAGGGTTTCAGAACTACAGGCCTTAATGGCAGTGCAACCCTTCCTAATCTTCCACCAAGATAGAGTGTCCATGAGGACTAATCCTACATTTATGCCTAAGGTGGTATCCAGACTGTCTTTAAACCAGGCAATCCACCTACCTACCTTCTTTCCCAACCCACAAAACAGAGGGAAAGAATACTGCATACCTTGGATGTACATAGACAGCTACGCTACTACTTGGACAGAACAAAAATAGCAGAAAGACTGACCAACTTTTTGTAGCCTATGCAACAGGAAGGGAAGGAAAAGCTATTTCCAAACAGACAATTTCCAAATGGATAGGAAATTGCATACGCTTCTGTTACTCCTTCCATGGAAAACCAATTCCACAGAACATAAGACCTCACTCTACAAGGGCAACAGCCACTACCACAGCCTTCTTACGAGGAGTGGCAACCAAAGACATTATTGAGGCGGCTACTTGGACCTCCGTGCATACATTTGCCAAGCATTATAATTTGCCTCTATATTCCAGATCCCGAGCAGGGTTTGCCACTGCTGTACTGCAAGGGATCCTAAACACACCATAATCTATTTTTATCCTCCTCCCTAGTTGGCTATGGTATTCTACCCACTTGTTATGACTGCAGATGCATCCATGAAGGACATAGTACAGTTTTGTACCTACCATAAATGTAGATGTCCGAACTGGATAGCATCTGCAGTCAGGATTACCCTCCTCCATCCCTCTGTGGTACTCCTAGGGTGTTTACCCTTCTAATAGCTAGCTGTTGGGGAGTCTTTATGGTGTATTTGTTTGTGTATATGTACATACATGCTTATTGTTGTGTTTACCTCTATCTATTTGGAAACATTGGCATCTATCCAAATTTTAGCCTGCAAGAGGGCTACTGGCATCTGGGGCAAGAAACACTGAGGAAAATGGCGTCGGCTGATGCCTTTATACCCGAAGACCAACAGAGATGACGTCGGGTGGAGTGCGACATCAGCCGAAGCCGGACCCGGACTTTGGAATCCGGCCGACTGAAGGGCTGCCTAACGACAGGACAACCCACTTGTTATGACTGCAGATGCTATCCAGTTCGGACATCTACATTTATGGTAGGTACAAAACTGTACTTTCTTCATCTCACATTGCTGCAGTCCTTACATATGGGTAGTCCGCTGTCCTCGGTCGGCCCCCAATACCAAAGTATTAGGCTGACGTCGGTCAAGGCGCTTTAGACTGACATCAGAACGTCAGGGTACAAAAGCGCATGACCGACGTCATATCCTCAGTCTTTTTTGCCGCATGGTCCGATGCAGAAGCAGCGTTGCAAGTGCCGTTCGGCGTTCTGAAATTTTTCGAGTTCGGAGTTTCAGACCGAATCCAAGTTGGCTAAGTACCCCGTTGGGGAATATTTTGGTTTTTTCTTGCCTCAGTGTATTACCGGATGTCAGAAAAAGTGAATAACTGTATTTCTTGTGGGAAACAGATACCACATAGGGATTATCATTCTTTGTGCATTCCTTGTTTGGGGCCTGAGCACGACGTTGTTGGGTGTCGCTTTTGTGCTAGGTTCAATAAGCGCACTATTAAGCGAAGGTTAGATTGTGCTAGGCTGGTCTTCGGTAAGCGGTGCAATTATAATATGCCGTCGGACTCTCTGGCGCCTGCTTCTTCGAAGAAGCGCAAAGACAGAACAGTTAAACCCAGGCAAGATGAGTCGTCCGTTCCGGACGCCGGTTCTTTAGAGGCTTCAGTGGAACCGGTGGTTCCGACGGAGACTTCTTTGGAGTCTCAGGGGGAGACTTTGATTTTGCAGGATGTGGCCTCTCAGGAGGCAGGTCAGGCTGAAGGGGCTTCTCAGGTTACTGTACTCCCCTCCCTTCCTAGGGTGGTTAGGCCCTCTCCTTCTGTTTCCAAGGCTTCTCCCAGAGGCAGGCCAGGTTTAGCTTCTGTTGGTGTCACTCCTAGTTCAGCAGGGTCTGTGCCTAAGAAGCACATGCTTAAAATGGCAGAAGATTTGATTACTCTGATTAGAGGTTCTTTGCCCCCTCCTGATAAGAGGCCTAGGGTGGAGCCAGAATTGGGAAGTTTTGAGCAGGCTTCGGATGTTTCAGAGTCTTCGGCTGAAGACTTGCAGGAGTACTCTCCTTATTCTGATTCTGATGCAGATGATTCCACTCCTTCTGCTTCTCCTCCAGAGGATTTTTCTTTTTCAGAGACACTTCATTCTTTGAGGGAACATTTTAAGTGGGAAGGTCAGGACTTCTCTGATTCTCGGAAAAGGCTTATGGAATTTTTGCTTTTACCCCAACACAGGCCCTTGGCTATACCTCCTGTTCTGGATGTTGTGGAAGATGTGTTTTCAGAGGCTTCACTTAATCCTGATTCTCTGCCTCCTGCGCCTGTTAAACCGGATAGGTATTACAGGGTGCCTGAGGCTCATAAATATCTTTATAAGAGTCCTAGGGCGGACCCAGAAACTATTAGTCAGGGACCTAAGGGTGTTAAGGCCTCTGTTGTAAAGAATCCGGTTCCTCTAGATAAAGAGGCCAGAGCTTTGGATAGATGGGGAAAGAAGGTCTATACTTCTTCTACCTTAGCTATGAGGGCTTTGAATTGCCAGTTTCATATGTTGAAATATCAAAACTTTCTTCTTTCTCAATTGAAGTCTAAGGTGGATGCTCTGGCGGAAGGCATTGAGTGTAAAGAATTACAAGATTTGGTGCATGTCTCTGAACAGGTGGGTAAGCATTCATTACAATGTGGTTTTGATGCTGTGCAGGCCTCGTCTAGGGTGGCTGCCACTGGTTCAGTTCTTCGCAGGCACGCCTGGCTGAGGGATCAGAATTTATCTGACCATGTTAAGACAAGGATTTTGGATGCTCCTTTGCAGTCTGATGTGTTGTTTGGTTCACCTGTGGAGTCAGTCTTGAAGAAAATGGAAGACAAGGCTAAGTCTATGCAGGCTGTTAAAGATTTTTGCAAGTTCAGCCTCCAAGTTTAGTAGGAATTGGCCTGCTAAGGGGTGGACGATCCTTCTTATGATTCTCAGTCTAGGGGTAGATCTAGACGTGGTAGGGGCAGAGCTCAGGGTTCTTTCAGACCTAGAACAGGGAGTTCACCTGCACAATCTTCGGTTGAGGGCAGGGGCCAGTCCTTTCGTAAACAGGCCCAATGACCTACTTTTCAGCTGCCAGATCCTTCTTGCCTGGCAGCACCTTTGGGAGGAAGGTTGGCACTCTTCAAGGAAAATTGGATTTTGATTACCCAAGACAAATGGGTATTGGATATCATACACCAAGGTTACAAGTTTTATTTCCATACCTTGCCTCCTTTCAAAGGCATGCCAGACGTTCCTCCGCAGCAAAGACTAGAGGCTCACAAACAAATTTCTCTACTACTTCAATTAGGGGCCATACAACCGGTCCCTCTGCCAGAAGTGGGCCTAGGATTTTATTCTCGCCTGTTTCTAGTACCAAAGAAAGGGAACACGTGGAGACCAATTTTGGATTTATCTATCCTCAACACATATCTGGACATTCCCAAGTTCAAAATGTTGACGTTACATCAGCTTTTACCTCTGCTGGGCAAAGATCACTGGATGGTGACTCTGGATCTCAAGGAGGCTTATCTTCATGTTCCTATCAGGCTCAGTTGCAGGAAGTATCTGCTGAGCTGGGACTTCTCATTATCAGTTCTCTGCATTGCCCTTTGGCTTATCTACTGCGCCCAGAGTGTTCACGAAGGTTCTGGCTCCAGTGGTAGCTTTCTTCAGGCTAAGAGGAATACAAATCTATCCTTATTTGGACGATTGCCTGATTCTGGCCCAAGGAAAGGACGAACTTCTTCATCATTTAGAGTATGTGATGGCAGTGTTAAGATGCCTGGGGTATTCTGTGAACGAAATAAAGTCCAGTCTAGTACCCTCTCAGGACATGTGCTTTCTGGGTGTGAGACTGAATACAGCATCCCAGATGGCCGTTTTGACCCCGGACAAACAAAAGAATCTTTCTCTTTACTTCCACCAATTGTCTCGTCAGTCCAGGCTGACTGCAAGGACAGTCCTTCAAGCCTTGGGGTTCATGGCATCTTGTATTCTGGTACTTCCCAATGCCAAACTGCATATGAGGAAGCTACAATGGTATCTCAAAAATGTATGGACGCAGCACTGCCAAGATTTGGACACTGTCATTCAGATAATACCTTGCATTCAAAAGGAATTTTTGTGGTGGGCTCAGGAATGTCACCTAAACAAGGGACTCTCTGTGACCCGACCAGAGGCGAGTCAGATTCTAACGACAGATGCCTCAGACAAAGCTTGGGGAGCTCATCTAAATGGAAAATGGGTACAAGACACGTGGCCTGCCAGACTTCAACATTTACATATCAACTTGAAGGAGATGTTAGCAGTCCAATTTGCATTGATAGCTTTCAAGGATTTACTTCTTCCAGGGCAGGTGTTGATTCAAACAGACAACACAACTGTCATGTGGTACATCAACAAGCAAGGGGGACGATTCATATCCTCTATGCAGACAAGCAATGATTTTGTGGGAGACTGCTCTCAGTTTACAGCTAAATCTTCAGGCAAGGTTTCTGCCAGGAGCACAGAACTCCTTATCAGATGTGTTGAGCAGACAAATTATGGATCCCCACGAGTGGAAATTGGATCCTCATGTATTTCAGAAATTGACAGTGTTATGGGGAACTCCAGACATAGATCTGTTCGCTTCTCCACTAAATTACCAGCTGCCAAAGTTTTGCACAAAAAGGTTTCATCCCACAGCTTGGAAAGTGGATGCTCTCTCATTCAATTGGAGCAATCTTCACGTGTATGCCTTTCCACCTCTGCCTCTCCTCCCAAAGGTACTCCTGAAGTTCAGACAGGACAAGCCAAACATGATTTTAATAGCTCCGGATTGGCCTCAACAGCACTGGTACCCATTACTGAGAAGTCTGGTATGGAAGCCTCCATGGCCGTTGCCTTCGATTCCTCACCTGCTGTCTCAGGAGAACAGTCATTTACTCAATGTCAAACTTCACTCTCTACATCTAACAGCCTGGCATATTCTGTTTTAAACCCTGGAGGGTCTCAGCTTCCACAACAAGTTTTGAATGTTATTTTGGAGGCCAGAAGGCCTAGTACAAGGAAAGTTTACGCAGATAAATGGAGGAGATTTTAATTTTGGAGTACAGCAAAGGACTTTGATGTTTCTAAACCTAATCTAAGTGTTGCTCTTCAATACCTTACTGAGTTATTGGACAAAGGTTTGTCCTTCTCCTCTATAAAGGTTCATGCTGCAGCAATTTTTGCTCACTATGACTGTGACCCACCATTATTTTCTCATCCTTTGTTTAAGCAATTCCTTAGAGGGGCAAAGAATATAAGACCCCACGAGAGCTCCTACTCCTGCTTGGGATCTCAGTTTTGTGTTGGAGAAACTCACTCTACAACCTTTTGAGCCTGCAGCAACTGCAGAGTTGAAATATTTATCATGGAAGACTGCTTTTTTGTTGGCCATTACCTCTGCAGAAGGGTTTCTGAATTACAGGCCCTTATGGCGGTTGAGCCTTTCTTAATTTTCCACAAGGATAGGGTGTCTTTCGCGTACTAACCCTTCTTTTATGCCTAAAGTGGTTTCTAGTGTGGCTTTAAACCAAACTATTCATTTGCCTACTTTTATGCAAACCCCAAAATAAAGGGGAGAGGATTTTGCACACTTTGGATATACACAGACAGTTGCGATATTATTTGAGCAGAACTAAAGGGTTCAGGCAGTCTCAGCAGTTGTTTGTTTCTTTTGCTTTGGGTTCTCAGGGCAAACCAGTTTCAAAACAAACTATTTCTAAGTGGATTGGTTTTGTATTGCTTTCTGTTATTCCCATCATGGTAAGGAGATTCCAGCTGGGATTAGGCCTCATTCCACTAGGGCTACTGCCACTTCTACAGCTTTTTAAGGGGTGGCTACTAAAGATATTTTGGAAGCAGCTACTTGGAGTTCAGTGCATACTTTCTCTAAGCATTACCACCTTCCACTTTACTCTAAATCTAGGGCTGGATTTGCCACTGCAATTTTACAGGGCATTTTGGCAGCCCCTAATGCTTTTAAGTTTAGCCATCCTCCCTTACCTCTGCTTTGGGATTCTACCCATATGTAAGGACTGCAGCAATGTGAGATGAAGAACATAGTACAGTTTTGTACCTACCATAAATGTAGATGTTCAAGATCCACATTGCTGCAGTCCAATTACCCTCCCTCCTTCCCTCTGTAGTTAGAGGTGGTGGTGTGGTTTGGGTTGTACATATTGTAAATATGGTTAGTGCAGGGGTGGTTGGTTATTTTTTGGCTGTTTTTTGGCTTTAGCCTTTGTTGTTAGGGCCTTCTGACATCTGGGGCAAGAAAAGACTGAGGATATGACGTCGGTCATGCGCTTTTGTACCCTGACGTTCTGATGTCAGTCTAAAGCGCCTTGACCGACGTCAGCCTAATACTTTGGTATTCGGGCCGACCGAGGACAGCGGACTACCCATATGTAAGGACTGCAGCAATGTGGATCTTCGAACATCTACATTTATGGTAGGTACAAAACTGTACTTTTTAGAAGATAGCCCAGTAATTGAACATAGAAGATGCAACTTACCAGAGTTGGAGCACATCTTTACAGAGATGAATTTTGACTGCCAAAATAAGTTCTAAAAAAGTTAAATTAAGATTTAGATCACTGTTACAGTAGCCTAGGCTGTGCAGGTTGTATCCTGCTAAAGTTATGACCACCAGCCAGCTTTCAAAACTTCGGGCCACCTTCCTAACCACTGGTGTGTGCAGCTCAAGGATTGTCATAAAAAAGCAGTGGTTAATGTGCCAAAAGTTTGAGCTTTCTTTTCCCCCCACAGTGCACTCTTTCTGAAGCCTTCCTGGAAAGACTGGGCACATAAGTATCCTTTTAGGGGAAACCTTCCACTTCATTTTTCTGAGGAAAAACTTTTTTTATACATTTCTATGTAGAATATGCATTTCAGGGGCCGAATAATGTACTTTTGGGGTCTGTCATCAATGTTGTTTACCTCAAAATCTTGACTTTTCTGTCAGGAGGTTTATTGACAAACACAGACTCTACCCACTTTCCACATATCTTTCTCAGCTTAACCATGGAGAAATTGTCTCCTTGGTTCTTCCTTCTGTCTATAAGAGGAAACTTTCTCTAGAGTCTTAAAATGTCAGGCCAGCTCCCTTACTGCCTTAGCCACTAATGAACGAGACTGCTGTGGCTGGACTTGGTTTCTAGGACTTCTTATTGTCTCTTGGTCTTTCTGATGTACCTCCTTGGGAAGCCTAAGAATCAGACATGTCCTCTGCAGATGTTCATCGTGCATACAGCTGAAGTAATCACAGATGGGTTTTCTGCTGTCAGGTGGGTCCTCGGTCGGCCGAATTCCAAAGTCTAGGTCCGGTGTCGGTTGTTGTCGCTTTCTTTCCTGACGTCAGTGAGGCAGGGGTATATAAGACACAGCCGACGCCGTTTTCTTAAGTCTTTTTTGCCGCGCGGTGCCCGAAGCAGATGCAGTTCGCAAGTGCCGGTCGGCCAGTTCCTGAATTTACAAAAAATTGGAAACCGAAGTCTTCTTTAAAGCTAAGTACCCCGTTGGGGAAACTTTTCTTGCTTCAGACCGATGTCAGAAAAAGTTAACAATTGTATTTCTTGTGGGAAGCAAATACCGCATAAGGATTTCCATTCCCTCTGCATACCTTGTTTAGGCCCAGACCATGACGTCTCGGGCTGTCGCTTTTGCGCTACTTTCAATAAACGCACTATTAAGCGTCTGGCGGAGTTCGCCCAACACTTTTTTGGTAAAGCCTTTGATTATAAAATGGCGTCGGAGACTCCGACTACCGTTTTGTCCAAAAAACGCAAGGAAAAGGACCGACACGCGAGGCCCGCGGTCTCCACCGATGCCACGCCCAAACCGGCTACACGTGGTCCGGTTCTCAGCGAGACTCCTATGCAGTCCCTGACTACCGACGACACTTCTTTGGCGGTGTCTTCTGTAACCGAGACCGCAGGTAACTCGGCCCATACACAGACTACAACCACCGAAGCCACTGTGAGCGTTGAGCCTCCTAATGTGGACAGGTCCACTTCCACCCATGGTGTCTTTAGACCCTCATCTTCCTTTTCCATTAAGGCCTTTACTAAGTCCAAATCAGCCAGGCATTCCAAGAGGCCTGTTGCACAGGGCCCATCTCCAGGCCCCATGCCTAAAAAGCAGATGCTAAAAATGGCTGAGGATTTAATTACTCTTATCAGGGGTTCCCAGCCCCCTCCAGATAAGAGACCCAGAGTGGAGGAAGATTCTCCCTCTTCTGATCAGGGCTCCATTTTTTCAGAGCATTCTGATGTAGAGGAACACTCTTACTCCCCTTTTGAAGATTCTGATGCAGAGCAGTCCATTCCTTCTGTATCTCCTCCAGAGGATTTTTCTTTTGGGGAAACCTTGCACACCTTGAGGGAACACTTCCATTGGGAAGGCCAAGACTTTTCTGATTCCAAGAAAAGACTTAGAGAATTTTGTTACCTCAGCACAGACCTCTGGCTATACCTCCTGTCTTGGACATACTTGATGTTTATTCGGAGGCTTGCCTTAATCCGGATTCCCTGCCTCCTGCCCCAGTCAAGCCTGATGGGTACTACAGAGTTCCTAACTCTCACCAATTTCTTTACAAAAGCCATAATGCTGACCCTGAAACCATTTCTCAAGGCCCCAAGGGAATGAAGGCCTCTACTGCTAAGAATCCACTACCTTCGAAGAGAGTCAAGATCCTTAGAAAGGTGGGGAAAAAGGTATATACCTCGGCCACCCTAGCCATGAGGGCCTTAAATTGTCAGTTCCATATGCTTAAATATCAGCAGTTTCTGTTATCACAATTAAGAAATAAAATGTCTCAACCTGAACAACCAGATTTGAAGGAGTTGCAGGATATGATGCATAGTGCAGAACAAGTGGGTAAACACACCTTACAATGTGGCTATGATACCCTAGAGGCCTCAAGTAGAGCTGCTGTTACAGGATCAGTCATTCGTAGACATGCCTGGCTTAGGGAACAAATCTTGCCTGATCATGTGAAAGCTAAACTACTAGATGCTTCTTTACAAAAGGATGTGCTATTTGGTACTAATGCTGAGGAGATACTACGGAAAATGGAAGAGAAAGCCAAATCTATGCAATCTGTCAAAGCTTTTCTAAAGGTTCAACCACCACGTTTTAGCAGAAATTGGCCTTCTAAAAACTGGTCCTTTCCAGCCACGGACAAGCCCCAAAGAGGTACAGACGCACAAGGGGCAGGGGACAATCACAAGGATCATATAGAGGCAGGCAATGGCAAACTCCAGCACCAAGAGGTGGCGAAGACAGTGCACAACAATACAGGAAACAAACCCAATGACTTCCTCCTTTCCATGCCAAGCAAGTCTCAGCTGGCAGCACCCTTGGGAGGAAAGCTGGCATTATTTACAAGAAATTGGCATATTGTCACAACAGACAAATGGATCCTGGACATTATAAACAGAGGCTACAGATTTCATTTTCACACTCTTCCAAAAATGAGAGGCATGCCAAACCTGCCACACAATCAAAGGGCAGAGGCACAACTACAAATTTCAAAGCTCATAGACATGAAAGCTATTCAAGAGGTACCTACTCACGAACAAGGTCAAGGTTTTTATTCCAGGTTATTTCTGGTACCAAGGAAAGGAACCGACTGGAGACCCATTTTGGACTTATCCATCCTAAACACATTTTTACTCGTACCAAAATTCAAGATGCTCACATTACAGCAACTTCTTCCCATGCTGGGCAAGGATTTTTTGGCTGGTAACATTGGACCTCAAGGAGGCATACCTGCATGTCCCAATCAGACAAAGCTTCAGAAGATACCTCAGATTTCTTGCAGGTTCAATCCACTATCAATTCTCTGCATTGCCCTTTGGCTTGTCTACTGCGCCCAGAGTATTCACAAAATGCCTGGCATCAGTAATTGCCTACTGCAGACTTCAGGGGATACAAATTTACCCTTATTTGGACGACTGCCTGATCCAAGCGGACAGCAAGCACATATTTCTGGAACATCTGGCTTATGTAACACAGTTACTGAATTCTCTGGGATACACAGTCAACAAAGAGAAATCCAGGCTAACACCATCTCAGAAAATAACTTTCCTGGGTGCCAACTTGGACACAAACACTCAGATGGCCTATCTTACACCAGAAAAACAGGGGCAACTAACTCAGCACTTTAAAATACTAGCAAATTGTACCAGGCTTACTGCAAGGAAAATCCTGCAGGCTCTGGGCTTCATGGCATCTTGCATTCTTTTAATCCCATGTGCAAAGTTGCATATGAGGAAACTTCATTGGTACCTAAAAAACCTATGGTCTCAACACAGCCACAGTTTGGAAACATTAATACCAATAATTCCATGTTTGCAAAAGGAATTTCTATGGTGGGCCCAAGCATGTCAAACAAACACAGGTCTCCCATTCTGCAAGCCTCAAGCAAATCAAGTCATCACAACAGACAACTCAGATTACGCCTGTGGGGCGCACATGACAGACAGGTGCATTCAGGGCAAATGGTCCCAAAAGGAAAAGCACCTTCACATCAATCAAAAAGAAATGCTAGCAGTGATAATTGCAATTAAGCTTTCAAGGACCTCCTGCATCCAGGACAATTATTGATAAGAACAGACAACACCACAGTAATGTGGTACATAAACAAACAAGGAGGAACACATTCATACCCCCTGTGCAGACTAGCCATGACACTTTGGAACTTGGCTCTGGAATGGCAAATCGAACTTCAAGCACAGTACTTGCCAGGTTTGGAAAACACGCTGGCAGACAATCTAAGCAGAAATATGACAGATCCACACGAATGGCAGTTGCATCCTCAAGTGTTTACAAAGATAATCCAAGCGTGGGGAAGGCCAGACATAGATCTCTTCGCCTCCCACAGGAATCATCAATTGGAAAAGTTCTGTTCAAGGACCTTTCATCCAAAGGCCTGGAGAGTGGACGCCCTTTCATTCAGTTGGGCAGCATGGACAGTTTACACTTTCCCACCTCTGCCTCTTTTGCTCAAGGTGCTCTTGAAAACAAGAGCAGACAGACCGAAGATGATACTGATTGCATCAGAATGGCCAAGACAACACTGGTACCCACTCCTGAGGAGCCTAACGCATACTCCTCCCTGGCCCCTACCTCTAATGCCTCTTCTACTGACTCAACACAGCTACAAAACTCTTCACAGTCAGTTGAAAACACTCAATCTCGCTGCATGGAAAATTCCTTAACAACACAACAGACCCTACTCCCCAAAGAGGTGCAGGATGTCATTTTGGAGGCCAGAAGGCCATCTACTAGAAAGGCTTACTCCGCAAAATGGAAACGGTTTTGGTCTTGGAATGAGAAAAAAGGCCAGGATCCTAGAAAACTGAATTTGCCTCGGGTATTACAGTATCTAGCTGAGCTGCTGAACAGTGGACTTTCATTTTCCTCCATAAAAATCCATGCCTCAGCCATTTCTGCAGAATTCAACACTGATCCACCCTTATTCTCTCACCCACTCTTAAGACAGTTCCTCAGAGGGGCTAAGAATATAAGACCACCAAGGAAACAACCAATGCCAGCCTGGGATCTTAATTTCATTCTAGAAAAATTAACATTGCTACCCTTTGAACCAGCTGCCTCAACAGATTTGCAATATTTGTCCTGGAAAACAGCTTTCCTTCTGGCCATTACCTCAGCTCGTAGGGTTTCGGAACTACAAGCCCTCATGGCTGTGTAGCCCTTCCTCATCTTCCATCAGGACAGGGTTTCCCTTCGAACCAACCCGTCATTTATGCCTGAAGTGGTATCCAGGGTAGCTTTAAATCAAGCCATACACTTACCTACCTTTTACCACAATCCTCAAAACAAAGGGGAAAGTCTGCTACACTACTTAGGCATCCATAGACAGCTATGTTATTATTTGGACAGAACAAAGCCTTTCAGGAAAACAGAACAACTCTTTGTGTCCTATGCTGTAGGAGCTCAAGGGAATCCAGTTACCAAACAGATTTCAAAATGGATAGGCCACTGCATATGGTTTTTTTACTCCTATCATGGAAAATCTGTCCCTACAGGTATCAGATCCCACTCCACCAGGGCCACAGCTACCTCTACAGCCTTCCTCAGAGGAGTTCCTACCAAAGATATTTTGGAGGCAGCCACTTGGAGTTCAGTGCATACCTTCACAAAACACTACCACCTGCCTTTATATTCCAAAACTAGAGCAGGCTTTGCCACTGCTGTGTTGCAGGGCATTCTGGCTCATCCCAGTTCCACCTAGTGCCTACCACCCTGTGCGTAGCTTTGGGATTCTACCCATCTGTGATTACTGCAGCTGTATGCACGATGAACATAGTATAGTTTTGTACCTACCATAAATGTAGATTTTCGAGTGCTAATACAGCTGCAGTACAGGTTACCCTCCCTCCTTCCCCTCTTGGTAAAGGCCTAGCGCCTAACCCTTCTTCATACAACCTGATTGGGTTATCCTTCTGTGGTATATTTGCTTGCAACTACTGATTTTTGATTATATTGCATTGCATATATATAAATATAATTTATGTATTGCCTTCCTTCTGGGGGCACCTGACATCTGGGGCAAGAAAGACTGAAGAAAATGGCGTCGGCTGTGTCTTATATACCCCTGCCTCACTGACGTCAGGAAAGAAAGCGACAACAACCGACGCCGGACCTAGACTTTGGAATTCGGCCGACCGAGGACCTGCCTGACGGCAGAAAACCCATCTGTGTGATTACTGCAGCTGTATTAGCACTCGAACATCTACATTTATGGTAGGTACAAAACTGTACTTTGTAGGACTTTACTTAGCAAGGGAAGAACAACTGTTGCAAGTCTCTCTGCAAGTACAGATGAAGTTTTACAGCACAGCCTGGCTAAGGTGCCGGATTCTTGGGCTAATGCCCATGCCATGGATTGTTGCTTCTCCAGGGGGTCTCTAAGAATTATAGAGAGCAAAAAATTCTGTTTCATTAACTATTGGCAGGGAAGACTTATTTCCCAAGGAATTACCGTCTGCTTTTAATGCTTTAAATCCAGTTTCTTCACTAATGTGAAATAGGAAAAAGCTATTTCATTCACATTCTGACACTGATTCTCAGCAGAGCAAAGGGTGGAAGAGGAATGTTTTTCTTCTTGAATTTTCCTCAAGCTAAAGATTCTGATGAACTTTTTTCAGATGCTCTCCATAAGAACAATTTTTCTGATACTGTACCCATAGTAAAATACGGATGTATTGGGAACAGAATAAAATATTGATCTCATCACAAGTGATGTTCTTCGTGTTTCATTGTTGCAGTCCTAACAATTGGATTATCTGGCTCCTGGTAGCCCTCAGTCGGCCTGAATACCAGAGTCCTCGGTATATGCCGTCAGCTGTAAACCGGACATCAGAATGTCTGGTATAAAGGAAGGCACCCAACACCATTTCCTCAGTTTTTCTTGCCTGAACTGTCAGGATCCCCCAAAAGAAGGCCAGACCAGGAAGGAAACATCCTGGAAACATACCATCCAAAAAATTTTAGATCTAGTCTGTGCCTCAGGAAAAATGGCAATTCTAGTCCCAAGCATTTTACATCACAAACCATACCGACACACTCCCAGTTGCAAACTACCCAGTCTTTCTCACTTAAACATTACACAGCTCATTTTAAGTCCTGCTGCCATTTAGGCCTCATTCCTCCCTTGTATGTATTGTTCCCACAATTCCCATTTTTTCCTATGTAGTTTGCTCCTAACCTTTTCTAAAGATCTCAGTTCCAGATGTTTTACTTTTGTTTCTGTATTCGCTACTTCCAGTATAGTTGGTTTATATTTTAATTTCCATTCTCTAGTAATTGCTTTTGTGGTAACCACCATTATTAGACACGGCAAAGCCTTACCATGTCTGAGCAATTCCGATTCTGTATCATAGCTCAGAAAAATCATCTCCCTCATCAGACCAAATCTGCCCACCCAGCATATCTGACAGTGCATCCCACAGGGAATCCTTAAACTCCACCAATTCACCACACTCCCAGAAAATGTTCCCAATTATCTTTTACTTCCCATTCACACCTCCAGCATTTGCCGTCTACCTGAGGAAAAATTCTCTGGAATCAACTTAGGGTATAAAAATATCTGTGTAAACATTTCCATGCAAAAATCCTAAATCTTCTAGATTTTGTTTCATGTGGGAGATGTACATATATCCTCCCATTGCTTGTTCGTGAATTGCTTATCCAAGCTCTCTTCCCAATCCTTTCTAGCCTCCTCTGATTCTCAGTTGTGCAATATTTTATATACTCTACGAATTATTTATTTTTTAATGGCAGCTTCTGTTCTAGATTCTATTAAAAACTCTACCAGTTCTGGTCTTTCGTTTAGGACCCCCCCCCCTATTTCTTTCTCTCTGCCTATACTCTTATCAGTCCCTGATAGGGAAGGCAGTCTCTAACATGCAATCCAAATAAATTCTTGGTGTCTTCCCAGTCCATCATTTTCCCTCTCTAGTTATTTGCTCCCAGTACCTTGGTTCCTTTGCCCACTTGTCCAATAAATTCCAGCCCCCTCTTGCCTATTGTCTGTATCCGTAATTGCAGTTCTCGATATCGGCAAAATCTCCTTTCTCCATTCCCATGTTGCCTTAGTTCTTAGAATACTTTCTACTTCTTTATGGATATATAATATTCTGCATGATTATTGTTCACCTTAAAGGCCTACATCCAAGATCCCAGTCTCTCCTTGTTTCTTGAGCTTCCCCGTGTTTCATCATCATCCCTTTCCACTTTGAATTATGGTCTTCTGCTTGTGTTATGTATAGGAGTCTTAACTCCTCCCAGATAAAGTCCTTCAGCTCTTTATTAATTGCTACCCACAACAACTTCTCTGGTTGGTAAAAATATGCCTGACCTGTGTATAAGACTAAAGAGGCTAAAACATTTTAACTACTTGTATTTTACTATCCATATCACAAAACCTCCATTTTCTCAGTTTTTGTGTTATCCTTTGATGTCCTTCAAGGATGCATCTGCAGTCATAACATATGGGTTGTCCTGCCTCAGGCAGCCCTTCGGTCGGCCAGATTCCAAAGTCTGGGTCTTGCCTCGGCTGATGTCGCACTTCACCCGACGTCATAGCTCCTGGGGTGTAAAGGCATCAGCCGACGCCATTTTCCTCAGTCTTTCTTGCCGCGCGGTGCCCGAAGCAGAAGCTGTTCGCAAGTGCCAGTCGGTCAGATCCAGAGATTTCTACTACGAAGACTTCTAAAAAAGCTAAGTACCCCGTTGGGGACTCTTTCTTGCCTCAGCCGATGTCAGACAAAGTAAATAATTCTTTAACTTGTGGGAAACAAATACCTCATAAGGATTTCCACTCTTACTGCCTTTCTTGCTTAGGCCCAGACCACGACGTATCAGCTTGTTTAGCCTGTGCTTCCTTCAACCGACGGACACTCAGACGTCGGTCGGAGTTTGCAGAAGAGTTTTTTGGCTCCACTTTTGCATATAAAATGCCGTCGGCGACTCCGACTACACATTTAGCTAAAAAACGCAAGGAAAAGGACCGACACTCGCGGCCCGCGGTTTCAGCTGAAACCACGGTTAGGCCTACCGCGAGTGTCTCGGTTTCGGCTGAAACCGAGACCTCGGTTCTCCCTTCGGCCGAAAGCATGCCTCCAATAACCGGGGCCACACAGGCCATGGCTGAATCGGCTATTGAAGTTACTGCTGAAGAAGCAGGCACCCAAGATTTGTCTGACACTATTCCGTTGGACATCTCTACTCCTGCACGTGGGGCAGCTAGACCCCCTGCTTCTATGTCTATCAAGGCCTTTTCCAGGGCTAAAGCAGCCAAACTTTCCAAGGCCTTACCTACAAAAGCTCCCTCTCACAGGCCTACCTCAAGTTCCCAGATTCTCAGCCTTGCTGAGGACCTTATTTCTCTGATCAGGGGATCCCAACCTCACCCAGACAGGGCCTCTCAACCCCCTCCAGATAAGAGGCCTAGGACTGAACCCCCTGAACCTCTCTCCTCGGACTATTCCTCGGATGGTTCAGATTTATCTGACCATCAGGAAGGCCCATACTCACCTTATGAGGATTCTGATGCAGAAGACTCCATTCCTTCTGCTTCACCTCCAGAAGAATTTTCATTTGGAGAAACCCTACACTCAATGAGGGAACACTTCCAATGGCAGGGTCAGGATTTTTCTGATTCTAGGAAAAGGCTAAGGACTTTTTTACACTTACCACAGCATAGGCCTTTAGCCATACCACTTGTACTATCAGTTGTTGATGATGCATATAATGATGCCAGTACTGCCCCTGATTCTCTTCCTCCGGCCCCTGCCAAACCTGACAGATACTACAGGGTCCCGGACTCTCACTACCACTTGTATAAGGCTCATGCTGCAGACCCAGAAACCATTTCTCGGGGCCCTAAAGGTGTTGCAGCTGCCTCTGCCAAAAACCCACTTCCCTCTGAAAGAGAATCTAGAGCATTAGAGAGATGGGGTAAAAAGGTTTATACATCTGCTACTCTTTCTGCCAGGGCTTTAAACTGTCAATTTCACATGATACAGTACCAGGAATTTTTGTTAGACCAGCTGAATAAAAAGCTGGGTTCTCCTGAACCTATAGACCGTAAGTCCCTTCAGGATTTGGTACATAACTCTCAGCAGGTCAGTAATCACTTCTTAAAATGTGGCTATGATGCACTGGAGGCTTCTTTTAGATCAGCTATGACTGGAGCAGTGATTCGAAGACATGCCTGGTTAAAAGAACAATCCTTACCAGACCATGTTAAGTCTAAACTCCTAGATGCTCCTATGGAGAAACAAGGTTTGTTTGGCTCCCCTGCACAGGAGGTTCTAAAGAAAGTGGAAGAAAAAGCAAAATCTGTCCAAACAGTCAAGGATTTTTTGCAGGTCCAACCACCGAGGTTTAGCAGAAATTGGCCTTCAAAGAATTGGTCCTTTCCAGACACCTCCAGAGCACAGAGAGGCAGAAATAGACGCCCAAGAGGCAGAAGTCAATCAAGGGGTGCCTACAGGGGTCGTCAGTGTCAACCTGCCAACCAGAGAAGTGCCGCCACAGCTGCGACTACAACTACTTCCACAGGACAGACACAATGACTTGGCTTTGATTCCGCCTACCAGGGAACAACTGGAAGCACCCTTGGGCAGAAAGCTAGCTTTATTTTCAAAAAACTGGCATTGCATTACAGGAGACAAATGGACTTTACAAACAATAGACAAGGGCTACAGGTTTCACTTCCACACACTACCAAAAAAGAGAGGAATGCCAAACCTTCCACCAAGCCAAAAATCAGAGGCTCTAAAACAAATCATCAGCTTACTAAGGATGAGAGCAATAGAAAAGGTACCATCTATGAAACAAGGCCAAGGATTTTACTCCAGACTATTCCTTGTACCAAGAAAAGAAAATCAATGGAGGCCTATTCTCGACTTGTCCGCACTGAACACATATCTCATTGTTCCAAAATTCAAAACGCTGACCCTACAGCAACTTCTTCCCATGTTGGGCAAGGAGTCTTGGCTGGTGACTCTAGATCTCAAGGAGGCATACCTGCACGTCCCTATACGACCAGATTGCAGAAGACACCTCAGATTTCTTGCAGGATCAGAGCACTATCAATTCTCAGCATTGCCCTTTGGCTTATCTACTGCACCCAGAGTATTCACGAAATGCCTGGCATCAGTAATTGCTCATTGCAGGCTTCAGGGAATTCAAATTTACCCATACCTGGACGACTGCCTAATACAAGCGGACAACAAGACAAAATTAATAAAGGATTTGGCCAATGTCATACAACTGCTGCAAGCCTTGGGATACACAGTCAACATTCAAAAGTCAAGACTAGTGCCATCCCAAAGGATAACATTTTTGGGTGCAGAACTGGATACAATAACTCAGATGGCTTTTCTCACAGAGGAAAAACAAAAGCAACTACCAGTCTATTTCATGGCATTAACAACACAAACTCAGCTTACTGCAAGGAAAGTCCTGCAGGCCCTGGGTTACATGGCATCCTGCAAAATATTGATCCCACATGCCAGGCTGCATATAAGAAAGTTACAATGGTACCTAAGGAATGTATGGTCTCAACACAAACACAGTCTAGAAGCCCAGATACCAATCATTCCATGTCTGAAAAAAAGAATTCCTGTGGTGGGCTCAGGCCTGTCAGAAAAACAGAGGATTGCCTTTCCACAAACCACATCCAAGGCAGACCATCACCACGGACGCCTCAGACCTAGGCTGGGGGGCACACATGGAAGAAAAGTGTATCCAAGGCCTATGGTCCCAAAACCAGCTGAATCTACACATAAATCTAAAGGAGATGCTGGCAGTGAAACATGCAATCGAGGCATTCAGACCATTCCTCCAACAAGGACACCTGCTTATAAGGACGGACAATACCACAGTCATGTGGTACATCAACAAGCAGGGAGGTACACACTCATACCCTCTATGCCGGATGGCAATGGACCTGTGGAACTTGGCCCTGAATCTCAACATCCAACTGCAGGCCAGATTTGTACCAGGAAAAGAGAATTCACTAGCAGACAGCTTAAGCAGAACTACCACGGATGCTCACGAATGGATGCTACATCCAGATATCTTCAAAACCATAACAAAGAAATGAGGAATGCCAGAGATAGACCTGTTTGCCTCCCCACACAACCAACTGAAGAAATTCTGCTCAAGAGTATACCACCCACTTGCCTGGAGGGTAGACTCCCTTTTTCAGGTGGAAAGCCCTGACAGTATATGCCTTTCCACCTCTTCCTTTGATGTACAAAGTTCTACTGAAGATCAGAGAGGAACAGCCAAAGGTAATTCTGATAGCTCCAGACTGGCCAAGGCAACATTGGTACCCGCTACTGAGAAGCATGTCTCAGACGCACTCATGGCCTCTACCTCTATGTCCCTTACTTCTAACGCAGAACAACTACAAGACCCTGCATCCAAACTTGAAAACGCTGCAGCTAACTGCTTGGAAAATTGCATAAAACAAAACCAACCTGATTTATCTTAGAGGGTTAAGGACATTATCCTGGAGGCTCGCAGACCCTCAACAAGGAAAACCTATTCAGCCAAATGGAAAAGATTCCTCATTTGGAGTGCAGAAAAGGGAGAAAATGTCACACTGGCAAACCTAGCACACATCCTGGAATACTTAGCAGAACTGTTCCACAATGGCCTGTCCTACTCCTCCATTAAGATTCATGCATCAGCAATTTCAGCAGAGTACAACATGGATCCTCCTGTCTTCTCTCATCCTCTCCTCAGACAATTCTTGAGAGGAATCAAAAACGTAAAGCCTCCAAGGAAACCACCTCTGCCTGCCTGGGATCTCAACTTTGTGCTAGAAAAATTAACACTCCCCCCTTTTGAACCAGCAGCAACAGCAGACTTACAGTTCTTATCTTGGAAAACTGCCTTCCTGCTAGCAATCACTTCAGCAAGAAGGGTAACTGAGTTACAGGCATTAATGGCAGTGCAGCCTTTCCTTATCTTCCATCAGGATAGAGTGTCTCTGAGAACCAATCCTACTTTTATGCCAAAGGTGGTCTCCAGGGTATCCTTGAACCAAGCTATACATTTACCTACATTCTTCCCCAACCCACAGAACAGGGGGGAAAAACTACTACACACCTTGGATGTACACAGACAACTACGCTACTATCTGGACAGAACTAAGGCCAGCAGAAAAACTGACCAGCTTCTGGTAGCATATGCAACAGGAGTGCAAGGAAAAGCAATTTCAAACAGACAATCTCAAAATGGATAGGAAATTGCATTAGATTCTGCTACTCATTTCATGGAAAGACAACTCCTGAAAATATCAGGCCTCACTCCACAAGAGCTACAGCCACCACTACAGCTTTCCTACGAGGAGTGGCTACCAAAGACATTTTAGAAGCTGCTACTTGGAGCTCCGTGCATACATTTGTCAAGCATTATAATCTTCCTTTATACTCCAGATCCCAAGCAGGTTTTGCAACTGCTGTTTTGCAAGGGATCTTAACTACACCATCATTATCTTAGTGCCTCCTCCCCCAGTTTGGCTATGGTATTCTACCCATATGTTATGACTGCAGATGCATCCTTGAAGGACATAGTACAGTTTTGTACCTACCATAAATGTAGATGTCCGATAGGTATGCATCTGCAGTCAGGATTACCCACCCTCCTTCCCCTCTGTGGTATTCCTAGGGTACTTACCCCTCTTTTAGCTAGCTGGGGGAATCTATTATGGTGTATTTGTTTGTATGTATATATGTATATATATATTTTGCTTTCTACTGTTTGGAATTTTCTACATTTATCCAAATTTAGCCTTCCTAGAGGGCACCTGGCATCTGGGGCAAGTAACACTGAGGAAAATGGCGTCGGCTGATGCCTTTATACCCCAGGAGCTATGACGTCGGGTGAAGTGCGACATCAGCCGAGGCCAGACCCAGACTTTGGAATCCGGCCGACCGAAGGGCTGCCTGAGGCAGGACAGCCCATATGTTATGACTGCAGATGCATACCTATCGGACATCTACATTTATGGTAGGTACAAAACTGTACTTTTAGTCTCTTCCCACATAGCCTTAGCTGCCACACTAGAATAATTTTTAATCCATACTCCTAAATATTTCATTGTATCATGTCCCTATAAGTATGGGTATTCATTAACCAGTTCATTTGTGGGTACATAATTTACCATTATTGCCTTTGTTTTAGCTTCATTAATTTTGATCCTGGAAAAATTTAAAACTGTCTCAAAATATTCCACAACACTGTAATGTCTTTTTTTTCTAGTTTTGTTAGGTACAAAATATCATCTGCAAATAATGCCAGCTTTTCTTGAATACCATATCAGTTAGATCCTTGAATTTCTGAGTCCCTTATTTTCTTTGCCAATGGTTCTAAATATAATGCAAATAGTAATTGGAAAAGAGGATACCCCTGTCTAGTTTCTCAGTTCAAGCAGAAATTATCAGAGAGGACAATGTTTGCCTCCGATCCCTCATATAGCCTCCTAATCAGCCTTATAACTTTTTCAGGAAATGCAAATGCTTCCATTGCCCTGCTCATAAAGTCCCAGCTTAATCTGTCAAATGCTTTCTCTGCATCAAGACCCACCAGCAACAATGGTATTTTCTTACATTCTGCTTCCCTCTGCATCAGTGTTCTGTTAATGTTGTCAAATGTTTGCCTCCCCTCCACAAAGTCACATTGATCCATATCTATTGGTTTTGGCATTACTTTTGCCATTCTTTTAGCTATTATAAACATGAACACTTTATAACCATGGTTTAGTATTGAACTAGGCCTGTATGAAGCTGGATCTGATGGCTCCTTACCCTCTCTAGGTATTACAGCTGTGACGCCCCACCACTGTCAACAGTAATCAGAGCCTCAGTTCTCACCACTAGCACCAGGGGGGACATTAATTTGGAGGATGACAAGTACACACACACACACACACACACACACACACACACACACACACACGTGCAATTTCCCTTTAGAGCAGACAGAGACCACAGCCAGTCTGGGGCTGGTTTCTCCAGATCCCCAATAAGACTCCCCACTGGCACAGTTATAGAGTTGAGATCCCAGCTGAGTGGCCAAGCCATGACCTTCAACACCCTCTATGTCCAACCAGTGCTATAAGTATACACCTCTGCAACTCTTGCCATTAGAGCATTAAATTGTCAGTTCCACATGCTGAAATACCAGCAACATACTATGGAACTTATTAAACAAAATGTATCTACCTTCCCTGACTGTGCAGAAAATAAATAATTACAGGAGCTTATGCATTCTGCAAGCCAATATAGCAAGCTTACCCTGCAGTGTGTGTTTGACGCCCTAAAAGCATCTTGCAGGGCAGCAGTCACAGGTTCTGTACTTGGAAGGCATGCCTGGCTTAAGGAACAGACCTTGCCAGACCATGTCAAATCAAAATTATTGGATGCACCTCTGAACAAAGATGATCTGCTTGGCACCAAAGCAGAAGAGGTTTTAAAAAAGATGGAAGAAAAAGCTAAGTCTATGCAGATAGTCAGTTGTTTTGCAAGTACAGCCTCCAAGATTCAGTAGGCATTGCCCTTCAAAACATTGGTCCTTTCCAACCCCCTCAAGGCCACCTCAGACTAGACCTAGGGGAAGCAGACCCCTCAGACAACCGTCTCAGGGTATGCAGAGATCTAAGCAATGGAGTACCTCCACTTCTAAAACAGGGAGTACTAAGCCACCCCCTTATGGAAACAATTCACAATGACTTCTCAACTCCTCATCTCACCACTGCAGAATCGCTCATGCCCCTAGGAGGAAAACTTGCCTACCATACAAAAAACTGGGCCTCCATCACCAGCGATTGATGGGTCCTCAACATAGTGTCCCAGGGGTACACATTTTATTTCCACATGCTGCCATCCCCAAAAGGATTCCCAGATCATCCTCCAAATCAGTAGGCAGAAGCACAAAACCCAGTTCAGTCCCTGCTCTCCATAAGGGCAATTCAGCATGTTCCTGCAGAACAGATAGGCCAGGGTTTTTATTCCAGACTTTTCCTGGTACCCAGAAATGAGGGCACCCTGGTGCCCAATCTTAGATCTATCCATTCTAAACACCTTCCTGGTGGTACCAAAATTCAAAATGCTCACCCTACAGCAGCTTCTCCCTATGCTGTCCAAAGATGCCTGGTTAGCCACCCTAGACCTAAAGGAGACATATCTGCATATCCCAATTGGGGACTTCTGCAGGAAATATCTATGTTTCAGGGCAGGATCTATGCGTTATCAGTTCTCTGCATTTTCCTTTGGCTTATCCACTGCTCCCAGAGTTTTCACAAAATGTCTGGCTCCAGTCATTGCCTTTTGCAGACAAATATTCAAATTTACCCCTACTTGGATGACTGAGTCAGGAAAAGCTGTTGCAGCACCTGACATTTGTAAAGGACCTTCTAACCTCACTGGGGGTACACTATCAACAGAAAGAAATCCAAACTAGTCCCCAGTCAAAAGAATTGTATTCCTGGGAGCAAGCTTGGACACAGCATCCCATATGGCATTCCTTACTCCAGAAAAACAAGCCTGACAGGCTATTTCTCTCAAATGGCCCCCAGAGCCCAGTTATCTGCAAGGAAATTCCTGCAAGCTCTGGGGTTCATGGCCTCCTGCAGTCTACTAATTTCATATGCCAGACTGCATATGAGGAAACTTCACTGGTACTTAAGAAGTCTTTGGTGGCAACATTCTCAAGACCTGGAAACTATGATACCTTGTCTAAGGAAAGAGTTCCTTTGGTGGGCAACAGCATGCAACCACAACAAGGGAGTTCCCTTTACACAACCCCACGCCACCCAGACCCTAACCACAGACGTGTCAGACTATGCCTGGGGTGCACTTCTGGACAGCAGGTGCATTCAGGACCACTGGAGGCCAAATCAATTTCACCTGCACATCAACCAGAAAGAGATGCTAGCTGTTCAGCATGCTCTGACAGCTTTCAGATCCCTACCCTCTCCGGGGCCTCTTTTAATCAAAACCGACAACACCACAGTGAAGTGGTATATCAACAAGCTTCTGCAGGCTAGCCATGACCCTTTGGAATACGGCCTCAGACATGCATATTCACCTGCAAGCCCAATTCCTGCCAGGCAACCAAAGCTCTCTGGCAGACAACTTAAGCAGAAATCTCCTAGACCCACACGAGTGGCAGTTAAACCACAACACCTTCAGCCTTGTGACCCAGAAGTGGGGTACCTCAAAGGTGGACCTATTTGCCTCCCCCTACAACTACCAGCTCAGCAAATTCTGCAACAGGGAACCTCACAGCAAGGCCTGGAAAGGTGATGCCCTGTCCTTCCACTGGGAAATCCTCGCCATCTATGCATTCTCCCCCCTTTCTCTTCTTACAAGAGTACTACTCAAAATAAGGGAGGAGAGACCAAGGGCAATCCTGATTGCCACAGACTGGTCACGCCAGCACTGGTACCCACTACTGCGCAGTCTGTCTCCGTTGCCTCCATGTCACCTCCCTCAGATTCCAACTCTGCTGACTCAGCAGGAGGCAAAGTAATTGCATCCACAATTGCACACCCTGAACCTGGCAGCCTGGCTTATTCCTTGACTTCTCCTCCAGTGGCCAGCCTAAGCAAGCAGGTCCTGGATGTTGTACATGAAGCCAGATGACCCAGTACTAAAAAATCCTATGCTGGCAAGTGGAAAGGGTATTGTTCCTGGACCCAGATTAAAGGAGCTGACCCAGAACAGCCATCCTAACCTCTCATCCTGGATTACCTAGCAGACCTACTCCACAGGGGCCTATCCTTCTCATCCATTAAAATCCATGCCTCTGCCAACTCTGCACATTACAGCACTGAGCCACCTCTCTTCTTACACCCTCTCATCAAGCAGATGTTCATTGTGTTAATTCCAAAGTCTTGGTCCGGCGTCGGTTGCTGTCGCTTCTTCCCTGACGTCAGTGCGCCAGGGGTATATAAGAGGCATCCGACACCATTTTCTTCAGTCTTTCTTGCCGTGAGGTGCCCAAAGCAGAAGCAGTTCGCAACTGCCGGTTGGCCGACATCTGAGATTTTCGAATCGAATTTCAGTCCGAAGTCTTCAAAGCTAAGTACCCCATTGGGGAACCTTTTCTTGCCTCAGTCCGATGTCAGAAAAAGTTAACAATTGCATTTCTTGTGGGAAGCAAATACCTCATAAGGACTTTCATTCTTATTGTATACCTTGCCTAGGCCCAGACCACAATGTCACTGGTTGTCGGTTTTGTGCTAGATTCAATAAGCGAACTATAAAGTGACGCTTTGATTTCGCACGACACTACTTTGGTAGGAAATTAAATTATACTATGCCGTCGGTGCAACCGACTACCGGCGTGCATAAAAAACGCAAAGATAAAGACAGGCAGCCTAGATCAAAGCCAGACTGAGGCCTCGGCTGTGCTGGTCACCGGTTCTCCGGTTTTCAGTGAGGCGCCTACGCAGCCCCTGGCGACCGCAGAATTGGAATCCCAGGCCGCTTCGGATTCTCAAGCAGAGAATACTAGGCCGACGCAGCCATTTTCTTTAGGCGCTACCGACAACATTGCAGAAGGAGAAGCCGGTGCTGGGGAAACACCTTCGGTTACAGAAGGTGTCTTCAGACTGACTACTCTCACCATAAAATCTTATGCTAAGCTTAAGACTCCTCTAAAACCAAAAAAGACTGCACATCAATCTCCAGTTCAAGGCCCCATGCCTAAGAAACAGATGCTTAAAATGGCTGAAGATTTGATTTCTTTGATCAGGGGTTCCCAACCCCCCCCCCCCCCAGACAAAAGGCCTAGACAAGAGGATAATTATGCCTCCTTTGATCAAGTGTCTGTTTCTTCAGACTCCTCTGAGGAACAGGATTACTCCTTTCCCCCTTATGAAGATTCTGATGCTGAAGATTCCATTCCCTCAGCTTCTCCCCCTGAAGAGTATTCCTTTGGGGAAACCTTACATACCATGAGGGAACATTTCCACTGGGAAGGACAGGACTACTCCGACTCAAAGAAAAGGCTCCGAGAGTTTCTTTTACTTCTCCAGCACAGACCACTTGCTATCCCTCCAGCTTTAGACGTTGTGGATGATGTTTACTTAGAATCTAGTCTAAATCCAGATTCTCTGCCTCCTGCCCCAGCCAAACCAGACAGATATTATAGAGTGCCTGACTCACACAAATTCCTTTACAAAAGCCCTGTTGCTGACCCAGAGACCATCTCCCAGGGTCCCAAAGGGGCTAAGGCTTCTATGGCTAAAAATCCTGTACCCTCTGAAAGGGACTCCAGAGCACTAGATAGGTGGGGGAAGAAGCTTTACACCTCAGCTACTCTAGCTATGAGAGCAGTAAATTGTCAATTTCACATGCTGAAATACCAGCAATTCCTAATGTCTCAATTAAAACAAAAGATGAGCACGCACCCTCAACAGTCTGAATTCAAGGAAATGCAGGATCCGTTGCATGCAGCTGAACAGGTGGGCAAACATACTTTACAATGTGGATTTGATTCCTTGGAAGCTTCCTGTAGAGCAGCTGTTACTGGGTCTGTTATACGTAGGCATGCTTGGTTAAAGGAACAAACTCTGCCTGATCATGTTAAAGCAAAGTTACTAGATGCACCCTTAAAGCAGGATGTCTTGTTTGGGGTTAAAGCTGAAGAGGTTTTAAAGAAAATGGAGGATAAGGCAAAATCTATGCAGACGGTCAATGATTTCTTACAGGTACAACCCCCACGCTTCAGCAGAAATTGGCCAACAAAAAATCGGTCCTTTCCAGCTTCTGACAGTCCACAGAGGGGTAAATACAGACGCCAAGGGGCAGAGGTCAAGCATAAATCCCTTACAAACCTCACCAATGTGGCACTGCAACACAGAAGGGAGGAGAAGACAGGCCCCAAACTACAAGAAGACAAACACAATGAATTAAACCTCAAACTGCCAAGCAAAGCTCTCTTGGCAGCTCCCTTGGGAGGAAAATTAGCACTTTTTGCAGAAAACTGGCGCATCATCACAAAGGACAAATGGGTCCTAGACATTATCTCACAAGGATACAGATTCCATTTCCACACCTTGTCAAGGATAAAAGGAATGCCAAACCTGCCACCAAATCAATGGGCAGAGGCACAAAACCAAATTACAGTTCTCATGGACATGAGAGCCATTCAACTGGTACCTACACAGGAGTAAGACCAAGGATTTTACTCAAGGCTTTTTCTAGTCTCCAGAAAGGACAATGCATGGAGACCCATTCTGGACCTTTCAATTCTAAACGCCTACTTGCAAGTACCCAAATTCAAGATGCTAACACTACAGCAGCTTCTTCCCATGTTGGGCAAGAAGGCTTGGCTAGTAACGTTAGACCTCAAGGAGGCATACCTGCATGTCCCTGTCAGACAAAATTGCAGAAGATATCTCTGTTTCATTGCAGGTTCAACCCATTACCAATTCTCTGCACTGCCCTTTGGCTCATCTACTGCGCCCAGGGTCTTCACAAAATGCCTGGCACCAGTAATTGCATACTACAGACAAAGAGGAATTCAAATATACCCATACCTGGACGACTGCCTCATCCAAGCAGAAAGCAAGGACATTCTCTTACATCATCTGGCATTTGTAAAACTCCTTCTAAGTTGCCTAGGGTACACAGTAAACTAAAAGAAATCAAAACTAGTGCTCTCACAAAACATGACATTTCTGGGTGCCAGCTTGAATACAACGGCCCAGATGGCTTATATGACGCCAGACAAACAACTACAACTAACTCAGTACTTCAAAATAATGGCAACAAAGACCCAACTCTCTGCAAGAATAATTCTACAGGCCTTGGGCTTCATTGCATCTTGCATACTACTAATACCATTTGCAAAACTGCATATGAGGAAATTACAATGGTACCTGAAAAGCGTATGGACTCAACACAGCCACAGCTTGGAAACCATTATATCTCTCATTCCCTGCCTTCAACAGGAGTTTCTATGGTGGTCACAGGCATGTCACCTCAACAAGAGTCAGCCTTTCACCTTACCCCCAGCCAGGCAAACTATGACAACAGATGCATCGGACTATGCCTGGGGAGCACACATGGCAGGACAGTGCGTTCAAGGCATATGCACTACAGATCAAAGAAATCTGCACATCAATCAAAAAGAAATGCTAGCTTTACAGAATGCTCTGACAGCCTTCAAGGACCTCTTACATCCAGGACAGCTTATAATAAGGACAGACAACACCACAGTAATGTGGTACATAAACAAACAAGGGGATACACACTCCTACCCTCTATGCAGGCAAGCAATGACCTTGTGGAAACAGCACTGGCTTACCAAGTTCAATTACAAGCACAATTCCTGCCAGGAAAAAAGAACACATTGGCAGGCGACCTAAGCAGGAACATCATGGATCCCCATGAGTGGAAACTGGATCCACAAGTATTTGCAATGATAACTCAAAAATGGGGGCGCCCAGATATAGTTTTGGGGGCTGGCAAACAGGTCTATCAGCTGTCAAAATTTTGCACAAGGACATTTCACCATCAAGCTTGGAAAGTGGACGTGCTCTCATTCAGTTGGAAAATGTTCACAGTATATGCCTTCCCTCCATTGCCCCTTCTCACAAAGGTGCTGCTGAAAGTCGGAATGGAGAGACCCCGAATGATACTCATTGCCCCAGACTGGCCACGCCAGCACTGGTACCCACTTCTAAGGAACATGGCCCACCATGGATTTTACCACAAATTCCTCATCTGCTCACACAGCAAGACAGTCAGATATTCTACTCAGCCAGCTTCTAAGGCAGTACCTCAGAGGGGCCAAAAACATAAGGCCTCCCAGGATAGCACCAACGCCAACTTGGGACCTCAACTTTGTTCTGGAAAAACTTACGCTGCCACCTTTTGAGCCAGCTTTCTCAGCTGATTTAAAGTTTATATCATGGAAAACTGCCCTGCTGCTAGCAATTACTTCAGCCAGAAGAGTCTCAGAGCTACAGGCACTAATGGCAGTAGAGCCTTTCCTCATTTTTCATCAAGACAGAGTTTCTCTGCGAACTTAACCCCTCCTTTATGCCAAAGGTGGTATCCAGTGCGACTCTAAATCAAACCATCCATTTACCCACCTTTTTCCCAAATCCACAGAACAAAGGAGAAAGACTCCTGCACTCCTTGGACATTCACAGGCAACTATGTTACTACTTGGATAAAACTAAGGTTTTCAGAAAATCTGACCAGCTTTTTGTATCCTATGCTACAGCATCACAAAGACAGGCTATCTCAAAATAGACCATTTCCAAATAGATAGGACATTGCATACGTTTTTGCTACACCCATCATGGAAAACCAGTTCCTGCTAGCATAAGGCCCCACTCCACCAGGGCAGCATCTACATCTACAGCCTTCCTCAGGGGGGTGCCAACCAAGGATATTCTGTAAGCTGAAACTTGGAGTTCAGTACACACCTTCACCAAACACTATCACTTACCACTGTAAGACTAGAGCTGGCTTCGCCACTGCAGTTTTGCAGGGCCTCCTAGCCTCTTCTAACCCTGTTTGATTCCACCTCCCATCCTTAGCTTTGGGATTCAACCCAAGTGTGATGACTGCAGCAGGGTAACACGATGAACATAGTACAGTTTTGTACCTACCATAAATGTAGATGTTAGAGTATTCACCCTGCTGCAGTTCAGGTTACCCTCCCTCCATCCCCTCTGACCTAACTGAAGCCTTTCCATACCTCAAAATCTGATACAACCTTTGTGGTGTATTTGCTTATAGCTGGAGGTATGTTTTGTTTGTGCTAAACTTTTATTATTGGTACTGTGTAGTGACCTCCTTTTGGGGGGACACCTGACATCTGGGGCAAGAAAAACTGAAGAAAATGGCGTCGGATGCCACTTCTATACCCCTGGCGCACTGACGTCAGGGAAGAAGCGAGAGCAACCGACGCCGGACCAAGACTTTGGAATTCAGGCCGACTGCAGGACCGCCTGATGACAGGATAACCCAAATGTGATGACTGCAGCAGGGTGAACACTCAAACATCTACATTTATGGTAGGTACAAAACTGTACTTTCCTTAGAGGGGACAACAACTTAAGGCCACCAAGAAAGAGCCCTTAACCCCTACTTGGGACCTTAACTTTGTGTTGGAAAAGCCCACGGTACCCCCCTTTGAGCCTGCAGCTTCAGCAGAGTTAAAATTTTTCTTTTGGAAAGCAGCTTTGCTTTTGACCATCACTTCAGCTAGAAGAGTGTCTGAGCTGCAAGCACTCATGGCTGTGGAACCCTTCATCTTTTTCCATGCTGACAGGGTCTCCCTCAGGACAAACCCAACTTTCATGCCTAAAGTTGTGTCCAGTGTGGCTCTCAACCAATCTATTCATTTGCTCACCTTTTTCCCTAAACCTCAAAATAAGGCGAAAAGGATCCTGTACTGTAGATGTGCACAGACAGCTCAGATTTTACCTGGGTAGGACTAAGCCCTTTAGGAAATCTGACCAGTTACTAGTCAACTTTGCACCAGGGGCAGAGGGCAAGGCCATATCAAAACAAACCATCACCAAATGGATAGCACACTGTATTAATTTCTGTTACAAACACCATGGAAACCACCCCCACAGGGGGTCAGAACACATCCCACTAGGGCAAGTTCAACCTCTACAGCCTTTCTCGGAGGGGTCCCTACCAGGCACATCCTGGAAGCTGCAACATGGAGTTCTGTTCATACCTTCAAGCATTTCCACCTCCCTATCTTTTCCAAATCCAGGGCAGGCTTTGCAACCACAGTCCTGTATGGCATACTAGCCAGCCCCAACTCTTCTTGACTGCTTCCACCCGTTCTTCAGCTTTGGGAATCAACGCAAGTGTGATGACTGCAACAGTGAAAAATGAATAACATAGTACAGTTGTGTACACTTACCATAAATGTAGATGTTTGAGTGTATTCACTGTTGCAGTCCTGGTTTCCCACCCTCCAGCCCCATTGTCCCCCCCTCCTCACTCCTTAGAGGGCTATTGGTATTTACTTTCTACTGGTGGTGTTATTCCACCATGAATTAGCTCACTATTTGGGGGCTCCTGACATTTGGGGCAAGAAAAAACTGATGTAATGGTGTTGGCTGCCTGTTTTTATACCACTTACGACCTGACGTCAGTCTTGGAGTGACAGCAACCCACGCAGAAATACTAAGCCTCTGGTATTCGGGCCGACTACCCCAGGCAGGATAACCCAAGTGTGATGACTGCAACAGTGAATACACTCGAACATCTACATTTATGGTAAGTGTACACAAATGTACTTTGTGTGGTTTCAGGTAGGGAAGAAGGATGAGAAGGCAATAGTGGGGAGCTTTAGCAGTGTGTTTTATACTGTGCTAAGAGGTGGAGAAAGAAAGAGCCAAGGATGAGTGAGGAGATTAGGAGGAAACTAATGGAATAAAAGAGCCATGGGGATTGTTCCTAGATTCATTATTCAGGGATGTGAACCTTTGTTTGTGAAGAGAAAAAATTAGAGTACCAATGTAACTACTTAGGAAAGTGAGGCTAGCAACTTGGGAAAATGCTGAGCCTTACAAGAAGAAGGTGGGCATGAGGAGGATACTCAGCGCAAGGAGGCAAGTAAAAGGGCAGCAAGGGCATTTAGAATTAGAAAGAGGAATCAAGAAGGTCAACAGTGTACAAAAAAAAAAAAAAGACAGGCGGAACAGACCTGAGGAAGCTGAGCAAAGACTGAAGGGCGATCACAGAGTGAAGGAAGGCAGTTATACCCAAATGGTTACTTTATCCTCACAAAAGAGAACAAGGAGAGGGTGCCATGCTGAGGGAAATTTTGGACAGAATTCTGGGAACACTAAGCATGCACCAAACTAAAGACAGGAGGAGATTGGGAAGGCACCTGCCTGCTTTTAGGGAGCACAGAGCACAAGGCCCAAATGGGCTACAGGTCTTTCTGTTCAGAAGCTAGGCCGCCAGTCTGTTAGTGTACCACCTGATTCAAGATCATGTACAGATTAGTGGCTAGTACAGATGTGCCTGGGGACTGGAAAAGTAGTAAGTATTCTGCCCTTGTATAAGGGTGAAAGTAGGATGTAGGAGAAGTCCAGGGCAGTATGAGCATTCTAGCTTAACAGCTGTGGCAAGGAAAGTCATGGAGAGAATCATCAGGGGGCATATTGTAGAATTTGAGAGGACAGCAATTTCTAGGACAGCAGCCAGTCTAGGTTTGTAGCAGAAGGAGATGTTGTAGCCGATAAGAGTTGTTGGGTTTGACAGGAGAGTACCAGTAGATGTAATCCACCTGTATTTCAGGAAGGCTTTTGATATGGTCTCACATAAGATGGAAAGGAGAATTTTGGGGATGGGTGGCAGGATGAGAAACTGGATTGTTGCATGGCTGAATATTGGGATACAAGATTGTGGTGAGATTGACAAGGGCAGGAGTTAAGGAGGTGACTAGTGGAGAAATCCAGGGATCTGTCTTGGATCCATTCCTCTTCATTGTGTCTGTATTTGACTTGTCTGAGGAAGAGGAGAACAGGATCATCATCTTCACTAGTGATAGGTGCAGCAGTGAATGATGGTAGGAATAGTCTACTGAAGGATTTGGAAAGGATGACCTAGTGGGTAGAAAGAAGGAAGTTCAATCATATTGCAGACAAGTGAAAAGTATTGCACTTAAGCTACAGCAGCTTCAGTGTAAAGATTTGGGGTGGGGTGTGGAACTGATTACAACAGAGCAAGAAGTGGACCTTTGGGTTCTTGGTCACATCTAGATTGGACCAGGAGCAGGGGGAAGAGAGTGAGTGTCAGCAGCAGATAGAATGTTGGTGTTTGGGTAGACTTGAGAAGAGAGAGAATTCTACACTTCAGGGTCCTGGCAAGCGTACTCATTGAGTACTGTAAGCTGATTTTCTTCGTGTTTCACTGTTGCAGTCATCCAGTTTGGATTATCTGCCTGCAGGTAGCCCTCAGCTGGCCTGAATACCAGATTCTTGGGATTTCTGCGTTGAATGCTGTTGCTTCTTCCATGACGTCAGGAGTATAAAACATGCAGCCGACACCATTACATCAGTCTTTCTTGCCGTGCGGCGCATAAAGCAGAAGCAGTTCGCAAGTGCCGGTTTCGAGTTTCAGACCTGAAGTCTTCAAAAAGATAAGTATCCTGTTGGGGGATCCTTTTTTCTTGCTCTAACCAATGTCAGAAAAAATAATCGTCTTGCCTGTGGAAAGCAAATACTTCATAGAGGTTTTCATTCTTACTGCATCACCTTTTTAGGCCCAGACCACGACATCCCTCACTGTTGGTTTTGTGCCTTGTTCAACACCCGTACTATTAGTCGTTGGGCTATTTTTGTAGCTAAATGCTTTCATTCTTGATCTCCGTACTCCGAAAAAGCTTTGTTAAGCCATCTGACTACCGAACTTCCAAAAAAAGTAAGGATAAAGACAGAGACCGACAGCATAGGTCCAAAACTGCCAATGACGTCTCCGTTAAGCTAGTTGTCAGTTCGCCAGTACTCAGTGAGGTACTTTTGCAGCCCCTGATACCCACTTCTACAGATTCGCAGGCCTTTGCTGAGACCCATTCAGAGTCGGGTATTCTGCGAGATGCTCCTTCGACTATGGAACCTGCGGATGTCTCTAGCTTGGATGGGTCCGGAGCCGCTGTGCAGGTGCCGGCTTCTGAGGGTGTATTCATGCCTACAGATTTTCATATTAAACGGACGACTTTGTTTCAAGCTAAAAAAAAATTCCTCAGGCCTAAAGCTCTCACTTTGCCTAGAAACCGACCAAAGCGCATTCTCAGACCCGCATGCCTCAAAAACAAATGATTAGAATGGCTGAAGACCTTATTACCTTAATTAGGGGAAGCCAGCCTTCCCCCTCTGAGACCTAGAACTGATTATCCTTCTGATTCTTCTGATCAGGAATCTGATATCTCTATTCCTTCTGACTACCAAGATTTACCCTTCTCTACTTATGAGGATTCTGATGCAGAGGATTTCATTCCCTCTGCTTCCCCTCCAGAGGATTTTTCTTTTGGTGAAACCTTGCATACCCTTGGGGAGCATTTTATCTGGGAAAGCCAGGACTATTCTCAGTCTAAAAAGAGACTTGGGGAATTATTAAACCTGCCTCAGCACAGGCCTCTAGCTATCCCTCCTGTTCTGGAGATTGTAGATGGTTTTCTTGGAATCCAGCCTTACCCCAGACACTTTGCCTCCAGCTCCCAGGAAACCTGATAAGTACTATAGAGTACCTGACTCTCACAAATTCCTCTTCAAGAGTCCTACTGCGGATCCAGAGACCATTTCCCAAGGACCTAAAAGCATTAAGGCTACTACTGCCAAAAGTCCTACCCCTTCTGACAGGGATTTTAGGGCTTTAGACAGATGGGGTAAGAAGGTATATACCTCTGCTACTCTGGCCATTAGGGCTTTAAATTGCCAGTTTCATATGTTAAAATAGCAGCATATTATGGGAGTACTTAAACAGAAAATGATGTTGATTTCCTGACTGTGCTAAACACAAAGATTTACAAGAGTTGATGCATTCTGCTGACCAAGTTGATAAACATACTTTGCAATGTGGTTTTGATGCTTTAGAAGCATCTTGCAGGGCTGTCACTGGATCTGTACTTAGAAGGCATGCTTGGCTTAAGGAACAAAACTTGCCAGATCATGTTAAAGCTAAATTACTGGATGCACTCTTAAACCAAGAGTGCCTTTTTGGCAACAAAGCAGAAGTTGTCCTTAAAGGAATGGAGGAAAAAGCTAAATCTATGCAAACTGTTAAAGATTTCTTACAGGTATAGCCACCTAGATTCAGTAGGCACTGGCCTTCAAAGAACTGGTCCTTTCCAGTCCCTTCCAGGCCTTCTCAGTCCAAACCTAGGAGCAGCAGACCACCAAGACTCCAGTCTTAGGCTATGCACAGATCTAAGCAGTGGGAGGCTCCCACTTCCAGAGCAGGGAGTAGTAAGCCACCCCCCTACGGACAAATGGCACAATGACTCTTAACTCTTCCAAGCCTTGCTCAACTTCTTGCACCATTAGGAGGAAAGCTAGCCCTGCATGCAAGAAACCGGGAATTCATTACCAAAGACAAATGGGTTTTAAACATAGTTTCCCTAGGTTACAGATTCCACTTCCACACACTCCCATCCCCAAGTGGATGGCCAGACCTCCTCCCAAACCAGTGGGTGGATGCCCAAAAACAAGATGTTCATCGTGTTTCACTGTTGCAGTCATGACTGTAGGGTTCTCCCCTGCCAGCAGGCAGCCCTCGGTCGGCCAGAATCCCAAAGTCTGGGTCCGGCGTCGGCTGTTCATCCATGCTCCCTGACGTCAGAGCGCCAGGAGTATAAAGCTGACAGCCGACGCCATCTTCTCCAGTCTTTCTTGCCGTGCGGTGATAGCAGTTCGCAAGTGCCGGTCGGCTAACTCATGATGAATTTTTCTGATATTCTTCGGTCCGAAGACTTTCTTCTCCACTCAAAGCTAAGTACCCCGTTGGGGAAACTTTTTTCTTGCCCCACTCCGATGTCAGAAAAAGTTAATAATTGCATTTCATGTGGGAAGCAAATACCTCATAAGGATTTTCATTCTTACTATATTCCTTGCTTGGGCCCTGACCACGACGCAGCTAGTTGTCGGTTTTGTGCTAGATTCAATCAACGTACAATTAAGCGAAGGTACGATTTTGCTTTTCATTACTTCGGTAGGCGCTTTAACTACAAAATGTCGTCGGATACGGTCCTGGTTACCGGAGTTCACAAACGTCGCAAGGATAAAGACAGGCCTCCGAGGTCCAAATCTGATGATAGCGCACAAGCGGAGCCAGCTTCAGGTTCGGCTGTCGTCAGTGAGGCGCTTTTGCAGCCCCTGTCGTCGGCCATTTCAGAACCGACGGCCGAAATGGACTCTCATGAGGAGCCAACAAGGCCTTTACATATTTATGTTGCTGGACCTTCAGACAATGCTCCTTCGGATGGGTCCGGAGCCGCTGTGCAGGTACCGGCTTCCGAAGGGGTTTTCAGGCCTACTCAGCTACTAGTAAAGGCAAAGCCAAAGACAAAGGCAAAGACTCCTTCTAAATCAAAGACTTCAACACAGGCATCTTCTGAACCGGCTCACAAGTCACAGAAACAGTTACTCAAGATGGCGGAGGATTTACTTACTATGATTAGGGGTTCTCATCCCCCTCCAGACAAAAGGCCAAGGCAGGATGTTTATTATGATTCCTCTGATCAGGCTTCTGTTTCTTCAGTTTCTTCTTCTGATCAGGAATATTCTTTCCCTCCTTATGAGGATTCTGATGCTGAAGAATCCATTCCTTCAGCTTCTCCCCCTGAGGATTTCTCTTTTGGGGAAACTTTGCATGATATGAGGGAACATTTCCACTGGGAAGGACAGGAGTATTCTGAATCCAAGAAAAGTCTGAGGGATTTTCTTCTTATTCCCTAACATAGACCCCTGGCTATTCCTCCTGTTTTGGATATTATGGATGATGCCTTTTCGGAGGCTAACTTAACCCCTGACTCTTTTCCTCCTGCTCCTGTTAAGCCTGATAGATATTACAGGGTTCCTGATTCCCATCAGTTTTTATATAAGAACCCTTCTGCTGACCCTGAAACCATTTCTCAGGGTCCTAAGGGAGTTAAGGCCGCTTCTGCCAAAAATCCCATTCCTACTGAAAAGGATTCTCGATCCTTAGAAAGATGGGGCAAAAAGGTGTACACTTCTGCTACTTTGTCCATTAGGGCTTTAAACTGTCAGTTTCATATGTTTAAATACCAGCAATTTCTCTTGTCTGTCTTAAAACAAAAGCTTACTTCCATTTCTGCCTGTGCAGATAAGGAATTACATGACTTATTGCATGCCACTGAACAGGTTTGGAAGCATGGTTTACACTGTGGATTTGATGCCTTGGAGGCTTCTTGTAGGGCTGCGGCCTCTGGTACAGTCATTAGAAGGCATGCATGGCTAAAGGAACAAAATTTACCTGAACAAGTAAAGGCTAAATTATTGGATGCTCCTGTTCAGCATAATGTTTTATTTGGATCAAAAGCTGAAGAGGTGATTAAAAAGATGGAGGATAAGGCGAAATCCATGCAAACAGTTAAAGATTTCTTGCAAGTACAGCCACCTAGATTTAGCAGGAATTGGCCTTCAAAAAATTGGCCTTTCCCACTTCAGACAGGCCTCAGAGGGGTAGATATAGACGCTCCAGAGGGAGGCCTCAAACACAAGCTGCTTATAGACCAAGACAGTGGACTGCTTCCACCCCTAGGGGAGGAGAGGACAGGTCACAATCTCAAAGGAAACAAACTCAATGACTCCCTCTGTTGGGCTACAGGAACTTCTTGCCTGGAAGCCCCTCTCGGAGGAAAACTCTCTCTTTTTTATCAAAATTGGACTCAAATAACCCAAGACAAGTGAGTTTTGGATGTGGTGTTAAGAGGTTACAAATTCCATTTTCATACCTTGCCAAGGCCAAACGGATGGCCAGACCTTCCAAAACATCAATGGATGGAGGCCTTGAACCAGGTGGAAGCTATTTTGGCTATGAATGCCATAGAGCTGGTTCCTCTTTCAGAGATGGGAAAAGGTTTTTACTCAAGGCTCTTTCTAGTCCAAGGAAGCAAAACTCATGGAGACCCATTCTGGATCTGTCGGTCTTGGAACACCTTTCTAGAGATTCCAAAATTCAAGATGCTTACTCTACAGTAGCTACTTCCAATGCTGTCCAAAGATGCATGGATGGTAACTTTGGATTTAAAGGAAGCATATTTACACATTCCCATCAGGCAGGATCGCAGAAAATACCTCAGGTTCAAGGCCGGATCGAGGCACTTTCAATTCTCTGCGCTGCCCTTTGGATTGTCTACTGCGCCAAGGGTCTTCACCAAATGCCTGGCTCCAGTAGTAGATTACTGCAGACTCAAGGGAATTCAAATTTACCCTTATCTGGACGATTGTCTAATTCAGGCAGACAGCAAGGATGTCTTACTCCAGCATCTAGAATTTGTACAGAAACTCCTCCAGTTCCTGGGATTCTCTGTAAACATAAAAAAGTCAAATTTGACACCAACACAACAGATAACTTTTCTGGGTGCTCTTCTAAACACCACAACCCAGATGGCATTTCTGACATCCGAAAAACAATTACAGCTGACTTCAACTTTCAAAACATTGGCAACTCTAACTCAACTATCTGCAAGGAAATTCCTGCAGGCTTTGGGTTACATGGCCTCCTGCATTCTTCTCATACCATATGCAAGACTACACATGAGGAAAATACAATGGTACCTAAAAAGTGTATGGTCTCAGCATTGCCACAGTTTAGACATACTGATCTCCGTCCTCCCTTGCCTTCAAAAGGAATTTCTTTGGTGGTCCAGGGCATGTGCTCTAAACAAAGGGAAACCCTTCCGTCTGCCTCCTGCCACTCAGATTCTGACCACGGATGCCTCGGATTATGCCTGGGGAGCCCATTTTCAGGGCAATTGTTTGCAGGGCCTTTGGACAAAGGATCAGAAGCACCTGCATATCAATTTAAAGGAAATGTTAGCCGTTCAGAAAGCTTTATTGGCCTTCAGGAATCTTTTACAACCAGGACAACTGCTAATACGGACAGACAACACCACAGTTATGTGGTACATAAGCAAGCAAGGGGGATCTCATTCCTACCCCCTTTGCAGACTAGCCATGGATCTATGGAACACAGCTCTAGCTTGCAATCTGGATCTTCAAGCTCAGTTTCTACCAGGAAACAAAACTTCCTGGCAGACAGTCTGAGCAGAAACCTTTCGGATCCACACGAGTGGATGCTGGACACCAAAATATTCAGGATGATAACAGCAGTCTGGGGATGTCCTCACATAGACCTCTTTGCATCCCATCTGAATCATCAACTACAGAATTTTTGCACCAGGACTTTCCACAGAGAAGCTTGGAGAGTGGATGCCCTATCATTCAGTTGGAGGAACCTCTTGGGATATGCCTTTCCTCCTCTTCCTCTTCCACGGGTTTTACTGAAGATAAAACAGGACAAGCCCAAGATGATTATCTTGCTGGCTCCAAATTGGCCTCTGCAGTTTTGGTATCCTACTCTAAAAAAAACCTATGCCTGGAGCCCCCTTGGGTTTTACCTCAGTCTCCGAACCTTCTGTCCTAACATCTCATGTCAGAACTCTCAGCCTGGCGGCCTGGTTAATCCAGGGCCTTTGATTTCTTCTTTACTGCCCAAGCAGGTTATGGATGTCATTTTAGAAGCCAGATGTCCTAGCACTAGAAAATCTTATGCAGGAAAATGGAAAGGATTTTGTTCCTGGATGCAGGCTCAGGATTCTGATCCTCTTCTTCCTAATATTACTTTAATTTTACTTTACTTGACAGATCTCTTACTTAAGGGTCTCTCTTTCTCTTCTATTAAGATACATGCCTCTGCTATTTCTGCTCATTATAATACAGACCCTCCCATCTTTTCCCACCAGCTCATGAGACAGTTTCTCAGAGGAGCTAAGAACTTACAACCTCCTAGATCTCCTCCCATTCCTGCTTGGGATCTCAACTATGTTTTGGAAAAACTAACTTTGCCTCCTTTTGAGCCTGCTGCCTCTTCTGACATCAAGTTTTTATCTTGGAAGACAGCTATCCTGTTAGCCTTAACCTCTGCCAGGAGAGTTTGAGTTACAAGCTCTTATGGCTATGGAACCTTATATTATTTTTCATCAAGACAGGGTATCTTTGAGGACTAATCCTACCTTCATGCTTAAGGTGATTTCCAAAGTGGCTTTAAATCAAACTATCCACTTGCCAACCTTTTTCCCCACTCCTCAGAATAAAGGGGAAAGGATCTTACATTCCTTGGATGTACTCAGGCAACTACGTTTTTACCTGAACAGAACCAAGGACATCAGAATATCAGGACAATTGTTTGTTTCTTATGCTTCAAGTTCCCAAGGTAAAGCCATTTCAAAACAGACCATTTCTAAATGGATTGCTCATGGAATCAGATTTTGTTATTCTCACCATGGAAAGCAAATCCCAGGGAGTATACGGACTCATTCCACCAGAGCTGCTGCCACTTCTGCGGCCTTCCTCAGGGGAGTTCCTACCAAGGACATTTTGGAAGCTGCAACTTGGAGTTCAGTGCATACTTTTTCTAAGCACTACAATCTACCTCTCTACTCTAAGTCTAGGGCAGGCGTTGCCTCTGCAGTCTTGCAGGGCCTTTTAGCCGCCCCTTCCTCTTTATGACCACCTCCCTTTCTTTCAGCTTTGGGATTCTACCCTACAGTCATGACTGCAACAGTGAAACACGATGAACATAGTACAGTTGTGTACACCTACCATAAATGTAGATGTTCGAGTGTCTTCACTGTTGCAGTCTGGGTTTCTGTCCCTCCTGTCCCCTCTTATTTTTACTTTTGTGTATTTCCTTTTTTTTCACCATTCTTCTGAGGTGTATTTGCAAAGGTTATGGGACCTTTTTCATTCTGGGACTCCTGACATCTGGGGAAAGAAAAACTGGAGAAGATGGCCTCGGCTGTCAGCTTTATACTCCTGGCGCTCTGACGTCAGGGAGCATGGATGAACAGCCGACGCTGGACCCAGACTTTGGGATTCTGGCCTACCGAGGGCTGCCTGCCGGCAGGGGAGAACCCTACAGTCATGACTGCAACAGTGAAGACACTCGAACATCTACATTTATGGTAGGTGTACACAACTGTACTTTCTCTCTCTCCTCAGTATGAAGGCTATTCAGCCTGTCCCAGCAGAACAAAGAGGACAAGGTTTCAATTCAAGACTGTTCCTGGTTCCCAGAAAAGAAAACTCCTGGCATCCTGCCCTGGACCTGTCTATCCTAAACACCTTTCTGGTGGTTCCAAAATTCAAAATGCTAACTCTTCAACAGCTTCTTCCTATGCTAACCACGGATGACTGGCTGGCAACCCTAGATTTAAAAGAAGCTTATCTGCACATCCCAATAAGGGAATCTTGCAGGAAATACCTACACTTCATGGCAAGCTCCATGCACTATCAGTTCTCTGCACTTCCCTTTGCCTTCTCTGCTGTGCCCAGGGTATTCACAAAGTGCCTAGCTCCAGCCATTGCATTTTGCAGGCAGAGAAATATTCAGATTTACCCATATTTGGACGATTGCTTGATTCAGGCAGAGAGTCAGGACTTGCTATTACAGCACCTGGCATTTGTAAAGAGACTTCTAACTTCACTGGGGTACACCATCAACGAGAGGAAATCACACCTATTATCCTGCCAACAGATTGTATTCCTGGGAGCAAGCTTGAACACAACTTCCCAAATGGCATTCCTCACTCCAGAGAAACAAGTTTATTTGACAACCTACTGGCCACAAAAACCCAGCTATCTGCAAGGAAAATCCTGTTAGCCCTGGGGTTCATGGCCTCTTGCATTCCGTTAATTCCATATGCAAGACTGCCAATGAGGGAACTTCAGTGGTATCTAAAAAATCTATGGTGTCAGCATTCTCAGGACCTGGAAACAATGATTCCTTTTCTTTGCCCAAGGGCAGAGTTCCTTTGGTGGGCGGAGGCCTGCAGCCACAACAAGGGACTCCTTTCACTCTACCCCCTGCCGCCCAAACCCTAACAACAGATGCATCAGACTATTGAGGGGCTCACATGGCAGGGTAGTGCTTTCAGGTCAAATGGAACCCAATACAGTTGCACCTGCATATCAGTCAAAAAGAACTGTTAGCTGTACAGAATGCTCTGGTGGCCTTCAAAGACCTTATTCTTCCAGGACAACTATTGATAAAGACAGAACACCACAGTTATGTGGTACATAAACAAGCAGGGGGGAACCCATTCCTACCCACTCTGCAGACTAGCCATGGCTCTGTGGAACACAGCCTTGAGCAACCAAGTGAACCTACAAGCTCAGTTCCTGCCAGGCAAACTAAATTCACTGGCAGACCACTTAAGCAGAAATCTCGTGGACCTACATGAATGGAAACTGGAACCCAAAATATTCAAGCTCTTGAGGAACAAATGGGGGACGCCAGAGGTAGACCTGTTTGCCTTCTCTCTGAACTACCAGTTGAACAAATACTGCACCAGAACTCCCCACAGTCAAGCTTGGAAAGTGGATGCCCTGTCCTTTACCTGGGAAGGCCTCTCAGTTTATGCCTTCCCCCTTCTGCCTCTCCTCTTGAAGGTCCTACTTAAAGATCAAACAGGACAAGCCACGAACAATACTGATTGCACCAGACTGGCCTCGCCAGCACTTGTACCCCCTTTTGCGCAGTCTGACAGTGCTACAACCGTGGCACCTGTCTCAGACCCCTTCCCTGCTGTCCCAGCAGGCGGGCCAGATTCTGCAAACTCCGCTTCAAACCCTGAACCTTGCAGCCTGGCTAATCCCCTGAACTCACCTCTAGCAACCCTCAGTAAGCAGGTGCTGAATGTCATTCTTGAGGCAAGGAGGCCTAATACTAGAAAATCATATTCAGAAAAGTGGAAAAGATACTGTTCTTGGAGCCAGTCTCAGGGGATGGGCACAGCAGTGCCCAGCTTACCTCATATTCTGGATTATTTAACAGAAATGCTCCACAAGGGCCTGTCTTTCTCTTCAATTAAGTTTCATGCTTCAGCCATATCAGCACATTATAATACTGAGCCACCCCTCTTCTCTCATCCACTGCTAAAACAATTCCTTAGAGGGGCCAAAATTTTAAAACCCCGCAAGAGAGCTCCCACTCCGGCCTGGGACCTAAACTTTGTGTTGGAAAAACTTACTGCCCCCCCCCCTTGAACCAGCTGCTACAGCAGAGTTGAAATTCCTTTCTTGGAAAACAGCTTTACTTCTACTTCTGCAAGAAGAGTGTCTGAACTGCAGGCCCTTATGGCAGTGGAACCCTTCATCATCTTCCACATGGACAGGGTGTCCGTCAGGACGAATCCATCATTTATGCCCAAGGTGGTATCTAGTGCGGCTCTGAACTAGTCTATTCATTTGCCTGCTTTTTTCCCTAATCCCCAGAATAAAGGGGAAAGGATACTGCATTCCCTGGACATACACAGCCAGTTTAGATTCTATTTGGACAGGACTAAGCCTCTCAGATAATCTGACCAGCTGCTGGTCAGCTTTGCTGCAGGGGCAGAAGGGAAGGCCATTTCAAAATGGATAGCACATTGAATCTATTTCTGCTACAAGCACCATGGAAAACTTACCCCACAGGGGACAAGAGTCCATTCCACCAGGGCTGCATCTAACTCTACTGCATTTCTCAGAGGAGTCCCTACCAGGGACATCCTGTAAGCTGCAACCTGGAGCTCTGTACATACTTTCACCAAGCATTACCACTTGCCTATTTTTTCTAAATCCAGAGCTGGATTTGCCACAGCAGTCTTACAGGGCCTGATTGCTAGCCCTAATGCTCTTTAACTACCTCCGCCTTTCCTTAGCTTTGGAAACAACTCAAATGTGATGACTGCAACAGTGGAACACGAAGAACATAGTACAGTTGTGTACACTTACCATAATTGTAGATGTTGAAGTGTATTCACTGTTGCAGTCCTAGTTACCCTCCCTCCAGCCCCCCTGACTTCTCTTGACTTTTACCTATCCTATTTGTTTGGTATATATTATATCATGAGTATTTGCTTTTTGCTGGGGGTGTTCCATACCATATAATTGCTTCCTGATGTTCATTGTGTTTCACTGTTGCAGTCATTACTGTAGGGATGTCCTTCAAGGATGCATCTGCAGTCCTTACAAATGGGTTGGCCTGTCGTCAGGCAGCCCTTCGGTCGGCCGGATTCCAAAGTCTGGGTCTGGCCTCGGCTGGTGTCGCACTTCACCCGACGTCATAGCTGCAGTTATTCGGGTATAAAGGCATCAGCCGACGCCATTTTCCCCAGTCTTTCTTGCCGCGTGGCCAAGCAGAAGCTGTTCGCAAGTGCCGGTCGGTCAGAACCAGAGATTACTACTACCGAATACTTCTACTACCGAAGACTTCTAAAAGCTAAGTACCCGTTGGGGACTCTTTCTTGCCTCAGCCGATGTCAGAAAAAGTGAATAACTGTTTAACTTGTGGGAAACAAATACCTCATAAAGATTTCCACTCTTACTGCTTGCCTTGTTTAGGCCCAGACCACGACGTAGCAGCTTGTGTAGCCTGTGCTTCTTTTAACCGATGGACGCTTAGACGTCGGTCGGAATTTGCTGAGGAGTTTTTGCTCGATTTTGCTTACATTATGCCGTCGGATCCTCCGACTACGCAAATATCTAAAAGCGCAAGGAAAGGACCGACACTCGCGGTCTGCGGTTTCGCCGAAACCGCGGTTAAGCCAACCGCAGTGTCTCGGTTTCGCTGAAACCGAGCAAGCGGTTCTTCCTTCAGCCGAAAACTTACCTCCTACCGAGGCCTCTTCCAACCTGGTGGAATCGGCTTCTGAAATCCCTCCTGCTCTTGCAGTTTCTCAGGAATTATCTGACACTATCCCTTGGATATCTCTACCCTGCACGTGGAGCTGCTAGGCCACCTGCATCCATGTCCATTAAGGCCTTTGCCAGGGCTAAAGCAGCTAAAACTACTAAATCTGTGCCTGCTAAGACCCCCTCTCTCAGGCCTAGCTCTAGTTCACAAATGCTTAGTCTAGCAGAGGATCTCATTTCTTTAATCCGGGGATCCCAACCTCACCCAGGCAGGGCCTCTCACCCACCTCCAGAGAAGAGGCCTAGAGCAGAGCCCCCTGAGCCAGTTTCTACAGATGATTCCTCTGATGATTCAGATAATACAAACTCTCCAGAGGCTTCTTTCTCCCCTTATGAAGACTCTGATGCTGAAGAGTCCATTCCTTCTGCCTCTCCGCCTGAGGAATTTTCCTTTGGGGAAACCTTGCATGCTATGAGGGAACAATTTCAGTGGCAGGGCCAGGATTTTTCAGACTCTAGAAAAAGGCTTAGAACTTTTCTGCATTTACCACAACATAGGCCTTTAGCCATACCTCCAGTTCTCTCTGTTGTAGATGATGCATTTAATGATTCTTGTACTGCTCCTGATTCACTACCTCAGGCCCCTGCTAAGCCCGATAGGATGTCCTTCATGGATGCATCTGCAGTCATAACAACTGGGTTGTCCTGTCGTCAGGCAGCCCTTCAATCGGCCGGATTCCAAAGTCCGGGTCCGCTCGCTGATGTCGCACTTCACCCGGCGTCATCTCTGTTGGTCTTCGGTATAAAAGCATCAGCCGGCGCCATTTTCCTCAGTCTTTCTTGCCGCGTGGCCAAGCAGAAGCTGTTCGCAAGTGCCGGTCGGTCGGATCCAGAGATTACTTCTACAATACTGCCGAAGACTTCTAAAGCTAAGTACCCCGTTGGGGACTCTTTCTTGCCTCAGCCGATGTCAGAAAAAGTTAATAATTGTTTAACCTGTGGGAAACAAATACCTCATAAAGATTTCCACTCTTATTGTCTGCCTTGTTTAGGCCCAGCCCACACGTAGCAGCCTGTTCAGCCTGTGCTTCTTTCAACCGACGCCTAGGCGCCGGTCGGAGTTTGCAGAACAGTTTTCGGTTCTGTTTTTGCGTACATTATGCCGCCGGATCCTCCGACTACCCAATCTGCCAAAAAACGCAAAGATAAAGACCGACACTCGCGGTCCGCGTTTTCGCCGAAAACATGGTTAAGCAAACCGTGAGTGTCTCGGTTTCGCTGAAACCGAGAAAACTGATCCAAGTACAGCTGAACCTATCTCTACAACTGAGGCCCCTGCTACCACTCTTGAATCGGCCTCAGAAATTTTATCCACTACGGTGGTTGCCACTGACTTATCAGACACCATTCCCTTGGATGTCTCTACCCCAGCACGTGGTGCTGCTAGGCCTCCAGCAGCCATGTCCATTAAGGCCTTCGCCAGGGCTAAAGCAGCCAAGACTACCAAAACAGTGCCTGTTAAACCCCCCACAACCAGGCCCTCTTCTAGTTCTCAAATGCTTACTTTGGCAGAAGATTTAATTTCATTAATTAGAGGATCTCAATCTCACCCAGACAGGGCTTCTCAGCCCCCAGAGAAGAGACCCAGGGCAGAGCCCCCTGAGCCAGTGTCCTCTGATGATTCTGCTGATGAATCAGACATAACTGACCAGCCAGAGGCTCCTTTCTCCAATTTTGAAGATTCTGATGCTGAAGAATCCATTCCAGCTGCTTCCCACCAGAAGAATTCTCTTTGGGAAACCTTACATGCCATGCGAGAACAGTTCCAATGGCAGCAACAGGATTTTTCAGACTCCAGAAAAAGACTTAGGACCTTTCTGCACCTCCCACATCACAGGCCCTTAGCTATACCTCCTGTTCTCTCTCTGGTGGATGATGCTTTCAATGATGTCTGCTCCGCTCCAGATTCTTTACCCCAGCCCCTGCCAAACCAGACAGATTTTACAGGGTGCCAGATACTCATCACCACCTTTACAAGGCCCTCTTGCAGACCCAAACTATATCCCAGGGTCCCAAGGCAGTAGCAGCGACCATAGCTAAAACCCTATTCCTTCTGAAAGGGAAGCAAGGTCATTAGACAGATGGGGTAAAAAGGTTTACACTTCAGCTACTCTCTCAGCTAGAGCTTTAAACTGTCAGTTTCACATGATACAATACCAAGAGTTTATGCTTGATCAGTTAACTAAAAAACTAACCACTGATGAATCTCTTGATAAGAAATATGTATTAGAAATGGTAAATAACATACAACAGGTTAGCAACCATTCCTTAAAATGTGGCTATGATGCACTGGAGGCTTCATTTAGATCAGCCATGACTGGCACAGTGATAAGAAGGCATGCATGGCTAAAGGAGCAAGCTTTACCGGATCATGTTAAAGCTAAGTTGCTAGATGCACCTATGGATAAGACAAGTTTGTTTGGTACAACTGCCCAGCAGGTTATGAAGAAAATGGAAGAAAAGGCAAAATCTGTTCAAACGGTCAAAGATTTCTTGCAGGTTCAACCCCCAAGGTTTAGCAGGAACTGGCCTGCCAAAAATTGGTCCTTTCCTGACTCCACAAAATTTCAAAGGGGCAGGAATAGACGCTCCAGAGGCAGAAACCAATCCAGAGGAGGTGCCTACAGAGGACGACAGTGGCAAGGTAACAACAGAGGCACAGACACAACCACTGCCACTACATCAGCACAACCACAGTGACTTAACCCTAAATCCGCCTACCACGGAACAAATAGCAGCTCCTCTAGGCGGAAAGTTAACCTTATTTTCAAAGAACTGGCACTACATAACAAAAGGCAAGTGGATTTTACAAACCATAGATCAAGGTTACCGGTTTCACTTCCACACTTTACCAGTCAAAAGAGGAATGCCAAATCTACCTCCAAATCGAAAAACAGAGGCTCTACAACAGCTAATCGAGTTAGCAAACATGAGAGCGGTGGAAAGAGTGCCAACAGCAGAGCAAGGAAAGGGTTCTACTCCAGACTATTCCTAGTTCCAAGAAAGGAAAAAAGTTGGAGACCAATTCTCGACCTGTCCACCTTAAATACATACATCATTGTCCCAAAATTCAAAATGCTGACCCTACAGCAACTTCTTCCCATGCTGGGCAAGGATTCTTGGCTGGTAACTCTAGATCTCAAGGAGGCATACCTGCACGTCCCCATTCGACCAATCTGCAGAAGATACCTCAGATTTCTTGCAGGATCAGAGCACTATCAATTCTCAGCATTGCCCTTTGGCTTATCTACTGCGCCCAGAGTATTCACAAAATGCCTGGCATCAGTAATCGCCCATTGCAGACTACAGGAATTCAAATTTACCCATACCTGGACGACTGCCTGCTACAAGGGGACAACAAAAGCAAGCTGACAACAGATTTACAAAGGGTCATTTACTTGCTACAAGCACTGGGATACACAGTCAATTTACAAAAGTCAAGGCTGATACCATCCCAAACAAGGACATTCTTGGGCGGAATTGGACACAGTAAAACAAATGGCATTCCTGACTACAGAAAAACAAAAAGAACTCCCTCTTTACTTCTTGGCACTAACAAAACTGGACAAGTTAACAGCAAGAAAAGTACTGCAGGCCTTGGGCTTCATGGCATCATGCATAATCTTGGTCCCATTTGCCAGACTACATATGAGAAAACTACAGTGGTACCTAAAGAATTTATGGTCCCAACACAGACACAGCCTAGAAGCAGAAATCCCACTAATTCCATGCTTAAAACAGGAGTTCCTATGGTGGGCTCAGGCATGCCAGTCAAACCCAGGCCTACCCTTCCGCAGATGTCAAGCAAGCCAGACCATCACAACAGACGCTTCAGACCTAGGATGGGGGGCCCACATGCTGGACAAATGCGTGCAAGGATTGTGGACACAGGACCAACTTCACCTGCACATCAACCTAAAAGAAATGCTGGCAGTAAAACTGGCAATTCAAAAGTTCAAACCATTTCTCAAAGAGGGCCAGTTGATGATAAGGACAGACAACACCACAGTCATGTGGTACATCAACAAACAGGGAGGCACTCATTCATACCCCCTATGCAGAATGACTTTGGAGCTGTGGAACCTGGCACTCAGCTACAACATCCAGTTACAGGCAATATTTGTACCGGGAAAAGAAAATACTCTAGCAGATGGGGAATGCCTCAGATAGATCTATTCGCATCACCTCTCAATCACCAGCTCAAAAAATTCTGCACAAGGACATTCCACCCACTAGCATGGAAAGTGGATTCGCTCTCCTTCAGCTGGAAAGGCCTGGCAGCATATGCATTCCCACCTCTTCCCTTGATACACAAAGTACTACTAAAAATCAAGGAAGAACGTCCAAGGATAATCCTGATAGCTCCAAACTGGCCAAGACAACACTGGTACCCACTGCTGAGGAGCATGTCTCGGAACAATATGTGGCCAATACCCCTGATGCCTTTGATGTTAACTCAGAACAACTACAGCATCATACATCCAAACCTAAAAACGCTGCAACTGACTGCATGGAACATCACATAGTAGCAGCTAATCCAGAACTTTCCCAAAGAGTTAAGGACATTATACTTGAAGCACGCAGACCTTCAACAAGAAGGAACTATGCTGGAAAATGGAAAAGGTTTGTCATTTGGAGTACGGAAAGAGGAAAAGATGTGTCAAACATAGATATGCCTAACATCCTGGAGTATCTGGCCGAACTTCTTCATTCAGGCCTGTCCTACTCCTCCATCAAGATACATGCATCAGCTATTTCAGCAGAATACAGCTTTGATCCACCTGTTCGCACCCTTTACTCAGGCAGTTCCTCAGAGGAATCAAGAATGTAAAACCTCCAAGGAAACCACCATTACCAGCTTGGGACTTAAACTTTGTGCTAGAAAAGTTGACACTATCACCCTTTGAACCAGCAGCAACAGCAGACCTACAACACCTGTCATGGAAAACTGCTTTCCTACTGGCAATTACTTCAGCAAGGAGGGTTTCAGAACTACAGGCCTTAATGGCAGTGCAACCCTTCCTAATCTTCCACCAAGATAGAGTGTCCATGAGGACTAATCCTACATTTATGCCCAAGGTGGTATCCAGAGTGTCTTTAAACCAGGCAATCCACCTACCTACCTTCTTTCCCAACCCACAGAACAGAGGGGAAAGAATACTGCATACCTTGGATGTACATAGACAGCTACGCTACTACTTGGACAGAACAAAAAATAGCAGAAAGACTGACCAACTTTTTGTAGCCTATGCCACAGGAAGGGAAGGAAAAGCTATTTCCAAACAGACAATCTCCAAATGGATAGGAAATTGCATACGATTCTGTTACTCCTTCCATGGAAAACCAATTGCACAGAACATAAGACCTCATTCTACAAGGGCAACAGCCACTACCACAGCCTTCTTACGAGGAGTGGCAACCAAAGACATTATTGAGGCGGCTACTTGGACCTCCGTGCATACATTTGCCAAGCATTATAATTTGCCTTTATATTCCAGATCCCGAGCAGGGTTTGCCACTGCTGTACTGCAAGGGATCCTAAACACACCATAATCTACTTTTATCCTCCTCCCCTAGTTGGCTATGGTATTCTACCCAGTTGTTATGACTGCAGATGCATCCATGAAGGACATAGTACAGTTTTGTACCTACCATAAATGTAGATGTCCGAACTGGATAGCATCTGCAGTCAGGATTACCCTCCCTCCTTCCCCTCTGTGGTACTCCTAGGGTGTTTACCCTCCTTATAGCTAGCTGGTGGGGGGGAGTCTTTTATGGTGTATTTGTTTGTATATATGTACATACATGCTTATTTTGGTGTTTACCTCTCTTTTTGGAAACATTGGCATTTATCCAAATTTTAGCCTTCAAAGAGGGCTACTGGCATCTGGGGCAAGAAACACTGAGGAAAATGGCGTCGGCTGATGCTTTTATACCCGAAGACCAACAGAGATGACGTCGGGTGAAGTGCGACATCAGCCGAAGCCGGACCCGGACTTTGGAATCCGGCCGACTGAAGGGCTGCCTGACGACAGGACAACCCAGTTGTTATGACTGCAGATGCTATCCAGTTCGGACATCTACATTTATGGTAGGTACAAAACTGTACTTTCTACAGGGTCCCGGACACGCATTACCATTTGTATAAGGCTCCATTTGCAGATCCCGAGACTATCTCCCAGGGTCCTAAGGCTGTAGCAGCTACATCTGCCAAAAACCCCCTCCCCTCTGAAAGGGAATCCAGGTCCTTAGAGAGATGGGGTAAAACAGTTTACACTTCTGCTACTCTTTCAGCTAGGGCCTTGAACTGTCAATTCCACATGATCCAGTATCAAGAATTTATGCTAGACCAGTTAACCAAAAAGCTGTCCTCGGATGAACCATTAGACAAAAAATCTGTTCAGGAAATGGTACATAACATTCAGCAAGTCAGTAACCATTCCTTAAAATGCGGCTATGATGCACTGGAGGCTTCCTTTAGATCAGCCATGACAGGCACAGTTATCAGAAGGCATGCATGGTTAAAAGAGCAGGCCTTACCAGACCATGTTAAATCAAAACTGCTAGATGCTCCCATGGACAAGATCAATTTGTTTGGCTCTCCTGCACAACAGGTGCTGAAGAAGATGGAAGAGAAGGCAAAATCTGTCCAAACAGTGAAAGATTTCTTACAGGTCCAACCTACAAGGTTTTGCAGGAATTGGCCCTCCAAGAATTGGTCCTTTCCAGACTCCTCCAGAGCTCAGAGAGGCAGGAATAGGCGTTCAAGAGGCAGAAGTCAATCCAGGGGTGCCTACAGGGGACGCCAGTGGCAGGGTAACAACCAGCGAGGTGCAGCCACAGACACAGCCACCACCACTACTACAGGACAATCACAGTGACTTGGCTCTAGCACCTACCAGGGAACAACTAGAAGCACCCTTGGGCGGAAGCTAGCTTTATTTTCAGTAAACTGGCATTACATCACAAGAGACAAGTGGATTTTGCAGACAATAGACCAAGGTTACAGGTTTCACTTCCATACTCTACCAGGAAGAGAGGAATGCCAAACCTACCTCCAAATCAAAAGGCAGAAGCTGTAAAACAAATAACTCAATTATTAAGGATGAGAGCTGTGGAAAAGGTACCATCTATGGAGCAAGGACAGGGTTTTTACTCCAGACTCTTCCTGGTACCAAGAAAAGAAAGCAAATGGAGGCCTATTCTCGACCTGTCCGCTTTAAACACATTCCTCATTGTTCCAAAATTCAAAATGCTGACCCTACAGCAGCTTCTTCCCATGCTGGGCAAGGAGTCTTGGCTGGTAACTCTAGATCTCAAGGAGGCATACCTGCACGTCCCCATACGACCAAATTGCAGAAGATACCTCAGATTTCTTGCAGGATCAGAGCATTATCAATTCTCAGCATTGCCCTTTGGCTTATCTACTGCCCAGAGTGTTCACGAAATGCCTGGCATCAGTAATTGCTCATTGCAGGCTTCAGGGAATCCAAATCTACCCTTACCTGGACGACTGCCTGATACAAGCGGACAACAAAACAAGCTAGCAGAAGACTTGAAAAGGGTCATTTACCTACTACAAGCCCTGGGATACACAGTCAATATAAAAAAGTCAAGGCTGATACCATCCCAAAGGATAACCTTTTTGGGTGCAGAGCTGGACACATCGAAACAAATGGCATTCCTAACAGTAGAAAACAGGAGCAACTCCTCTCTACTTCTTGGCATTAACAAAGCAGAACCATCTAACAGCAAGAAAAGTCCTGCAAGCCTTGGGTTTCATGGCATCCTGCATAATATTGGTTCCACATGCCAGACTGCATATGAGAAAGTTACAGTGGTACCTAAGGAATTTATGGTCTCAGCACAAGCACAGCCTAGAAACCCAAATTCCAATAATTCCATGCCTGAAGCAAGAATTCCAATGGTGGGCTCAGGCCTGTCAATCAAACAAAGGATTGCCCTTCCACAACACTCAACCGAGCCAAACCATCACAACGGACGCCTCAGACCTCGGTTGGGGGGCCCACATGCTGGACAAGTGCATACAAGGTTTATGGACTCAAGACCAGCTGCACCTACACATAAATCAAAAGGAAATGCTGGCAGTAAAACTGGCAATTCAGACATTCAGACCATTTCTTCGACAAGGTCAACTGTCGATAAGGACAGACAACACCACAGTTATGTGGTACATCAACAAACAGGGAGGCACACATTCGTATCCTCTATGCCGGATGGCAATGGACCTCTGGAATGTGGCCCTGAGTTACAACATTCAGTTACAAGCAATTTTTGTGCCAGGAAAAGAAAACATTCTAGCAGACATACTAAGCAGAACTACCACGGATGCCCACGAATGGATGCTGCATCCGGACATCTTCAAAACCATTACAAGAAAATGGGGACTCCCACAAATAGACTTATTTGCATCCCCACGCAATCACCAACTAAAGAAATTCTGCACAAGGACGTACCACCCACTTGCTTGGAAGGTGGACTCCCTATCTTTCAGTTGGAAAAACCTGACAGCATATGCATTCCCACCACTTCCTTTGATGCACAAGGTGCTATTGAAGATCAAAGAGGACCGTCCAAGGATCATTCTGATAGCTCCAGACTGGCCAAGACAACATTGGTACCCATTACTGAGGAGCATGTCTCGGGAACAAATATGGCCTCTTCCCCTTGTTCCCTTGCTGTTAACACAGAACAACTACAACACCCTGCATCCAAACCTGAAAACACTGCAGCTGACTGCCTGGAACATTGCATAAGAACAAATAACCCAAATTTATCCCAAAGGGTTAAAGACATTATCTTGGAGTCTCGCAGACCCTCAACAAGGAAAAAATTATTCAGCAAAATGGAAAAGATATTCCATTTGGAGTACTGCAAAAGGAGAAAATGTGTCACTGGTAAACATAGCCAACATCCTGGAATACTTGGCAGAGCTCTTCCACAAAGGCCTGTCCTATTCTTCCATTAAGATTCATGCATCAGCTATTTCAGCAGAAAACGACTTGGATCCTCCAGTCTTCTCACACCCTCTGCTCAGGCAGTTTCTGAGAGGAATTAAAAATGTAAAACCACCTAGGAAGCCGCCATTGCCAGCATGGGACTTGAACTTTGTGCTAGAAAAATTGACACTCCCTCCTTTCGAACCAGCAGCAACAGCAGAATTACAATACTTATCATGGAAAACTGCTTTCCTGCTGGCAATCACCTCAGCAAGAGGGGTATCTGAGCTACAGGCATTAATGGCAGTACAGCCCTTCCTGATCTTCCATCAAGATAGAGTGTCCATGAGAACAAATCCTACTTTTATGCCTAAGGTGGTCTCCAGAGTATCTTTGAATCAGGCTATCCACCTACCTACATTCTTCCCCAACCCACAGAACAGGGGAGAAAGACTGTTGCATACCTTGGATGTGCATAGACAATTACGCTACTACCTGGACAGGACCAAGGGCAATAGAAAAACTGACCAGCTACTGGTAGCATATGCAACAGGAATGGAAGGAAAAGCAATTTCAAAACAGACAATCTCAAAGTGGATAGGAAATTGCATTAGATTTTGTTACTCCTACCATGGGAAGAAAACTCCAGAAAACATCAGGCCTCACTCTACAAGGGCTACAGCCACTACCACAGCTTTTCTACGAGTGGCTACCAAAGACATTTTAGAGGCTGCTACTTGGAGCTCCGTGCATACATTTGCCAAGCATTATAATTTACCTCTATACTCTAGATCCCGAGCAGGTTTTGCCACTGCTGTTTTGCAAGGGATCTTAACTACACCATAATTTCATTTCTCCTCCTCCCCCAGTTTGGCTATGGTATTCTACCCATTTGTAAGGACTGCAGATGCATCCTTAAAGGACATAGTACAGTTTTGTACCTACCATAAATGTAGATGTCCGATAGGAATGCATCTGCAGTCAGGATTACCCACCCTCCTTCCCCTCTGTGGTACTCCTAGGGTATTTGCCCATCTTGTAGCTGGGGGAATCTATTATGGTGTATTTGTTTGTATATTTGTACATACATGCTTATTTTCTGTTTGCTCTCTACTATTTGGAATCATTTGCATTTATCCAAATTTAGCCTTCCTAGAGGGCACCTGGCATCTGGGGCAAGAAACACTGAGGAAAATGGCGTTGGCTGATGCCTTTATACCCGAATAACTGCAGCTATGACGTCGGGTGAAGTGCGACACCAGCCGAGGCCAGACCCAGACTTTGGAATCCGGCCGACCGAAGGGCTGCCTGACGACAGGACAACCCATTTGTAAGGACTGCAGATGCATTCCTATCGGACATCTACATTTATGGTAGGTACAAAACTGTACTTTCTTCCTGCCGGCAGGCAGCCCTCGGTCGGCCAGAATCCCAAAGTCTGGGTCCGGCGTCGGCTGTGTACTCATCCTCCCTGACGTCAGTGCACCAGGGGTACAAAGCTCCCAGCCGACGCCATGTTCCCCAGTCTTTCTTGCCACACGGTTGAAGCAGTTTGCAAGTGCCGGTCGGCTGACTCCTGCTGTTTTTGGTACTTCAATCCGAAGACATTCTTCTTTTCAAAGCGAAGTACCCCATTGGGAAACTTTTTTCTTGCTCCAGTCCGTGGTCAGAAAAAGTTAATAATTGTATTTCATGTGGGAAGCAAATACCTCATAAGGATTTTCATTCTTACTGTATTCCTTGCCTGGGCCCTGACCACGACTTAGCTAGTTGTCGGTTTTGTGCTAGATTTAATCAACGTACTATTAAACGAAGATACGATTTTGCCTTTCATTACTTTGGGAGGCGATTTAATTATAACATGTCGTCGGACACGCTTCCGACTACCGGAGTTCACAAAAGGCGCAAGGATAAAGATAGGCCTCTGAGGTCCAAATCAGACAACAGTTTACAATTAGAGCCAGCTGCCAGTTCGGCCGTCGTCAGTGAGGCGCTTTCGCAGCCCCCGTCATCGGCCGTTTCAGAACCGCTTGCCGATACGGACTCCCACGAGGAGCCAACTAGGCCTTCGGATATTCCAGGTGCAGGACCTTCGGATAATACTCCCTCGGATGGGTCCAGAGCCGCTGTGTAGGTACCGGCTTCCGAGGGGGTTTTCAGGCCTACGCAGCTTCAGGTAAAGGCAAAGACAAAGGCAACGACTCCTTCTAAAACAAAGACTCAAGCCCAGGCCTCCTCTGATCCGGGACCTAATCTCAAAAACAAATGCTTAAAATGGCTGAGGACTTGTTAACTATGATTAGGGGTTCCCATCCCCCTCCAGACAAAAGGCCAAGATAAGAATTGGATTATGAATCCTCTGACCAGGTATCTGTCTCTTCAGTGTCTTCCTTGGAACAGGATTATACTTTCCCTCCTTATGAGGATTCTGATGCTGAAGAATCCATTCCTTCAGCTTCTCCTCCTGAAGATTACTCTTTTGGGGAAACTTTACATGACATGAGGGAACATTTTCACTGGGAAGGGCAGGAGTACTCAAACTAAGAGAAGGCTTAGGGATTTCCTTCTTTCCCAACACAGACCCCTGGCTATTCCTCCTATTTTGGATATTGTGGATGATGTCTTTACTGAGTCTAATTTAACCCATGACTACTTTCCTCCGGCCCCTGCTAAGCCTGATAGATATTACAGAGTCCCTGACTCTCACCAGTTTCTTTTTAAAAATCCTACTGCTGATCTAGAAACCATTTCTCAGGGTCCTAAGGGTGTTAAGGCCGCCACTGCTAAGAACCCTATTCCGTCAGATAAGGATTCTAGAGCTTTGGAGAGATGGGGCAAAAAAGTGTACACTTCTGCTACTTTAGCTATTAGGGCTTTGAATTGTCAATTTCATATGTTGAAATATCAGCAATACCTTTTGTCTGTTATGAAACAAAAAAATGTGTACCATTTCTGCATTGGCAGACAATAAGGAATTACAAGATTTGATGCATGCTACTGAGCAGGTGGGGAAAACATACCTTACACTGTGGTTTTGATGCTTTGGAGGACTCTTGCAAGTCGGCAGCCACTGGCACGGTCATTAGAAGGCATGCTTGGTTAAAGGAACAAAATTTGCCTGATCAAGTAAAAGCAAAATTACTGGATGCTCCTGTTCAACATAATGTTTTGTTTGGGTCTAAGGCTGAAGAGGTTATAAAGAAAATGGAGGATAAGGCAAAATCCATGCAAATGGTTAAGGATTTCTTACAAGTTCAGCTTCCTAGATTTAGCAGAAATTGGCCAGCTAAGAATTGGTCCTTTCCTAGCTCGGACAGGCCTCAGAGGGGTACATATAGGCGCCCCAGAGGGAGGGCCCAAGCTCAGACCGCGTGTAGGCCTAGACAGTGGAGTGCTTCTACCCCTAAGGGTGGAGAAGATAAGTCTCAACCTTATAGGAAACAGGCTCAATGACTCCCCGTGCATGGCTCCAGGAACCTCTCTCCTGGATGCTCCTCTGGGAGGAAAACTTTCTCTTTTCCACCAAAATTGGACTTGCATAACCCAAGACAAGTGGGTTCTGGATGTAGTTTTAAGAGGTTACAAATTCCACTTTCACACCTTGCCAAAACCAAACGGATGGCCAGACCTACCAAAAACTCACTGGGCAGAGGCATTAAAACAGGTGAGGTCCCTCATGGCTATGAGGGTCATAGAATTAGTTCCAAATTCAGAGATGGGACAAGGCTTTTATTCAAGACTCTTTCTAGTTCACAGAAAGCAAAATACTTGGAGACCCATCCTGGATCTGTCAGTCTTAAATGCTTTTCTGGAGATACCAAAGTTCAAGATGCTTACTCTGCAGCAGCTCCTGCCAATGTTGAGCTAAAATGCATGGATGGTGACATTGGACTTAAAGGAGGCTTACCTACACATTCCTATCAGACAGGAGTGCAGAAGATACCTCAGGTTCAAGGCAGGCTCGAAACATTACCAATTCTCTGTGCTGGCCTTTGGCTTATCTACTGCACCCAGGGTATTTACCAAGTGCCTGGCACCAGTAGTAGCTTACTGCAGACTCAAGGGAATTCAAATTTACCCTTATCTGGTCGACTGCCTTATTCAAGTAGACAGCAAGGACATCTTACTCCAGCACCTGGAATTTGTTCAGAATCTACTCAAGTGCCTGGGATTCACTGTGAATGTAAAAAAGTCAAATTTGACACCCACTCAACAGATAACTTTCCTGGGTGCTCTTTTAAGCACTACAATCCAGATGGCATTCCTGACGCCAGAAAAACAACTTCAGCTGGCCTCCACTTTCAAAAGCCTGGCATTAATGTCTCCGCTAACTGCAAGGAAATTCCTGCAGGCTTTGGGTTACATGGCTTCCTGCATCCTACTCATACCATATGCAAGACTGCATATGAGTAAGATACAATGGTACCTAAAAAGCGTATGGTCCCAGCATTGTCACAGTCTGGAAACAGTGATTGCTGTCTTGCCTTGCCTGCAAAAGGAATTTCATTGGTGGGCCACGGCATGTCTTCAAAACAAGGGGAAAGCCTTCAGTCTACCTCCAGCCAACCAAGTGATAACCACGGACACCTCGGATTATGCATGGGGAGCCCACTTGCAGGGGAATGGTCTGCAAGGTTTTTGGACAGAGGATCAGAAGCTTCTACATATCAATTTAAAAGAGATGTTAGCTGTACAGAATGCCAGGGCAGCTACTGATACGGACAGACAGCACCACAGTTATGTGGTACATAACCAAGCAGGGGGGTTCACACTCCTACCCCCTTTGCAGACTAGCCATGACTCTATGGAACACAGCACTAGCTTGCAAGGTGGCTCTACAAGCTCAATTCCTGCCAGGGAAACAAAACATTCTGGCAGACAGCCTGAGCAGGAAACTGTCAGACCCACACGAGTGGATGCTAGACACCCAAATATTCAAGATGATTACAGAAGCCTGGGGCTGCCCGGACATAGATCTATTTGCATCTCCCCACAACTACCAGTTACAGACTTTTTGCACAAGGACATATCACAAGCTAGCATGGAAAGTGGATGCTCTCTCATTCAGTTGGAGGAACCTCTCGGGGTATGTCTTCCCACCACTGCCTCTTCTACCAAGGGTGTTATTAAAAATAAAACAGGGCAAACCAAAGATGATCTTACTGGCCCCGAATTGGCTTCGACAATTTTGGTACTCAACACTGATAACTCAATCCCAGGAACCTCCTTGGATTCTATCTCAGATTCCAAATCTTTTGTCTCAATATCAGGGCCAGGTCCTGCACTCTCTTATCAAAACTCTCAGCCTGGCGTATCCAGGGTCTATAATTAATCCTACCCTTACCAAACAGTTTATAGATGTCATCTTGGAAGCCAGAAGGCCTAGCAATAGGAAATCTTATGCAGGAAAATGGAAGAGATTTTGCACCTGGATGCAGGCTCAGGAATCGGATCCTCACATTCCAAATATTCCATTGATTTTACATTACCTAACAGATATGTTGCATAAGGGTTTATCTTTTTCTTCCATAAAAATACATGCCTCAGCTATCTCTGCACATTATAATACAGATCCTCCAATTTTTTCACATCCACTTCTGAAACAATATCTCAGAGGAGCAAAGAATTTAAGCCCCCTAGGACTCCACCCATTCCTGCTTGGGACCCCAATTATATACTGGAAACGCTTACTCTGCCACCTTTTGAGCCTGCTGTCACATCCGATATAAAGTATTTATCATGGAAGACTGTTATCCTACTGGCTTTAACTTCAGCCAGGAGAGTCTCGGAGTTACAAGCGCTCATGGCTGTGGAACCTTACATTATTTTTCATCAAGACAGGGTTTCTTTGAGGACTAACCCTACTTTCATGCCTAAAGTGGTTTCTAAAGTGGCTTTAAACCAAACCATTCACCTGCCAACTTTTTTTCCTAATCCACAAAATAAGGGGGAGAGGATCTTGCATTCTTTGGACTTACACTGGCATCTTCGTTTTTACCTGGACAGAACCAAGGATATCAGGAAAACAGAACAACTGTTTGTTTCTTATGCAGCAAATTCTCAAGGCAAAGCTATTTCAAAACAGACCATTTCTAAATGGATTGCTCATGGAATCAGATTTTGTTACGCTCATCATGGAAAGCAAATCACTGGAAAAATTAGGACTCACTCTACCAGAGCAACTGCTACTTCAGCTGCCTTTCTCAGGGGAGTCCCTACCAAAGATATTTTGGAAACTGCAACTTGGAGTTCGGTGCATACTTTCTCTAAGCACTATAATCTCCCTCTTTATTCTAAATCTAGGGCAGGCTTTGCTTCTGCAGTCTTGCAAGGCCTTCTAGCCGCCCCTTCTACTCTATAACCACCACCCTTTGTCTCAGCTTTGGGATTCTACCCTACAGTGATGACTGCAACAGTGAAACACGATGAACATAGTACAGTTGTGTACACTTGCCGTAAATGTAGATGTTCGAGTGTCTTCACTGTTGCAGTCTGGGTTACCCACCCTCCGGTCCCCTCTTATACTTTTATTGGTGTGGTTCCCTGCTTCACCCTTCTTCTGAGGTGTATTTGCTACAGGGTATGGGGTTTGTTGTATGTTACATTTTTGTTTTACTTTTAGCCTTTATTTTTGGGCACCTGACATCTGGGGCAAGAAAAACTGGAGAACATGGTGTCGGCTGGGAGCTTTGTACCCCTGGCGCACTGACGTCAGGGAGGATGAGTACACAGCCGACACCAGACCCAGACTTTGGGATTCTGGCCGACCGAGGGCTGCCTGCCGGCAGGAAGAACCCTACAGTGATGACTGCAACAGTGAAGACACTCGAACATCTACATTTATGGTAAGTGTACACAACTGTACTTTGTGGGGGCATATGACATCTGGGGCAAGAAAAACTGATGTAACGGTGTCGGCTGCATGTACCCCTGACAACCTGACATTATGGAAGAAACGACAGCATCCGAAGCAGAAATCCGAAGACTGGTATTCAGGCGGGCTGAGGGCTACCTGCAGGCAGATAACCCAAATGTGATGACTGCAACAGTGAATACACTCAAACATCTACATTTATGGTAAGTGTACACAACTGTACTTTATGGAGGTCATATAGGAAGAAAACACCTCAAGCTGTTGGAAAAAATCCATAGGAATTCCGTAATAAGAAAGGGCAGCAAGGGCATTAGAAAATTAATGAACTTGGAGCTGCAGCTGTTCACTTGAAAGGAGTGGAACATGTCCACAGTGTCATGTCGGGGAGGTGTGATGGGATTATGTTGAATAGGAAGGACAGAGGGAGAAGGAAAGGGGAGCACAGGCAACAGATTGTAGGAACTAATTCCGTCATGGGTCTCTGAAAACATCTCACAAAGAGGGATGTATATTTGTGGAATATACTACTAGAATGGCTAGTGCACTGGAAATGTTCAGACTTTCTGATTTTCTGAAAAGTAGAGAAAAGCAAGGGAGAAGGTGGGAATGGATGGAGTTAGAATGTCAGTATAACTATCTGTGTGGACTTGCTGTCTCCTACCATAATGTTGTAATAAGTGATGTTGATACATTGCAAGGTAAACGTTTGTGCAAGACGCTTCCTTCCTTATCCTTTAAAGTAGACTTATTTGATATCTTGATGGAAAGCAAAAGAGAAGACTTAAAGATGGATTTGTAAACTGCTGTATATCTTTGCAGCATCATTAGCAGTTATGAGACTGTTGTTTTGTTTCTCATCCAAGCTCCAGAGGGTCCAGCATGGGGTAAGTGTTTTTTTTTTATATCTTCTGTTAGTGAGCCTGTTAGAAGCCAGAGTACCACATCTTATACTTGCACTGTGTGCTTTTTATCTTTGTTGCTGAGATTTACTTAAATTTTTGGGATTCTGAAAATGATCCTAAGCTTATACACTCCAGGTGATATTAAAACATGGAAGTAAAAACTGTTGATTATATTGATTACTGCTACAGTAGAGTTATCTGTGTGGGTTATATCCTGCCATGGATGTTGGAGCTGGCCAACTTCCAAAGCTTTAGGGCATGTTCCACATTCCATAACTACGTGGCAGTTCGAGTTGAGACAAATTTGGGTGCCAAGCCTGCCAGAGCTTTACTACAGCTGAAGACTGAGACTTTCAAGGACAGTCTGCTTGTGCTGTTCCTTTGTTGTGCAGACAAGTCCCCTTTGGGGAAAAAACTTCAGTAAGTGTTACTTATTAATTATTTCCTTTTTAGGAAAGTTATTTTAAAGCTATCAGTTTGTGTTTTAATTTACTGCCATGAGACTGTATTGTACTAGCTCTTTCTGTCAGTTTAGAAATTGAAGTAACTGAAAGCCAATTTTTCTGTGGAGAAATTGTTTATTTTTTGGGGTTGGCAAGGTGTTTTATAAAGTGCCTTTTACTGTGCTTGTTTGAGAAAAATATAACTTGCAAAGATACTTTCTGCTCATTTTCCCTGGGGAAAGAAGTACCATTTTCAGATTGACCATGGAACAATCTGTCAGGCCCTAGCAGTCAGGTGGGTAACTGCTGTGGTCATTATTTGGATCTCACACCACTCATATTTTACCCTGGATCCCTCTAGTATAGCACATACAGTCAGTGTGAACCTGGGATTAGCCACATCCTCTGGCTGTTGGTGTCCCATCAGTAGGCAAGGAAGAGTCACTTTTATCAGTCCTGGAATAGGGACTAGGAAAGTCTTCTCTGTTTTGTCTGAAAGTTGTGTCCACCCCTGAGGAGGCTGCTGTTGCCATTAATAACAACATTGGTCCCAGTTTCCTGACCAAAAAAAAAAAATGTACACCTCAGATTTCCTTAGATTGGAGTAGTTTACTGGGTCTGGCTCAGGATGTACTCTTTATCCTTCTTGCAAAGTAGTTTCTGGTAAAAGAAAGAGGGATACCTCCTTTCCTGAAGAGATTCACAATTTGGAATTTGAACAAGAGAATTAAGGAACAGATGCAGAGTTTTCTCCTCCAGTTTCTGATTCAGACTCTGAGGTGAGTTCAGCTTCTGAGTCGGTGTTTTCAGTGGGAGGATACTGAAGTCTCTTGGTCTCTGAGAAGGTATTATGAGCTGTTACAGAAGGAATTTCTAGAACCTGCACCCATCACCCCAGTTCTCCGAGCTTTAGAGGATGTGTTACCACCTGCAAGTTTCCTAAAAGTCAGCCAGCTGCACCTAAAATGAAAGCTAGGATGCATAACGTTCCTCAATCATTTGTTAAAATTGCATAATTCCAATCTGATCTCTCTGATAAGAATGGGAAGATTAAAAGAATGTGAAAGTGTGTGCTTTTGCAACTTTGATTTTCAGAATTTTAAACGGTCAGGCTCTTATATTAAGGTCTGATGTCCTTATGTTCCTATGTTGCAGTATTTTGGACTCTTGAGTTTCCTTCTCTGGTTACCCGAATGTCCGGCCAGTATTCAAAAGCTTCTTGTCACTGCTAAGTGCATGGGATGTCTGACATAGCTAACTGAAGATGGGCCATAAAAGTGATGTCTGCACTCACCAGACCTCAGAAATTTTCTGCTGCCAGTCGAACATCAGCTGTTCCTGCTATACCGGCCGTCAGATCAAAAAATCTAAAGATAAGTACCCCATTGGGGACATCTTGTTCATGTCATCCAGGAAGAGTAAGTGCAAGTGGGGTCATCAGATCACCCATAAAGACACCCATGGGATTTGCCTTTTTTTGTGTAGGGCCTACGCATGATCGTAAGTCCTGCTGTATCTGCCAGCCCTTTGTCCCAAAACCATTGCATAGCAGACTTCATGCTTTAAACATCTATCTCAAGAATCAGCGCCTTAAGCACTTAGCTTTAGGTATGGAGGGGCCATCTGGTCAGCCCATTGAGCCACCCAAGAAAAAGGCGAAAATTGCTAGGCCTGAATCTGTAACTGCACCTCTGCCACCCAACAACCTGGAGGAAGATCGGACACTGCCGTAATGGGTACAGTGGGTACTGAGGTGGAAGCCAAAGAACCCAGAGTGGAAAGCACGTCTTTGGAGGTTTTGCAGACATCAGCTTCTGACAGGGACAACCTTAGCTTACACTGGCCGCCCGAACTAATCTTTCCATTACCGTGCTGGTAACTGACCCTAGGCCTACCCTGGCTTGGGCCCCTGCTAGGGCTTCTCTTAAAAAGGAGGAGAAAAGGAAGCATGTTTCTCCCCCTGCTGAAAGTCCGCCAGTTTGGCAGACTTTTTCACAGAATCTTTTCAATGCCTTTATGGCTCTAAGGCCTGCTCCTCCCTTAACATCCCCGCTGGCTCCTTTTGTGATGAGCCCTAGGCCTCAGGCCTTGGACACCTCACAGGTTGAAGAGGAAGAATCCTCTGACTATTCCTCAGAGGATTCCCTTTCTTATGTCTCCCAATTTCCTTTCTCCCTTGACTATGCCCCCCCCAGAGGAAGAATCTGCAGAGGCAGATTGCCCAGCTGAGGATCTCACCTTTGGGGAGACCACTGCAGAGAGGAGGGAACATTTCAAATGAGATTCCTCTGAAATGACAGAAGGTCAGAAGCGATGATATGAACTTCTTCGGATGGACTCCCCTGCCCCTTCAGCCATACCACCAGTACTGCCAGCATTGTTGGGTGTATATATTGAATTCTTTCTCAAGCCTGACACTCAGCTCCCTGCACTCCAAAGGCCTGATATAGCCTACAAAGTTCCTGAAGGAGACAAATTCCTGGTTAAGTGCCCTGCAGCTGAGCCTGGCACTGTGTCTCTGTCAGCAGATAAGGCATCCCAACTCCTTCCATCCTCTTCCCTCCTCCCTACTGACAAAGACAGCAGGCCATGGAATGCCATGGGAAGAAGGTCTACGCATCTTCAACTTTGGCATTCAAGGCTATAATTTATCAAACCCACATGTCCAAATATGCCCAGTCTCTTTTGGAAAATCCCACTAAACTATTGAATGACATTCCAGATTCTCCTGCCAAAGCTCAGTTGTCCAGCCCCAACTGCAAAGAAACCTGTCCTACTCCATCTACAGACACTTCTGTCTCTCTTGCAGGCACTGTGATTCAAGATAAATTATCCCAAGTCCAACCTGACCCCCTCTTAGGACCTTGTCTTCCTGAGGTGCAGGATAAGAGCGGATGTCATGAAGGCCTTCCTACCACCTCAAGAGATGGAAAGCTTAAGGCAGTACCTGCTCACTGTCCTTCAGGCCATAGACCTGACTGCCAAGCAGTACCTCAGGCTCCTGGATCACATGGCATCGACCATTCCGTTGTTGCCATTGGCAATGCTCCACATGAGAGAGCTGCAATGGTACCCAAGGTCCATATGGACTCAGCACTGTCATCCGCTTGAGCACAAAATCCCCTTCTTAACTTTCCTCAAGAAAGAGAATCATTGGTGGTTGAATCAAGTGAATTGCAACCCAGGTCTACCCTTACAGCCCCCTATGCCAATGTAGGAAATGTACACGGATGCCTCAGACCTGGGGTGGGGAGCAACCATGGGCTCCGTAAGAGTCCAGGGTACCTGGCCAGACTCCATCAAACAAGGGCATATCAATCTCTGAGAGATGAGAGCAATCCTTTGGCCCTAAAGGCCTACCAATTCACATTGAAACCAGGCCCATTGAAATTGTTCTCAGACAGCACTACAGTTCTGTGGTATGTCAACAGCCGGGGGGAACAAAATCCTACTTGCTATGCAGATTAGCTCTCCAAGTGTGGGAGCTTGCCATAAAATAAGGAGTTAACACTTCAGGCAGTGTACATCCCTTCTGAACAGAATATTCAGGTAGACACCTAAAGCAGGTCCATTTCACAGTCCCACAAGTGGATGCTCCTCAGGGATGTGTTCTTGGACATAGTCCACAAATGGGATACACCTCAAATAAATCTGTTTACCACTGCTATCCTTTTGCACCAGGTTGCCCAGCCCTCTGACGTGGGCAGCGAATGCCTTTTCAATTTCTTGGAAGGGGATGTTTCTTTATCCATTCCCCCATTCCCACTACTTTAGAAAATCCTACTGAAAATTCAGCAGGACAAACCAAAAATCTTGCTGGTGTCCCCCTTTCGGCCAAGACAGCACTGGTTCCCCTCCTTCTGCATTTAGCCAGGGGCAATCACCACACGTTACCCCACAGAGTGGACCTTCTCATACAGGACAAGGGACCTCTAATGCACCCTCACTGGCAATCTCTAAACCTCATCCCGTGGGTTATAGAATTCAGATTCCTTACAGACACCTCTACAATGAGGTTGTGCTCACAATCCTATAAGAGACCAGGAAACATAACACTAGGAGATCTTACCTAAATGGAAAAGCTTCTTCTACAAAGGCAGCTGGACCCTTTCCAGGGTGATGTCCCTTTGGTACTGTCTTATCTGTGTGAACTTTTGCAGACATAGTTGGCTTACTCCTCCATTAAGAGTCACCTGGCTGCCATTTCTGCTTATCTGCCTGTGGACACCCTTTTGGCTTCCAGATTGCGTGGAAAGTTATTCCTAAAGGGAGTGCTGCATCTCAGGCCTCCCAGGAAACCTGTTCCCCCGGGACCTGAATTATGTATTGGAGAAGCTCACTGTAGCCCCTTTTGAACCAGCTTCTAAGGATTCTCTGAAACACTACACATGGAAAACGGTACTTTTAGTGGCCTTGACATTGGCTAGAAGAGTCTGAGTTACAGGCTGTCATGGCCATTCCCCATTTCCTCATGTACCACAAAGACAGAATAACCCTTAGGACCAATCCTTCCTTCCTTCCAAAGGTGGTCAATGAGTTTTCCTTGAACCCAGCTATTCACCTCCCTACCTTGTTTTCCCGTCCTCAGAGTGACAGTGAGAGAGTCTTACATTCTGAACATAAAAAAACAAATGGAACCAAAGCTGACTGCAAAAAAACTTTACTGGTGCTTCCTGGTACTTAGGCCACTGCCTTCAAGGGAATAGATACACACCATTTCAGTCTTTTTTATACAAAGAAAATTAACACCAGTTAACACTTCAACCAGTTGAAAACACAATGCCCCACCATTAAAGTGGCAAGTACCCACCCATTATTAAGTACAATATACAGTGGATATAAAATGCGTACACACCCCTGTTAAAATGCCAGGTTTTTCTGTTATAAAAAAGAGACCACAATAAATCATTTCAAAACTTTTCCCACCTTTAATGCGACCTATAACCTGTACAATTCAATTGAAAAGCAAACAAATCTGTTAGGGGAAAAGTATAAAAAATAAAAAATGTACAGTACGCTGGTTGTATAAGTGTGCACACCCTTAAACTAATACATCTGAAGTAGTTAACTTAATTTGATCAGCAACCTGTGGGTATCAGATCCGACCTGGATCCGAGCCGGCAGCTTTCCAAGCTAGAGATCAGAGTTCCAAGCTTCTCCCCCTTACCCATAATACCCTGCTACCTCCCTTCAGTCTCCAGATCTCGTTTGCCGCGGCTTCTATAAACACGAGTGACTATCTACTTGCGATTAGGTAAGATTAGAATAGGTGTTTTTCTGTGTCTTTTACCAGTTTAAAAAAGTGTGTGTGTGTGTGATGGTCGATCCCTTAGACTAGTTAATTTAGTTTAGTTAAACTTAGTGTATTTCCCTTCCCCTTATCTGTGTGTTAGGGAGTGTGATTGTGTTAGTCATGGTCGAAGGCCCTAAGGCCATTTTTTCCAAATGCTCTGAGTGTGGCCATAAGCTGTCCCCAGTCGATGGCCACACTCAGTGCGTTCTTTGCCTGGGGGTTGCACATCTAACATCAGGCTGCCAGATTTGTGCCATCTTTAACCCCCGGGCTTTGAGAGACAGGAGGAACAAGTTAATCTTAGCGGGCCTTTTGCCCGTGGATTCTACTACTTCCTCCTCACCCTCAGTGGCGCCAGCCGTGGCTGCGGCTGTTCAGCCAACGGTTCCTGCTCCCCTGGCTGGGACTCAACCTCCCACTGTGTCCCAGGGAGAGAGGGACCCTAGAAAGAAAGAGAGGAGAGAGAGAGGGAGAAAGAGAGAGACAAGGACAGGGAGAGGCATAGGAGCCACAAGCGGCGGGCCGACTCTGCCCCCTTGGCCCCGCCGGCTAAGCAGCTCTGCTCTCCCTCGAAGGTTTCCAGGTCCTCCCCCTCTCGGCTCCGTTCCCCATGTTTCTCTCCGGAGCCGGAGGACGAGCCCCAGCCACGTTCGAGGTTGTCGAGGCGGCCTTCCTGGCCAACCTCGGTGGCTTCTAGGTCTACAAGAAGCCTTTCTGACGTGGACATGGACCGGATGATGCGTCGCTTCCTTCAGGCCCAGATGCAGATGGGAGTGCTTTTGCATCCCCTCCTTCTTTGCCCCCATTGCTCCTTCTCTGATCCATTATCGGGTTTCGGAGCCGTCGGATCCAAGTAGCCTCAGAGCCGGGGAGTCGGCGCAGATAATCGCTACTTCGCCGGCCTTACCTTCGAGTTTATCTGGTCTTTTTTCGGATCCGAGCTCTCAGGGCCGTGAGCCGAGCCTCAGATCCTGAGGGGGTGAGTGCGTCTTCGGCTCTGATATGGTCGGAGCAGACTTCCCTTTCGGGTCCGATCGCTTCGGCACCGATCCACACGTTGGATCCGAGGAGGCTGCTCTCGGATCCTAGGGAGGGCAGTTCACCTTCGGCTTTCGACGTGGTGGAGAGGGTCCTCTCAAGGGATTCGAGGCCCCAGGCTCGTGCTACGAATCCACTCGTCATTCCCTCGCAGATGGGCCTGTCTTCCATCATCTGGCCCCAGGGACATCCTGCGTCTACGCCCCAGCTAGTTCCTGTAGAGGAGCATGACCCTATTGGTGAGCCCTCCTCGGACAGTCCCCCCTGAGGAGGTTCCTCACAAACGAAAGTGTAAGAGGAGGCACTTGGACTCTCCTGAGTCCCTCACGGAAGACACTGACTTGGAGAAAGGGGAAGGTTCCCCCAGGTCACCCCCCCCCCCCCGAGGACGTCTCCTTTGGAGACATTATGGAGATGCTGCACATTAGAGGGGGGTGGTCAGCCCAAAAACCTTCCTCGGATGAGTCAATGTTTCTGGAGGCGTTTGACGCAGGCCCGTCTACCTCTTGGGTGTCCCCTCCGGCCGACCCCCTGGTAGGTCTAATTACTACCAGGGAGTGGAAGGAGCCGGACACTGTAGAGCCAATCCCCAGGAGACCAGATAAGATCCTTAGTCCCCCGACAGACAGGACAGCGTGGAGTAAAGGTTCCCCGGTAGATGCCATGGTGGTGGTGGCTGCCACCAAGAAGGAACTGGCACAGGATTTTTCCTCGGTCCATCCTCCCAAGGAGTCTCGGACAATGGATCGCATCGGAAAGCGGATGTTTGCTTCAGCCACCTTTTCCATAAGGGCGCTGAGTTACTTGGCACATGTGATTAGGCTTCAGCGGGATCTAGTGAAAGAGTATGCTGGGTCACCCCCGGAGTCCGTCAGCCGAGGACAAACAAACCTTCTCGGCACAAATGACCACTCTAAAATCAATATCCAACACATATATGCGGCTTCTCTCCCATGCCACGGAGGGGGCAGCTAGAGCCAGTGGAGCAGGCATCGCTTTACAGCGTCACTCCTGGCTCCAACTTTGCGATTTTGCAGAACCCTTTAGGGCGTCCTTCGTGAACGCTCCCTTTGACGGTTCTATGCTGTTTGGCAAGACCGTCAGCGATACGCTGCTCCAGAGTGAGAAAGACGGGAAGACGTCTGTCATCGGAATCCGCTTCTCGGCTCCTCAAAGGTCCTTTTCCAGGAACCAGAGAGGACAAAAGAAGATGTGGTTCCAGAAATCTAAACGGTCCCGTTACACTCTGGACCCTTCGTCCTTCAGAGGCAGGGGAGGACAAGGCAGACGCCGGCCCAGATGCAGAGGGGGGGGGCGAAGAATTTCAGGTCGAGGGAACCTTTTTCCGACTGACCCGCGCAACAACCCTGAGGGGTTGCCCGACTGCTCCTCTCTAGAGGCAGTCGGGGGGGTGTTTCTGGGAACACCTAGCACATTGGGAGTCCATCACGACCGATCGCTGGGTTCTCCGAATAATATCCAGAGGTTGCTCTATCCACTTCATAAATCCTCCCCCTCAGTTGAGGTGACTCCCCGATGTTCCACCCAGTCAGAGGGAGGCGGCGGCTTTAGAGATAAAGGAGCTGCTAAGAAAAAGAGCCATCCAGCACGTCCCCCAGGCCAGTCCGGGTCGGGCAATTACTCCAGGTTCTTTTTGGTACCAAAAAAGACAGGGGACTTCAGGCCAATTCTCAATCTGTCTACAGTGAAACCTGTTCATTGCCAAGGAGAAATTCCGGATGGTCACTCTTCAATCTGTTCTCCCCCTTCTGCAGGAGAATGACGGGATGTGCTCCATAGACCTCAAGGATGCATACTATCACATTCTCATGGACAGGAGATCCAGGAGGTTTCTCTGCTTTCGGTTGGGAGCCAGTCATTATCAGTTCAGGGTCCTCCCTTTTGGCCTCACCACAGCCCCCAGGGTGTTCACCAAGGTCATGGCAGTTGTAGAGGCCCGCCTGAGGCTTCAGGGAATACAGGTCTTTCCTTACCTAGACGACTGGCTCCTCGCCGCTCCCACCAAGCATCTACTATGCTCAAGCCAGTGATTGTTTTCTGCTCTTGGCCCACCAGTTGGGGATCACTGTAAATTACACAAAATCGTCCCTTCAGCCTGTTCAGGTCCTGGACGTCATAGGGGCCAGAATAGACACGCTTCAGTCCAAGGGCTTCTTGACGTCGGACAGACTCCGCAACCTACCTCTCCACGTCTTAGCACTTCTACAATCTCTAGCTCCACCAGCGGAATTAGTCCTGAGGGCCCTAGGGTCTATGGCAGCAGCTATCAACCTTTCACCCCTAGCCCACTTGAACATGAGGGTTCTTCAATGGACCTTACAGGTCCAGTGGTCCATCCTTCGACATCCGTTGGACTCCCCGATTCCCCTCAGCAGTGTTTTCAAGGAATCCCTGCTTTGGTGGCTCCATTCCCGAGAGCTTCGGGAAGGGCGGCCATTTTTAATGCCTCTACCCCAAGCCACGGTGACCACGGACACTTCTCGCCTAGGGTGGGGTGGCATTGCATGGCAGAACTGTCCAAGGCAAGTGCACTCAGAGACCGATGTTCGTGTTTCACTGTTGCAGTCATTACTCTTGGGTTATCCTGCTAGCAGGCCACCCTCAGTCGGCCAGAATTCCAAAGTCTAGGTCCGGCGTCGGTTGCTGTCGCCTCTTCCCTGACGTCAGTGCGCCAGGGGTATAAAAGATGCAGTTGATGCCATTTTCTTCAGTCTTTCTTGCCGCGCAGTGCCCGAAGCAAAAGCAATTCGCAAGTGCCGGTCGGCCGACTCCTGAGATTTTCAAATCCGAATTTCAGAACCGAAGTCTTCATTAAAGCCAAGTACCCCATTGAGGAAACTTTTTTTCTTGCACCAGACAGATGTCAGAAAAAGTTAACAATTGTATTTCTTGTGGGAAGCAAGTACCTCATAAGGATTTTCACTCGTACTGTATTCTTTGCCTAGGCCCTGATCACAATGTTGCTAGCTGTCGGTTTTGTGCTAGATTTAATCAACGCACTATCAAGCGTCTGTTCAATTTTGCATTTCATTACTTTGGCCGAAGATTTAATTATATAATGCCGTCGGACAAGCCGACAACCGGAGTTTACAAAAAACGCAAGGAACAAGGATAGGCATCCGAGGTCCAAAACCGATGACAAAGCCTCTACTAGGCCAGTCGCCGGTTCTCAGTGAGGTGCTTTCGCAACCCCTGGCACCCGCTACCTCAGAGCCACAGGCCGCTTCCGACTCCCATGTGGAGCCAACTGGGCCTCTGGATACTCAAGGTATTGGACACTCGGAAATCATACCCTCAGATGGGTCCGGAGCCGCTGAGCAGGCATCGGCATCTGAGGGTGTCTTCAGACCTACACAACTATATATTAAGCCATCTTCTGCTTCAAAGACTAAACAGCTCTAAAGACAAAGAAACAAGTACAGCATTCTCCTACTCAGACTGCCATGCCTAAAAAACAGATGCTCAAAATGGCCGAAGACCTAATTACTTTGATCAGGGGCTCCCATCCCCTTCATAAGAGGCCTAGGCAAGAGACGAGTATGATTCTTCTGATCAGGTATCTATTTCCTCTGATTCTTCTTCTGAGCAGGATTACTCCATGCTTCCCTATGAGGATTCTGATGCTGAAGAATCTATTCCTTCAGCCTCTCCTCCTGAGGATTATTCTTTTGGGGAAACCCTGCATACTAAATGGGAGCATTTCCACTGGGAGAGCCAAGATTATTCTGAATCTATGAAAAGGCTCAGAGACTTTCTGCTTCTTCCTCAGCACAGACCCCTTGCTATTCCACCTATTCTAGACATTGTAGATGATGTATTTTCAGAGTCCGACCTGTCCCCTGACTCTTTACCCCCTGCACCTGCTAAGCCAGACAGATACTACAGGGTCCCGGATTCTCATAAATTCCTATATAAAAACCCCGCTGCTGACCAAGAAATTATATCTCAGGGTCCCAAGGGGGTTAAAGCTTCCACTGCGAAAAACCCTGTCCCCTCTGATAGGGATTCTAGGGCTCTAGACAGATGGGGGGAAAAAAGTCTACACTTCTTCTACCCTGGCTGTAAGGGCTTTAAATTGTCAGTTTCCAAAAGACAACGGACTTGCCCGACGAAAGTTTAATTTAGTAGTAATGGGTATAAAAATCACAAAACCAAGTATCGGATAAGCGCTTTCGTTTGGCCCCTGCCAAACATTTTCAAACAGTCTACACATCACTTCCTGTCAATTAAATAGTATTTCTCTGTGATGTAAGCAATTAAAAATGTTCAAAATATTAAAGAACCAGTGCACATACATACATTAAAACCATTTAAAATAGTGTAATCAGTTTTCTATATATTGGACAAATGGCAAATAAGTCATAAACGTGTATACTAAAAGAACATGTATATACTAAAGGAACAGCGTATAATGTCAGTTTCATATGCTTAAATATCAGCAATATTTAATGTCACTGCTTAAACAGAAAATGTTGACAAATACTGAATGTTCAGAGAACAAGGAATTGCAGGATTTATTGCATGCAACTGAACAAGTGGGAAAGCATACTTTGCAATGTGGTTATGATTCACTGGAGGCCTCTTGCAGGGCCGCTGTTACAGGTTCTGTTATTAGAAGGCATGCTTTGTTAAAGGAACAGAATCTGCTTGATCATGTTAAAGCAAAATTATTAGATGCACCATTACGGCACGATACTTTGGTACTAAAGCAGAAGTGGTGTTGAAAAAAATGGAGGATAAAGCAAAATCCATGCAGACAGTCAAGGATTTCTTACAGGTACAGCCACCCAGGTTTAGCAGGAACTGGCCTTCTAAATATTGGTCCTTTCCAGTGTCAGACAGACCACAAAGAGGCAAATACAGGCGTCCCAGAGGCAGATCTCAGCCCCAAGGCTCATACATTCCTAAACAATGGGGTGCTCCTACCTCCAAAGGCAGAGAAGACAAATCACAACCTTACAGGAAACAGTCCCAATGACTTTCCTCTACCAGTTCCAAGCAGTTTTCTTTTGACAGCCCCCTTAGGGGGAAAACTAGCACTTTTTTCATCAAATTGGCAAATGGTTACCCAAGACAAATGGGTCCTGAACATAGTGTCCCAAGGCTACAGGTTCCATTTTCACACTCTACCAAGGTCAAAGGGCATGCCAGACCTGCCACACAATCAATGGGCAGAGGCACAAAAGCAAATTACAGCCCTCATGGACATGAGGGCCATTCAGCAAGTACCACAACAAGAACAGGGGCAAGGATTTTACTACAGACTTTTCCTAGTACCCAGGAAGGACAAAACCTGGAGACCAATACTGGACCTGTCTATACTAAATACATTTCTGGAAGTTCCAAAATTCAAGATGTTGACTCTACTGCAGCTACTGCCCATGCTGGGCAAGAGGGCTTGGCTCGTAACTTTGGACCTAAAAGAGGCATACTTGCATGTCCCAGTCAGACAATCTTGCAGAAGATACCTCAGATTCATAGCTGGCTCAAAGCATTACCAATTCTCTGCACTGCCCTTTGGCTTATCTAGTGCGCCCATGGTCTTCACAAAATGCCTGGCACCAGTAATTGTGTTTTGCAGACAAAAAGGAATTCAAATATATCCCGACTTGGACGACTGCCTAATTCAAGCAGAGAACAGACACTCTTCTAAAGCATCTGGTGTTTGTAAAAAGATTGCTAATTGGCCTAGGGTACACAGTAAACGAAAAGAAATCAAAACTAGTGCCCTCTCAAGAGATAATATTCCTGGGTGCAAGCTTAAGTACAACTGCCCAGATGGCTTATCTCACTCCAGACAAGCAAAAGCAACTGACTACTTACTTCAAGAAATTGACAACAAAAACCCACTTATCTGCAAGGAAAATCCTGCAGGCATTGGGTTTCATGGCATCCTGCATTCTACTAATTCCGTATGCCAGACTGCATATAAGGAAACTACAGTGGTATCTGAAAAGTGTTTAGACTCAGCATTGCCACAGCTTAGAGACAGTTATTGCACTCATTCCCTGCCTACAACAGGAGTTTTGATGGTGGGCAGAAGGCTGTCACCACAACAAGGGTCTGCCATTCAGTTTACCCACAGCCAGACACTGACAACGGATGCATCAGATTATGCCTGGGGGGCCCATATGGCAGGAAAATGTATTCAGGGCACATGGCCTGCAAACCAGATGCATCTTCACATCAATCAAAAAGAGATGCTAGCTGTTCAAAATGCCCTGACAGCTTTCAAGGACCTGCTTCATCCAGGACAGTTACTGATAAAGACAGACAACACTACGGTCATGTGGTACATAAACAAGCAGGGAGATACACATTCCTACCCCCTCTGCAGACAAGCAATGACCTTATAGGACACAGCATTGGCTTTTCAAGTTCACCTGCAAGCACAATTCCTGCCAGGAAAAACAAATACTCTGGCAGATGAACTAAGCAGAAACCTCATGGATCCCCACGAATGGAAACTGGATCCACAAGTCTTCAGCATGATAATAAGGAAATGGGGATGCCCAGACATAGATCTATTTGCCTCCCCTCACAACTGTCAATTGCAGAGATTTTGCACAAGGATTTATCACAAGCAAGCATGGAAAGTGGACGCCCTATCATTCAGCTGGAAAAATCTAACAGCATATGCTTTTCCCCCACTGCCTCTCCTTCCCAGAGTACTCCTAAAGGTCAGACAAGAGAAGCCAAAAATGATACTGATTGCACCAGACTGGCCACGCCAGCACTGGTACCCAATCCTAAAGAGCTTGTCTCAAGGTCCAGCATGGGTATTGCCTCAAACTTGCTACTTGCTGACCCAACAAAACAATCAGATCCTGCACAGCCAACTCAGAACCTTAAATCTGGCAGCATGGCGGATAATGTAGCCTTTCAGAACACTCCTCTTTCAAAAGCTGTTATGGATGTTATCTTGGAGGCCAGGAGGCCCAGTACCAGAAAATCTTATGCAGAAAAATGGAAGATATTCTGTGCTTGGAACCAGGAACAAGGCACTGACACGTCTGTACCAAATATACCTCAGATTTTACAATGCCTAACTGAGGTGCTGAACAAAGGCCTTTCTTTCTCATCAATTAAGATTCATGCCTCTGCCATTTCAGCCCATTACAATACGGAACCACCTATCTTTTCTAATCCTTTAATAAGGCAGTACCTCAGAGGGGCCAAAAACATTAGGCCTCCAAGGAGAGCACCAATTCCGGCCTGGAACCTCAATTATGTTTTGGAAAAACTCACACTGCCTCCTTTCGAGCCAGCATCAACAGCAGATATAAAATTCTTATCCTGGAAAACCGCTCTGCTCCTAGCAATAACCTCTGCAAGGCGAGTCTCGGAGTTACAAGCACTCACCTACCTTTTACCCAAATCCACAGAACAAGGGTGAGAAAATTCTGCATTCTTTGGACATACACAGGCAGTTACGCTTCTACTTGGACAGAACTAAAGCTTTCAGAAAGACTGAGCAACTTTTAGTGTCATATGCTGCAGGATCACAAGGAAAGGCTATCTCAAAACAGACTATTTCTAAATGGTTAGGCAATTGCATCAGGTTTCTGCTATTTTCAACATGGCAAATCAGTGCCTAAGGGCATTGGGCCTCATTCCACCAGAGCAGCAGCTACTTCAGCAGCCTTCCTCAGAGGAGTACCAACCAAAGATATCTTGGAGGCTGCAACTTGGAGTTCAGTGCACACCTTTACAAAGCACTACCACTTGCCTCTGTACTCTGAGCAGGCTTTGCCACTGCAGTTCTGCAGGGCCTCATAGCCTCTCCTAATCCTATTTAGCCCAGCCACCCATCCTCAGCTTTGGAATTCTACCCAAGAGTAATGACTGCAATAGTGAAACACGATGAACATAGTACAGATGTCCTTCAAGGATACATCTGCAGTCATAACATATGGGTTGTCCTGCCTCAAGCAGCCCTTCAGTCGGCCGGATTCCAAAGTCTGGGTCTGGCCTCGGCTGATGTCGCACTTTCTCTGACGTCAGAGCGTCTGGGGTATAAAAGCATCAGCCGACGCCATTTTCCTCAGTCTTTCTTGCCGCGTGGTGCCCGAAGCAGAAGCAGTTCGCAAGTGCCGGTCGGTCAGCTCCTGTGATTCAGCTACCGAAGACTTCGAAAAAGCTAAGTACCCCGTTGGGGACTCTCTCTTGCCTCAGCCGATGTCAGATAAAGTAAATAATTGTTTAACTTGTGGGAAACAAATACCTCATAAGGATTTCCACTCTTACTGCCTCCCTTGCTTAGGCCCAGACCACGACATCTCGGCCTGTTCAGCCTGTGCTTCCTTCAACCGACGAACTCTTAGACGTCGGTCGGAGTTTGCAGAGGAATTCTTTGGGGCTAATTTCACATATAAGATGCCGTCGGAGACTCTGATATCGCATTTGGTGAAAAAACGGAAGGACAAGGACCGACACTCGCGGCCCGCGGTTTCGGCTGAAACCGCGGTTAGGCCTACCGCGAGTGTCTCGGTTTTGGCCGAAACAGAGTCCTCGGTACTTCCTTTAACCGAATCCACTCAACCGACCACCGCGGCCCTGGAGGCCCCGGCTGCCGGGCTACTGAGCTACCTACTGAAACCAGTGCCCAGGAATTGTCCGACACCATTCCTTTGGACAAGTCTACTCCTGCACGTGGTGCAGCCAGACCCCCTGCATCCATGTCCATTAAGGCTTTTTCCAGGGCTTAAGCTGCTAAACTTGCTAAAGCTTTGCCTCCCAAGACTACCTCTCAGAGACCTTCTTCTAGTTCTCAGATCCTCAGCCTTGCAGAGGATCTTATCTCTTTAATTAGAGGTTCTCAGCCTCACCCAGACAGGGGCTCTCAACCACCACCAGACAAAAGGCCCAGGACTGACCCCTCTGACCAACACACTTCAGATGAGTCTACGGATGGATCTGTGTTGTCAGATCACCAGGAGGAGGCTTATTCGGCCTACGAGGATTCTGATGCTGAAGAATCTATCCCTTCGGCCTCCCCTCCTGAAGAGGTTTCCTTTGGTGAGACACTACACTCTGAGAGAACATTTTCAATGGCAGGGCCAGGATTTTTCTGATTCTAGAAAGAGATTAAGGACCTTTTTACATTTACCTCAGCATAGGCCCTTAGCTATACCTCCTGTTTTAAATGTTATTGATGATGTGTACAATGATGTTAGTACAGCCCCTGATTCTCTCCCTCCGGCTCCTGCCAAACCTGATAGATACTACAGGGTCCCGGATTCTCATCTACATCTGTACAAGGCCCATTCTGCAGACCCAGATACTATTTCTCAGGGCCCAAAAGGGGTTGCAGCTGCCACTGCCAAAAATCTTCTACCTTCTGAAAGGGAGTCTAGATCTTTAAAGAGATGGGGAAAGAAGGTATATACTTCTGCAACTCTTTCCATGAGGGCATTAAATTGTCAATTTCATATGATACAGTACCAAGAGTATTTGTTAGATGAATTGCATAAGAAGCTTTCCTCTTCTGAACCCCTTGACCGTAAATCCATTCAGGATCTGGTACATAACCCACAGCAGGTTAGTAATCATTTCTTGCAGTGTGGTTATGATGCACTGGAAGCTTCATGTAGGTCAGCTATGACTGGGGCAGTTATTCGTAGGCATGCCTGGTTGAAGGAACAATCTTTACCAGACCATGTTAAAGCTAAACTCCTGGATGCTCCAATGGAAAAACAAAAATTATTTGGTTCCTTGGCTCAGGAGGTCTTAAAGAAGTTTGAAGAAAAGGCAAAATCTGTGCAAACAGTTAAGGACTTTCTGCAAGTACAACCACCGAGATTCAGCAGAAACTGGCCTACTAAGAATTGGTCCTTTCCAGACTCGGACAGATCCCAGAGGGGCAGGAACAGGCATCCCAGAGGTAGAGGGCAAGCTAGAGGCTCCTACAGAGGCCGTCAGCGGCACCCTACCAACCAGAGAGGTAGTGCAGGAACAACAACAACAACTACTACACCTGGACAGACTCAATGACTTTCCTTTGATTCCGCCGACCAGGGCTCAATTGGAAGCACTATTGGGCGGAAAGCTTTCTTTTTTCTCAAAAAACTGGCATTACATTACAAGGGACACATGGACACTGCAAATAATAGCCAAAGGATACAGGTTCCACTTCCACACTTTGCCAAGAAGAAACGGAATGCCAAACCTTCCACCAAATCAGAGGGCAGAGGCTTTAAAGCAGATCAACAACTTAATACAAATGAAAGCCATAGAAAAGGTACCTCTTTCAGAACAAGGCCAAGGATTTTACTCCAGATTATTCCTTGTTCCAAGAAAAGAAAATCAATGGAGGCCTATTCTCGACCTGTCCGCACTGAATACTTATCTCATTGTGCCAAAATTCAAGATGCTGACCCTACAGCAACTTCTTCCCATGCTGGGCAAGGAGTCTTGGCTGGTGACTCTAGATCTCAAGGAGGCATACCTGCATGTCCCTATTCGGCAAAGTTGCAGAAGACACCTCAGATTTCTTGCAGGATCAGAGCATTATCAATTCTCAGCATTGCCCTTTGGCTTATCTACTGCGCCCAGAGTATTCACGAAATGCCTGGCATCAGTAATTGCACACTGCAGACTTCAGGGGATTCAAATCTACCCATATCTGGACGACTGCCTTATACAAGCGGACAACAAGAAAAATTTGATAAAGGACTTGGACTATGCCATCCACCTATTGCAGGCCTTGGGATACACAGTCAACATCCAAATATCAAGACTTGTTCCATCCCAAAGAATAACCTTTTTGGGTGCAGATCTAGACACAACCACCCAAATGGCCTTTCTCACAGAAGAAAAACAAAAACAACTTCCGGATTACTTCATGAATCTGACAAGGCAAACTCCGCTAACTGCAAGGAAAATCCTGCAGGCCCTGGGTTACATGGCATCCTGTATAATTCTGATTCCACAAGCCAGGCTGCATATGAGAAAATTACAATGGTACCTAAGGAGTGTATGGTCTCAGCACAGTCACAGTTTGGAAACTTTGATACCAATCATTCTTTGCCTTCAAAAGGAATTCCTGTGGTGGGCTCAAGCCTGCCAGTCCAACAGAGGGTTGCCTTTCAACAAACCAAAAACACAACAAACCATCACCACGGACGCTTCAGACCGAGGATGGGGAGCACACATGGAGGGCAAATGTATCCAGGGCCTATGGTCTCAAGGACAGCTGTGCATGCACATAAACCAAAAGGAAATGCTGGCAGTGATACATGCAATCGAGGCCTTCAAACCTTTCCTCCATCAAGGCCACCTGTTAATAAGGACAGACAACACCACAGTCATGTGGTACATAAACAAGCAAGGAGGCACGCATTCCTACCCTCTATGCAGGCTGGCTATGAATCTCTGGGAAAAATGCTTGAAACTCAATATCCAACTACAGTCCCAGTTCGTGCCAGGGAAAGAAAATGCACTGGCAGACAGCTTAAGCAGAATTACCATGGATGCACACGAATGGATGCTGCACCCAGACATCTTTCTACTCATTACACAAGCATGGGGAAAGCCGGAGATAGATCTGTTCGCCTCGCCCCACAATCATCAACTGAAGACATTCTGCTCAAGGACATACCACCCACAAACTTGGAGGGTGGACTCTCTCTCTTTCAGCTGGAAAGATCTAAAAGTCTGTGCCTTCCCACCTCTCCCATTAATGTCCAAGGTTTTACTGAAGATCAGGGCAGAACAGCCAAGAGTGATTCTGATAGCTCCAGACTGGCCAAGGCAGCACTGGTACCCACTATTGAGGAGCATGTCACAGACAAAACCGTGGCCTCTCCCCCTATGGCCACTTCTTCTGACGCAGAACAATTTCAAAATCATGCATCCCAACTTGAAAACATTGCAGCTAACTGCCTGGAAAATCCTATAAACCCCCCTCAGAATAACTTATCACAGAGAGTAAAGGACATTATTATGGAAGCTCGCCGGCCTTCCACAAGGAAGACATACTCAGCAAAATGGAAAAGATTTCTCATTTGTAACACAACAAAGGGCTTGGATGTGACAGTGGCGAGCATGGCACATATTCTGGAATACTTAGCAAAATTGTACCACACTGGCCTGTCCTATTCTTCCATTAAGATTCATGCCTCAGCAATTTCAGCAGAATACAATGTTGATACACCTATCTTCTCGCATCCCCTCCTCAGGCAATTTCTGAGAGGAATCAAAAACATCAATCCTCCAAGGAAACCTCCTTTACCTACTTGGGATCTCAACTTTGTGCTGGAGAAACTAACACTTCCTCCCTTTGAACCAGCAGCATCGGCGGATCTACAGTTTCTGTCTTGGAAGACTGCATTCCTTCTGGCCATAACTTCAGCAAGAAGAGTATCTGAGTTACAAGCTTTAATGGCAGTACAGCCATTTCTTATCTTCCATCAGGACAGAGTTTCATTGAGAGCCAATCCTACTTTTATGCCAAAGGTGGTATCTAGGGTATCCTTGAACCAAGCTATTCACTTGCCTACATTCTTCCCAAATCCACAAAATAAAGGGGAAAAACCTCTACACACACTGGATATACACAGACAACTAAGCTACTACTTGGACAGAACTAAAAGTTACAGAAAGACTGACCAACTACTTGTAGCATATGCTGCTGGGGTGCAAGGAAAAGCAATTTCCAAACAGACAATTTCAAAGTGGATAGGAAATTGCATTCGATTTTGTTACTCCTTTCATGGAAAGACGGTTCCTGCAAACATTAGGCCTCATTCCACGAGGGCCACAGCCACCACTACAGCCTTCCTAAGAGGGGTGGCTACCAAGGACATTTTAGAAGCTGCTACATGGAGCTCCGTGCATACATTTGCCAAGCATTACAATTTACCTTTATACTCCAGATCCAGAGCAGGTTTTGCTACAGCAGTCCTGCAGGGTATCTTAACTACACCATCCTTTTCTTAGTACCTCCTCCCCCAGATTGGCTATGGTATTCTACCCATATGTTATGACTGCAGATGCATCCTTGATAGTACAGTTTTGTACCTACCATAAATGTAGATGTCCGATAGGTATGCATCTGCAGTCAGGTTTACCCTCCCTCCTTCCCCTCTGTGGTATTCCTAGGGTGCTTACCCCTCCATTAGCTAGCTGGGGGATCTGTTATGGTGTATTTGTTTGTATATATATGTATATATATTTTGGAAAATGTTTGGAATTTATTGCATTCCTCCAAATTTGGCCTTCCTAGAGGGCACCTGGCATCTGGGGCAAGAAACACTGAGGAAAATGGCGTCAGCTGATGCTTTTATACCCCAGATGCTCTGACGTCAGGGAAAGTGCGACATCAGCCGAGGCCAGACCCAGACTTTGGAATCCGGTCGACGGAAGGGCTGCCTGAGGCAGGACAACCCATATGTTATGACTGCAGATGCATACCTATCGGACATCTACATTTATGGTAGGTACAAAACTGTACTTTGTGTACCTATCATAAATGTAGATGTTTGTATTCACTGTTGCAGTCCAGGTTACCCACCCACCATCCCCCTTCTCTTTGCTGGGACTTATCTGCACTTCTCTATCCTATACAACCTTTTTGGTGTATTTGCTTGTAGATGAAGGAAATGTTATTTTTGTGCATGCATTTCTTATTGGCATATTTTTCAGCCTACCAGTTTGGGGCACCTGACATCTGGGGCAAGAAAAACTAAAGAAAATGGCATCTGCTGTTTCTTTTATACCCCTGGCACACCGACGTCAGGGAAGAGGCAACAGCAACCGACGCCGGACCTAGACTTTGGAATTCTGGCCGACTGAGGGTGGCCTGCCAGCAGGATAACCCAAGAGTAATGACTGCAACAGTGAATACACTCTTAACATCTACATTTATGGTAGGTACACAACTGTACTTTCTGCATATCAATGTTCTGGAGATGAGGGCAGTGCTTCTAGCGTTGCAAGCTCTCCATGCCCTTCTTCCTCTGTGGACTATTGCAAGTCAGACAGACAACATGTCAGTGGTCTGGTACATCAACAAACAGGAGGACCAGGTCTTACCCTCTTTGCTGAGAGGCCATGAGAGTTGGGGAGTGGGCGATATCCACCAACCGTTTTCTGCTAGCAACGCACATTCCGGGTTGGTCCAACATTTTAGCGGACAGGCTGAGTTGAACTATCCTCTCGCCTTATGAGTGGTCTCTGAACCCCTTAGTAGCGAAACAGATCTTCCTCAAATGGGGTCAAACTTGCTGTGATCTCTTCGCATCGCCATCGAATGCAAAGTGCAGTGAGTTTTTTGCTATAATTCCCCCACCGGGGGAGAGCCCCAGAGACGCCCTAGTTCATGCTTGGCCATCCGGTCTTCTTTATGCTTATCCTCCTCTCCCTTTAATGACAAAATTCTTGCAGAAAGCTCGTCAGTTGGGGAGCAAGGTTATCCTCATAGCCCCATTCTGGCCTCGTCAAACCTGGTTCCCGTACCTACGGTCTCATCTCATAGCTTCTCCTTGGAGCTTAGATCCCATTCCGGATCTGATCTCTCATCCTTCGGGATTGAAAACTCCGAATCTGGATGACCTCAAGCTTTCGGCTTGGATGATCCAGTTCCGTTAGTGGCTAGGATTCCCGGTATCTCGTCCGCAGTTAAATCCATCCTGGTGGCGGCACATAAGCCTTCTACCAGGAAGGTCTACGACAGTAAATGGAAACTTTTTTCCATCTGGGCCGGGCGTAGGAATTTGGACCCTTTTACGGCTCCCATTCCAGCCGTACTTGAATTCCTATCTCACAATGTTCTTCGTCTTCCCTTGCTGCAGTCCTGACAATTGGGTATAGTCCGCGTCCCAGTCGGCCCGAATACCAGAGTATAAGGCTGACGTCGGTCATGGCGCCTTATTGCCAGTACGCCAGGGTACTCCGCCGTACTAATGGGGCCTTCCATTCCTCTTTCTTTTGCGCATAATCGATGCAGAAGCACTTTCTGCGAGTGCAGGTTTTCAGTATTTTCCGAGATTTTGAGATACAGACGAACCGAGTTAGTAGTTGGCGGTACAGAGTTGGTTTTTTCTTTCTTGCTGTTCATTTGCGCTTTTTCTTGCCTCAGTATTTTACCGATGTGCAGATCGTGGAATATATCATAGGATACATTGGGTATACCGTACAGGTAGGTTGTGTTTACCAGCCGCTATTGGCCGCCGTAACAAGTTGCACGACGCTGTTGGTTTAAGCCTTGGTGCTAGGATTTAGTGTTTGGCAAGGTGTGCAAGGAGGCTTTGTTTCGAGTAGCTTAGTGTTTGGAAGCGACGTAATTATGAAACATGCCGCCATCTGCTACGGCCTGCTCTAGGCAGTGAAGTCTAGGGTTCCCTTGCGTGAAGTCTAGGGTGAGGCCAGAGTTTTCAGGAGACGCCGGGGCCTTTCTCCAGGTCTCTACTTTGAGGTTACAGGAGGAGTCTCTATGGGAGATGTGCCAGATAGGGAGTACTGTTACTTGATGGGCCCCTCTTCTAGGGTAGGCCAGGCTTCATCTCTTTCTCAGGTAACCGCTCTTTCTTCTTCCAGGGGCTTTTCAGCCTCTTAGGGCTTCTTAGCTCTTTTAGGAGGCAGGCCCTAAACAGCATATGCTTACTCTCTGAGCAGATTTCGGCATGCCCCACCTAAGAAGAGATTAGAGTGAAATGGCAGAAGATTTGTGATTTCTGGAGTGAGGTTCTATACCCCACCTTTTGTGGAAGTGGGGAGTGGTCTGTTTGGAGGCTGTTAGTTTTGAACAGTGTTCTGAGGCTTCAGAGTCTTCTTCCTCCTGCTTATTCTTTTTCCTGCTCTTTCTGATTCCCAGAGGGACTTTCCCACTGAGGAGCCCTTTTCTCTCTTTTTGGGAAAAGGCTTAGGGAATTCTTAAGGAGCAGGCCAGATTGTTTTGCCTCAGCATAGGCTCTGACTCCATTGTTTTTGCCTCAGCATGTGCCTGAGGCTATTCCTCCTGTGTTGAATGTGCTATTCCCTGTTTTGCAGAGGCTTCTCTAGGCCCTGATTCCTTGCCTCCCTTCTCCTGGTAAGCCTGGTGCCCTGCCCTGAGTCCCCTTGGCGTTAAAGCTATGTTAAGGTCCAAGCTCATAAGTATTTAGAGCTCTAGTGGTTAAAAATCCTGTTCTTAAAACCTCAGGGGCCTCCAAATTCCACTCTGCTTCTGTTGAAGTTGGGCCTGCACCCTCTGGGTAAAGAGAGAATAGGGCTTTGTCAATTGCAAGTAAGGCTTGATCTGTGTTCCACCTGAGCCATGAGAAATCTTGCTGGACAAGCAAAATACAGGGTCATGCTGTGTGGAAGACTTTGAGGAAATCTAAGGTGGATGCCTTTAAGGGAAGGTATTTTCTGGTGAAGAATTGCTGGATTTGGTTCAGCCATTGATGACAAGTGGATAAGTGCCCTTTGCAGTACGGTTTCATGGCTGTTTGAAGATAGTCGAGGGTGGTTCTGACAAAAGTTTGGACCTTCTCGCATGTATTACAGTCTTTGATGCAATTTACTAGTAGCCATGGGAAGCAGTTTTATTTTTGCTAAGCTTTTTAAAAGAAATGGAGGACAGGACCGTTAATAAAAGCAGTTTTAGCCGTTTTAGGGCAGCAAGCCAAGACTATGCAGAGATGTTAACATATTTTGTGGTGTTAACCGGCTTAGCAGAAAGATCTAAGGGGTAGGTCTCTCTATCCTTGGTCAAGGTTAGATCAGTAAGGTTGGTATGACCTTGCTCAGGGAACAGGGCTGCGTTTAATAGGCAGCAGGGGACGGGTCACCTCCAAGCTCAGAGGTCTGGTGAGGGCCTTTCCCGGACTCCTGGGGCAGCTCCTTCATTCCACCTGCCTTCTCCCTTCCAAGAAAACTCTGCTCCTGGCAGCAAGCTTGGGAGGCCTCTTGTCAAATTCAAAGAAAATTGGATTTCATCACTCAGACGTGATGGGTTTGGAATATCATTCATCCTGGTACAGATAAGGGGCTCTTCCACACAATCAAGCCAAAGAAGGTAAAGTCAGATGTTCCTCCTCCATCAGGAAGTATATGTCTCAGAAAGTTTCTCAGATACTCCAGATAGGCTATTGCTGCAGTAACTGCGTCAGAAAGGCCAATTTGGATTCTATGAGCCCTCAACACTTTATAGAACATGAACACGTGGCACCAATTGGCCTCATATCTCGTTCTCAACCTCTTTGGCACAGGATACCTCTGCTGATGTTGGATGGCTCAGCAACTGTTCTTCATTCTCAGGATCACTGCATTTCCCAACTTTGGATCCTCAAGTTTGCTGTACCTTCATTCAATTTCAAGGCTAAGCATTTTTCTGATCCGTTTCATACTTGGCTCAAGAATTATCATCTTCTCCATGAGTATTTACAAATATCTATCAAGTTTCCAGAGTATATACCTTCTGTCTGGCTCCATTGATATTCTGCCCAGCTTCAAGCATTCAAATTTATCCTAAAGGAACGACTGCCTGCTGTTCTAAGAAGAAATGGCATTCCTTCTACAGCATCTGAAAGAGCCCTGCCTAGCAGTGCTAAGATGCTCAGGTTCTCTGCAACGAAACTGCTTCCAGCTCCCATAAATTCCTCCTCAAGACATGCCTTTATGTGTGAGACTTTATACAGCAGCCCATATGGCCTTTTTTAACCCCGACAAACAAAAGAGAGTCTGTCACTTTATCCGTCAAAATCTTAGCATCTCAGGGTCAAAAGCATTGCAAGGACAGTCCTTCTAAAGCATTAATGTTCACGGCACTATGGGATTCTACAGCACCTCCAATGCCAACTGCAATATGAGGCCGTACCGTATCAAAAAATAAGTAACACAGCACTATTCAGATGCGACACTCACATCCAAATAATACCTTCTGTGACAAGTAGAAGTCTTGTGTGTGGGTCGGAATTCCCTTTTGTAACAAGTGGACTCAGGGAATTCGCCAGTGGATAGCTTACAAGGAAGACAGACGACACAACCCTCTGACACTGCTTGGGAGCCTAAATAAATGAGATGTGGATACATTGAGCATGGGCTCGCCGACTACTTGGATTACATATGGCAGTTAAGGGATTAGGTATGTATTTTCAAGGATGCATGCACAAGGAGTTACTTCTTCTTAATTCAGTGTCAGACAATGAACAGACAACACAAACTGTGTATGTAAGGAATCAACATGGCATGTAGGTAAGGCCCATGGTGCGGGCAATGATTTCATGGGAGACTGCTAAGGCAAGCCTGTGGATAGACTCTTCATCAAGGATTTTCTGCCAGGGAGCACACAGAACTCCTAGGCACTCCAAAGGGCTTAAGACAAATCATGCTCTCTCTTCATGAGGTTGAGAAAAAGTATTGCAGCAAGGGAACTGTGCTCATGGGGAACTCCAGACATAGATCTGTTCGGGCCCAAAAGCCTAAACTGTCCAGCTTTTCTCCCTCACCTCTTCTCTCTTTTGGCATCAACAGCTTCTTGCTTGATGCTCTGTCTTTCAGTTTTGAAAGTAGCTCCTTCTATGGAAGGTATTATCTGCTACCTCTGGGTCCAAAGGTGGCTACTAAAGGCCGCATATATAGGCCAAGGTTCCTCATCCCAGGTACTCTTGGGAGAGTCATCTGTGTAAACAGAAGCCCCAATCTCTGTTCTTGTAAAGAAGGCATCATCTCTCCTAAATTGACGAAGGTCTCTTCTATGTCAAAAAGTTTTAATTCGGGTCATCTGAAGCTAGCCTTGTGTTCATGGGAGCAAGGCCAGCTTGGTACACCTTGTGTTGGATTTGATTAGGTAAGTCCTTGCTTTCCTCAGATTTCAGGGGGCAAAAGAATGGAAGGATCTCAATTTGTGCTAGTGAGAAAAATGAGAAAAAAATTCTTGAGATGAATTTAAAATGTCTGTCAAATTTCAGCTATCTCAGATGTTAATTTGAGTGTGTTTTCATCCTATCTTACTGAGTTATTGGACAAAGGTTTGTCTTTCTCTTCCATAAAGATCTCAGGCTGCAGCAATGCAAGAGTCCTTTGATTTGTTGCTCCCTTTACTCAACAGACATTTTGACCAAGCAGTTTCTTCTTAGGAGGGGCAAAGAATATTGGACCCCTTGCTTTTGCACTCTACTCCTGCTTCCTATCTGTCTTTTGTGCTGGCCTTTCTTACTCTCATACTTTGATTTTCCCTGCAGCTACTGCTGAATTGAAATATTTGTCATGGAAGACTTGCAGGCTGTTGGCTAACACTTTATCAAGAACTATTTCTGAGTTGCAGGCCCCATGCTTATAGAGAGCCCTTTTTGAATTCCTTCCATGTTATTCCCATTACACAATTTGACTAATCCTTCCTTTATTAATAAGGTTTTGCACAGGCTACAAACCAAAAGCTAATTTTTAATCTACTCTGCAGGCATCCTCAAAACCTGGGGGAAAAGGATTCTGCACACTTTATGATTGACTAGTCATTTAGTGGCACCTATGAGCAGGACAAAAGCTCAGCAGTCCAGCTGGGTTACTTGTTTCTTTGCTTTAAGTTCACAGGGCAAACCTGTGTCAATTTTGGGATTATTCTATCATTGGATAGGTGGGAAGCATTTTGTTGGGAGTCTCATGCATAAGAGGTTTAAGCCGACAGCCCCCATTCCCTGAATTAGGCTACTCTGCATACCACCAGCTCCAGTTATCAAGGGTATATGTTTAAGGACATTCTTGCTTATTTGCCAGAGTTCAGTGTACACTTTCTCTAGGCATTTTCTTGTGTTTATATACTTATTTGCTGGAAGGCAAAGATTCAGCTGTTTTTTGTATTGTGTTGTCAAATGTTGCTACTCTATAATTTGCCGCTAGTGACTCCCCAGCTTAAGGATTCATGCTGATTTTCAGGGTGGTACAAAAGGGAAGATCTAATGTCATAGTTTTTTGTCATACCTGCAGCAATCTAGATGTTGTTTCTCCATTTACGTAGTTTTGGGACTGTCCCTTTTCCATCAAGGGGCCAGTTCTTCGACTGTGTTCAAATGGCGGCCATTTCCCACTTCCACATTGGGGACAATCTTGGTCCTTTAGCTTCCACTAAGATCTGTAAGACTTTCTTGAAGGGCACCTTTCTTTTAAGACCTCCTGTCAAGAATGTGGTTCCTCTGTGGGACCTAACCTTAGTCCTCCAATCTCTAACTGGTCCACCCTTTGAGCCTGCAGCTTCTGTTGACTTAAAGTTTTTGTCTTGGAAAACTGCCTTCTTGATTGCTATTACCTCAGCTAGAAGGGTATCGGAGCTTCAGGCTCTTTGTACTAAACCTCCATATCTTGTCTTCCATAAGGACAGAGTATCCCTCAGGACTAATCCTTCCTTCTTACCTAAAGTGGCTTCCGAGGCTAGCATCAACCAATCCATTAATCTGCCTGTTTTCTTCCCTAACTACCAGAATAAGGGGGAGTACAGACTGCATTCATTAGATGTGCATAGACAGTTGCGCTTTTACTTGAACGGAACAGCTGCCTCTCGCAAGTCGGAGCAGCTCTGTTTCCTTTGCTAAGCCATCCTTGGGTAAACCAGTAACGAAGGTGACTCTAGCTAGGTGGATATCTCACTGCATTTTGGTCACGTACAAAATTTCTGGTTGGCCTGAACCCGTGGGGGTTCATGCTCATTCTACCCGTTCTATGGCTACCTCTGCTGCCTTTTGGTCAAGGGTTCCCTTGGATGACTTCTTTTCTGCGGCTACTTGGGCTTCTTCTCATACCTTTATTTTGCATTATAAATTAGATCTGATATCCAGAGGGAGGGCAGCCTTTGGCTCTGCAGTGCTCCGGAATATTCTTTCTTGAGGGCCTTCCAAGTTTTTTGGTAGCTGGGGACTCTGTCCCACAGGTTGCTGATCAAATGAAGTTAACTACTTCAAATAAAGAAGTTATGTACTCACCATAATGTTCCATCTGAGTAGGTAACTACATTTTTCAGCAACCAACCCCCCCTCCTTCCCCCTAACCTGGATTTCATTACCTGAATGATAGAATGATTCAGTCCTGGTATGTATCAGGTTAGGATGTTCAGGTATAGTTTGTCTTGGTGTTGTCTGCTAATTGGGCAAACTCAGTCTGAGGACTGGGGGGAGGTAGCAGGGTATTATGGGTAAGGGAGAGGAGCTTGGAGCTCGGATCTCTAGCTTGGAAAGCTGCCGGCTCGGATCCAGGTCGGATCCAATACTCACAGGTTGCTGACAAATGAAGTTACCTACTCAGATGAAACGTTATGGCGAGTACATAACTTCTTTTTTGAAGCACCTTTTGATTTAATTACAGCATTCAGTCTTCTTGGGTACACAGCTGCCGTCAATTAGAGACTCTGATTAACCCCAAATAAAGTTCAGCTGTCCTAGTAGGATTTTCCTGACATTTACTCAGTTACCTGCTACAGCAAAAGCCATGGTTCACAGAGAGCTTGCAAAGTATTAAAGGGATCTCATTGTTGAAAGGTATCCATCAGGAAAAGGGTACAAAAAAAAATCCACAGCATTGGATATACAATGGAACACAGTGAAAACAGTCATCAAAAAGTGGAGAAAATATGGGACAGTAGTGACATTGCAAAGAATTGGACATCCCTGCAAAATTGATGAAAAGACAAGATGAAAACTGGTCAGGGAGGCTGCCAAGAGACCTACAGCAACACTGAAGGAGCTGCAGGAATTTCTGGCAAGTACTGGTTGTGTACTACATGTGACAACAATCTCCCATATTCTCCATATGTCTGGACAGTGGGGTAGGGTTCAAGATGGAAACCTTTTCTTACACAGAAAACATCCAGGCCCTGCTAAAATTTGCAAAACAATATGTCAAGTCTCCCAGAAGCATGTGGGAAGGATGTGTTTATGGTCTGATGAGACCAAGGTTGAAGTTTTTGGCCACAATTCCAAAAGGTACATTTGGCGCAAAAATAAAACTTTGCATCACCAAAAGAACACCATCCCCATGGTGAAACATAGTGGTGGCATTGTCCTACTTTGGGGTTGCTTTTCAGCTGGAACTGGGGCTTTAGTCCAGGTGGAGGGAATTATGAAGAGTTCCAAATACCAGTCACTTTTGGCCCAAAACCTTCAGACGTCTGCTAGGAAGCCAAAGAGGAATTTCACCTTTCAACGCGACAATGACCCCAAGTATACATCCAGATCAACAAAAGAGTGGCTTCAACAGAAGAAATTAAAGTTTTGGAATAGCCCAGCAGAGCCCAGACCTAAATCCAATAGGAAATCTGTAGGGTGACCTGAAGAGGGCTGTGCACAAGAGATTCCCTCGCAATCTGAGAGATTTGGAGCACTTTTGCAAGGAAGAGTGAGCAAATATTGCCAAGTCAAGATAGACTCCTACCCAAGAAGACTGAATGCTGTAATTAAATCAAAAGGTGCTTCAGCAAAGTATTAGTTTAAGGGTGTGCACACTTATGCAAGCAGCTTATTGTATGTTTTTTATTTTTTATATTTTTTCCCCTAACAGATTGGTTTGTTTTTCAATTGAATTGTACAGGTTATAGGTCACATTGAAGGTGGGAAAAGTTTTGAAATGATTTATTGTGGTCTCATTTTTTATATCACAAAAACCTGGCATTGGAGTGTGTACACTTTTTATTGTTGCAAATTGCAAGCTTAAATGTCATACGTTAACATTTATTTCTAAGTTTAAGCCACTTGGATATAACATTCCAAAAGTAATGATAAACTTGGTTTCCATTAGCAGCAATTTTTGTACATAATCATCTCCCTGACTACAATGAGATTTGGCCAGGTCACTAAAGAAAAAACTAGCATCAGAGCCACCATGTGCTGAATGGAAATGCTGGGCCACAGGATTTTCCAGTCTGACATTCCTTATATCCCCCATATGTTTCACTGTATGTCTCTTAACTGTCCTTTTAGTTTGCACAGCGTACCACTTAGTTGGGTGTACATCCGCAGCCTGTGATATACACCACTCCACATGAGCAACAATTAAAGTTGCCCAAAGCTTTATATTTCCTTCTGTTTATTCTGGTGCCATTTAAATTCTTGACCCTAATGCAAACTTTAAATTTCCCACAAGTAAAACACCCTAATCGGATCCCTCAACTTGTGGTTTTCTCATGTTGAAAACAACTGTGTGCGAATATTACCCTACCAGGAAATAATCCATTCAAACTCTCATCCTGGCTAAGACTAGGCCATAATCTCATAACTAACCCCCTCAGAATCTTTCAAAAAGGGGAAAACTTGTTTACAAAAAAAAATTCTTTCCTCACTGTCTTCCATATTCCTACCTGGCCAAACCCCATTGTCACCTTCAGATCTTCTCATACAAGTACCTGCCACGATGGGGACCCCCTTCGCCTTCATTTCTGCCTTTAACACATCCTCGTATAACTTCTCCTCACAAGCCTTCTCCTAACCTTATCAAATTCCTCATCCATTTTAACCAGGTCAAACACGTTATTAAAATACATTATATTCCCCATATGGTAAGGAATTCAAAAGATGTGGGGGGTGCATGCTACTGGCAAAAAGAAAATTAACAGCAGTCTGTTTTGAAAAAAAAGGCCTGAAATATACAACCCTGTTCCTTCCAATGAGAAATTCAACATTAAGAAATTGCATTACTTCCCTATGTGTTCTATGTGTAAACTTTAACCCACAAGTGTTTTGATGCAACCCCTTTCATAAACTCCTCAGATACACTCATATCACCCTTGCATAAAAAATCAAATAATCTATTTAACGTTTGTAAACTACCACATGCTGAGAATAAAAATCAGTAGTATAAATGAACATGTTCTCAAAATGACTCAAAAATAACAGCATATGAAGGAGCATAAGATGTCCCCATAGCTATCCCTTCCTTTTGCAAAAACATCTGATGTTGTATAGTCCAATCTCACCTTCATTTTTACATATGGGTTCGGAGCCGATCCTCTGCTCCAACTTGGATGATTTATAAGCTCAAAGACTTTTGGCTCATGGCTAAGCAGGTATCCCGTAGTGCACCAGTACCAACCTCAGATCTCATTTGCCATGTCGACGAGTTCGGTTGTGCTTCTCTTGGCTCTAGCTAAATATTAACATTTTTCTTGCTTATATTGTTTAAAATCTTGTTCAAAGTTTATATTAGTGTAGTACAATTATTGTTGCATTAGCATTTGTTAGTGTAGGTTACTAGTTCTTAGGTAATTAGCTCCTTTGCACCCTTTAGTGCAAGTGTTGGCCTTGGGCCTGTTAATGTGCTTTGTGGTATCCCACGTACCAGTTTCATACTTATTGTTAGTGCAGATAGCTTGGTAATGCTAGCTTTTTTTCCAGTCTACCGTTTTGTAGACAAGTTTGTTTTTTGCCGGTTATCCACTGGTGTTGATTATTATGGTGGTGGAGTTCGTTGTTCGAAACTCCAGTTTCAGCTTCCTCTGTTAATCTTTAGCAGATTCAGGGGTTTCTGTGTGAAGGAGTTTTCTGTGTGTGTGTGTGTGTGTGTGTGTATGTGTGTGTGTGAATTTTTGCTGGTCTGTTTAAGTTAGAATACCTAGCTGTCCCTTTCTTTTCTAGACTAGGCTGTTTTAGTTAGAGGACCTAGTCCTCGTGGTGTTTCTTCCTCCTTCAGGGCTAGGCCCATTTAAGTTAGAGGACCTAGTCCTCCCTTTTTACGTCTCTTCTCCTTTCGTATGTGTGTATGTCTAAAGAGGTTAAGGAGCACAAGCCTTCGGGCTTCAAGAAATGCATGGAGTGCTCCCAAAAAATGTCATTGACGGATGGTCATGGTCTATGTGCCTATTGCTTAGGGGGCCATCCATTTGCTAGAGACTTGCTTGTTTTGTCACACCTTCTCCCCTAGAGTGTTACAGGAGAGAAGGAACAAGCTAATTCTAAAGGGTCTTTTAAAGCCTTCCTTTGAGAAAGCCTTGTCTAGCTCTTCCTCTTCTTCCAAGTCCACTAAATCTGCTAAGTCTATGTCTTCGAAAAGACCTTCTCCGGCACCGGCTGGTGTCTCGGAGCCACCTCATAAAGTGGCAAAATTGGCCTCATCGGCTCCACTGCCTTCGGAGCCAACTGAGAGCAACATTGTGGTGACAGGGTCGGATCCTAGTTAGTCGGAGCCGACCACTGAATTTATGGAACCTGCTATTCCTCCAAGATCAAGATCGCCGACTATGTCCTCCAGGAGCCTTTCGGTTGAAGATGTGGAGAGGTTAGTCCTGAGACTGCTGAAGTCGTCTGCTGTATCTAAATTGTTGTTGGCTCCGACCTAGTCGGTTCTGGAGCCTATGCAATTTGTTATACCCTCGATTGTGATTACTCCTCCGAGCCAAGCTGGTTTGTTGGAGTCGGAGGACTTGGTGCCATTGGTGGAACCCTCGGCTCCAGCTCCACTTGTGGTTGCTTCAGAGCCAAGCTCTGCTCCGACACTTTCGGTGTCGTCAATTGTGTCCAGGGGCCGAACCTCTACAATCAGCGCCAACAGGGAAGGTTGGAATTGGTCTTCTTTGGTTGAGTCTCCCTCTCGGCGCTTTGGCTAGGGTGAGTTCGGACCCTGCGTCTATCTCTGAGCCGAAGGTTCTGGCGCCAATGGTATCCTCGGTCTCTTTGGAGTGGGAGAGGTCTTTGGAGCCGGAGAGGTCGGCATTCAAAATGATGAGGAGCGTACTGTCCAAGTCACCAGTTGCCACCAAGGGTACCAGCACTCTCCCCCCTAGAGCACCTAGTTCGGTCTTAGCCCCTACTCTCTCCGGAGACAGCAGAGACTGTCAGTCTCGAGCCACCGGCTGGTTTCCCCCCACTCTTCCTTGACCTCCCCAGAATGCCCTTCTGAGGAGCCTCCCATGAAGAAGACATGCAAAAGGAAGCATGTTGGCTCCCATGACATCTGACACTGACCTCGAGGAGTCAGAAGGGTCCCCCAAGTCATCCTCTGATGATGGCTCCTTCGTGGACATCCTGGAGGTCCTTAAGCAGAGGTGCGGCTGGCCCACTGTTAACCCTTCTGATAAGGAGTCTGTGTACCCGAAGGCTTTCGGGTCTCAACCTTCTGCCTCTTGGGTGTCTCAACCTTTTGACGAACTGATGGATTTAGTTAGTCGAAAGGTGCGAGATACTCTCGATGCAGTGGAGCCGGCCCCTAGGAGACCCGTCAAGTTTCTTTCTGCCCCTCCAGATAAAGAATTTTCATCCAAAGGTGTCCCCATAGATGCCATGGTGGTGGCGGCGGCCACTAAGAAGGAGCTTGCTGAGACGACTTCTGTCCATCTGCTGAATAAGGAGTCTCCACAATTGGACAGGTATGGGAAGCATGTCTTCAGTTCAGTGGCTTTTACTCTTCGATCGTTGGAACTATCTCACTCACTCCACGAGATTGCAGAGGGATCTCCTTAAGGAGTTGGGAGATTCTATACAGGGTACATGTACTGAGGGAGTTCCTGACAAGATTTCTGCTCAGTTGTCCACCATAAATTCTATAGTTAACTCCTCCATGCGGCTCATTTCTTATGCGGCTGATGGAGCGAGTAGAGCAGCGGGTTCAGGAGTTGCCCTAAGGAGTCACTCCTGGCTGGGCTTGTGTAATTTTGCGGAACTGTTCAAGTCAACTTTCACCAACGCCACTTTTGATGGTTCCTCATTGTTTGGCTCTAAGGTGAAGGACACACTCACTCGGTGTGAGCAAGAAGGAAAGACGCTCTCTGCTGTGGGAGTACATTTTACTGTTCCCTCTAGACCATACCCTGAAGGTCAAAGGGGTGGTAAAATGTGGTTCAAGAAGTCCCAGAGGGTCTTTCCGAATGCACAGGATGAACCCTCCTTCAGAGGCAGAGGAGGAGGAAATGGGAGATGTCGCCCTAGAGGCAGGGGCAGTCCTCAATACCAACAAGGTCATGATTCCTTTCGGGGATGGCCTTAACAGTGTTCCTGATACGGGCCCTGACTGAGTTTCTCTGGGGCCAGTCGGGGGTCGCATTTCTTTGTATCCAGAAGCCTGGCTAAGTATAACCCAAGACAAGTGGGTACAAAGAGTTGTTACCAGAGGCTATATCATACCCTTTTCCCTTCCACCATTTGTTCCCAAGAAGATTCCAGATGTACCGCCCAATCTCAGGGATCAGGCAACTGTGGAGATCAACACATTGCTGTTAAAGAGAGTCATCCAATCCATCCCAGCAGACCAGATAGGATCCGGAACTTACTCCGGGTTCTTTTTAGTCCCAAAATGTACAGGAGACTGGAGGCCAATATTGAACCTCAGCAGATTAAACAAATCCGTGAGGAAGGACAAGTTTCGGATGGTAACACTGCAGTCGATACTCCCTTTGCTAGGGAAAGACTATTGAATGTGCTCTAGATCTCCAGGATGCCTACTACCATATAAAAATAGACAAGGCATCCAGGAGCCATCTACGCTTCCGGCTGGGAGCCAGTCGCTATCAGATGTTCATCGTGCATACAGCTGCAGTAATCACAGATGGGTTTTCTGCCGTCAGGCGGGTCCTCAGTCGGCCGAATTCCAAAGTCTAGGTCCGGCGTCGGTTGTTGTCGCTTTCTTTCCTGACGTCAGTGAGGCAGGGGTATATAAGACACAGCCAACGCCATTTTCTTCAGTCTTTTTTGCCGCGCGGTGCCTGAAGCAGAAGCAGTTCGCAAGTGCCAGTCGGCCAGCTCCTGAATTTACGAAAAATTGGAAACCGAAGTCTTCATTAAAGCTAAGTACCCCGTTGGGGAAACTTTTCTTGACTCAGACCGATGTCAGAAAAAGTTAACAATTGTATTTCTTGTGGGAAGCAAATACCGCATAAGGATTTCCATTCCCTCTGCATACCTTGTTTAGGACCAGACCACGACGTCTTGGGCTGTCGCTTTTGCGCTACTTTCAATAAACGCACTATTAAGCGTCGAGCGGAATTCGCCCAACACTTTTTTGGTACAGCCTTTGATTATAAAATGTCGTCGGAGACTCCGACTACCATTTTGTCCAAAAAACGCAAGAACAAGGACCGACATGCAAGGTCCGCGGTCCCCACCGACACCACGTCAAAACCGGCTACACGTGGTCTGGTTCTCAGCAAGACGCCTATGCAGTCCCTGACTACCGACGACACTTCTTTGGCGGTGTCTTCTGTAACCGAGACCGCAGATACCTCGGCCCAGACCCAGACTACAACCACCGAAGCCACTGTGAGCGTTGAGCCTCCTAATGTGGACAGGTCCACTTCCACCCATGGTGTCTTTAGACCCTCATCTTCCTTTTCCATTAAGGCCTTTACTAAGTCCAAATCAGCCAGGCATCCCAGGAGGCCTGTTGCACAGGGCCCATCTCCAGGCCCCATGCCTAAAAAGCAGATGCTTAAAATGGCTGAGGATTTAATTACTCTTATCAGGGGTTCCCAACCCCCTCCAGACAAGAGAACCAGAGTGGAGGAAGATTCTCCCTCTTCTGATCAGGGCTCCATTTTTTCAGAACATTCTGATGTAGAGGAACACTCTTACTCCCCTTTTGAAGATTCTGATGCAGAGCAGTCCATTCCTTCTGTATCTCCTCCTGAGGATTTTTCTTTTGGGGAAACCTTGCACACCTTGAGGGAACACTTCCATTGGGAAGGCCAAGACTTTTCTGATTCCAAGAAAAGACTTAGGGAATTTCTTTTGTTACCCGAGCACAGACCTCTGGCGATACCTCCTGTCTTGGACATATTTGATGATGTTTATTCGGAGGCTTGCCTTAATCCGGATTCCCTGCCTCCTGCCCCAGTCAAGCCTGATAGGTACTACAGAGTTCCTAACTCTCACCAATTTCTTTACAAAAGCCATAATGCTGACCCTGAAACCATTTCTCAAGGCCCCAAGGGAATGAAGGCCTCTACTGCTAAGAATCCACTACCTTCCGAAAGAGAGTCAAGATCCTTAGAAAGGTGGGGAATAAAGGTATATACCTCGGCCACCCTAGCCATGAGGGCCTTAAATTGTCAGTTTCATATGCTTAAATATCAGCAGTTTCTGTTATCACAATTAAGAAATAAAATGTCTCAACCTGAACAACCAGACTTGAAGGAGTTGCAGGATATGATGCATAGTGCAGAACAAGTGGGTAAACACACCTTACAATGTGGCTATGATGCCCTAGAGGCCTCAAGTAGAGCTGCTGTTACAGGATCAGTCATTCGTAGACATGCCTGGCTTAGGGAACAAATCTTGCCTGATCATGTGAAAGCTAAACTATTAGATGCTCCTTTACAAAAGGATGTGTTATTTGGTACTAATGCTGAGGAGATGCTACGGAAAATGGAAGAAAAAGCCAAATCTATGCAAACTGTCAAAGCTTTTCTACAGGTTCAACCACCACGTTTTAGCAGAAATTGGCCTTCAAAAAACTGGTCCTTTCCAGCCACGGACAAGGCCCAAAGAGGTAGATACAGGCGTACAAGGGGCAGAGGACAATCACAAGGATCATATAGAGGCAGGCAATGGCAAACTCCAGCACCAAGAGGTGGCGAAGACAGTGCACAACAATACAGGAAACAAACCCAATGACTTCCTCCTTTCCATGCCAAGCAAGTCTCAGCTGGCAGCACCCTTGGGAGGAAAGCTGGCATTATTTATAAGAAATTGGCATATTGTCACAACAGACCAATGGATCCTGGACGTTATAAACAGAGGCTACAAATTTCATTTTCACACACTTCCAAAAATGAGAGGCATGCCAAACCTGCCACACAATCAAAGGGCAGAGGCACAACTACAAATTTCAAAGCTCATAGACATGAAAGCTATTCAAGAGGTACCTACTCACGAGCAAGGTCAAGGTTTTTATTCCAGGCTATTTCTGGTACCAAGGAAAGGATCCGACTGGAGACCCATTTTGGACTTATCCATCCTAAACACATTCTTACTCGTACCAAAATTCAAGATGCTCACATTACAGCAGCTTCTTCCCATGCTGGGCAATGAGTTTTGGCTTGTAACATTGGACCTCAAGGAGGCATACCTGCATGTCCCAATCAGACAAAGCTGCAGAAGATACCTCAGATTTCTTGCAGGTTCAATACACTATCAATTCTCTGCATTGCCCTTTGGCTTATCTACTGCGCCCAGAGTATTCACGAAATGCCTGGCATCAGTAATTGCCTACTGCAGACTTCAAGGGATACAAATTTACCCTTATTTGGAAGACTGCGTGATCCAAGCGGACAGCAAGCACATACTTCTGGAACATCTGGCTTATGTAACACGGTTACTGCATTCTCTGGGATACACAATCAACAAAGAGAAATCCAGGCTAACACCATCTCAGAAAATAACTTTCCTGGGTGCCAACTTGGACACAAACACCCAGATGGCCTATCTTATGCCAGAAAAACAGGGGCAACTAACTCAATACTTCAAAATACTAGCAAATTGTACCAGGCTTACTGCAAGGAAAATCCTGCAGGCTCTGGGCTTCATGGCATCTTGCATTCTTTTAATCCCATGTGCAAAGTTGCATATGAGGAAACTTCAGTGGTACCTAAAAAAACCTTTGGTCTCAGCACAGCCACAGTTTGGAAACAATAATACCAATAATTCCATGTTTGCAAAAGGAATTTCTATGGTGGGCCCAAGCATGTCAAACAAACGCAGGTCTCCCGTTCTGTAAGCCTCAAGCAAATCAAGTCATCACAACAGACGCCTCAGATTACGCCTGGGGGGCACACATGACAGACAGGTGCATTCAGGGCAAATAGTCCCAAAAGGAAAAGCACCTTCACATCAATCAAAAAGAAATGCTAGCAATGATAAATGCAATTACAGCTTTCAAGGACTTCCTGCATCCAGGACAATTATTGATAAGAACAGACAACACCACAGTAATGTGGTACATAAACAAACAAGGAGGAACACATTCATACCCCCTGTGCAGACTAGCCATGACACTTTGGAACTTGGCTCTGGAATGGCAAATCGAACTTCAAGCACAGTACTTGCCAGGTTTGGAAAACACGCTGGCAGACAATCTAAGCAGAAATATGACAGATCCACACGAATGGAAGTTGCATCCTCAAGTGTTTACAAAGATAATCCAAGCGTGGGGGAGGCCAGACATAGATCTCTTCGGGTCCCACAGGAATCATCAATTGGAAAAGTTTTGTTCAAGGACCTTTCATCCAAAGGCCTGGAGAGTGGACGCCCTTTCATTCAGTTGGACAGCATGGACAGTTTACGCTTTCCCACCTCTGCCTCTTCTGCCCAAGGTGCTCTTGAAAGCAAGAGCAGACAGACCGAAGATAATACTGATTGCTCCAGACTGGCCAAGACAACACTGGTACCCACTCGTGAGGAGCCTAACACATACTCCTCCCTGGTCCCTACCTCTAAGGCCTCTTCTTCTGACTCAGCACAGCTACAAAACTCTTCACAGTCAGCTGAAAACACTCAGTCTCGCTGCATGGAAAATTCCTTAACACCACAACAGACCCTACTCCCCAAAGAGGTGCAGGATGTCATTTTGGAGGCCAGAAAGCCATCTACTAGAAAGGCTTACTCCGCAAAATGGAAACGGTTTTGCTCTTGGAATGAGAAAAAAGGCCAGGACCCTAGAAAACTGAATTTGCCTCCGGTATTACAGTATCTAGCTGAGCTGCTGAACAGTGGACTTTCATTTTCCTCCATAAAAATCTATGCCTCAGCCATTTCTGCAGAATTCAACACGGATCCACCCTTATTCCCTCACCCACTCTTAAGACAGTTCCTCAGAGGGGCTAAGAATATAAGACCACCAAGGAAACAACCAATACCAGCCTGGGATCTTAATTACATTCTAGAAAAATTAACATTGCCTCCCTTTGAACCAGCTGCCTCAACAGATTTGCAATATTTGTCCTGGAAAACAGCTTTCCTTCTGGCCATTACCTCAGCTCGTAGGGTTTCGGAACTACAAGCTCTCATGGCTGTGCAGCCCTTTCTCATCTTCCATCAGGACAGGGTTTCCCTTCGAACCAACCCGTCATTTATGACTAAAGTGGTATCCAGTGTAGCTTTAAATCAAGCCATACACTTACCTACCTTTTACCCCAATCCTCAAAACAAAGGGGAAAGGCTGCTACACTCCTTAGACATCCATAGACAGCTACGTTATTATTTGGACAGAACAAAGCCTTTCAAGAAATCAGAACAACTTTTTGTGTCCTATGCTGTAGGAGCTCAAGGGAAGCCAGTTACCAAACAGACAATTTCAAAATGGATAGGCCACTGCATACGGTTTTGTTACTCCTATCATGGAAAATCTGTCCCTACAGGCATCAGATCCTACTCCACCAGGGCTACAGCTACCTCTACAGCCTTCCTCAGAGGAGTTCCTACCAAAGATATTTTGGAGGCAGCCACTTGGAGTTCTGGGCATACCTTCACAAAACACTACCACCTGCCTTTATATTCCAAAACTAGAGCAGGCTTTGCCACTGCTGTGTTGCAGGGCATTCTGGCTCATCCCAGTTCCACCTAGTGCCTACCACCCTGTGCGTAGCTTTGGGATTCTACCCATCTGTGATTACTGCAGCTGTATGCACGATGAACATAGTACAGTTTTGTACCTACCATAAATGTAGATGTTCGAGTGCTAATACAGCTGCAGTACAGTTTTTCCCTCCCTCCTTCCCCTCTTGGTAAAGGCCTAGGGCCTAACCCCTCTTCATACAACCTGATTGGGTTATCCTTCTATGGTATATTTGCTTGCAACTACTGATTTTTGATTATATTGCATTTCATGTATATAAATATAATTTATGTATTGCCTTCCTTCTGGGGGCACCTGACATCTGCGGCAAGAAAGACTGAAGAAAATGGCGTCTGCTGTGTTTTATATACCCCTGCCTCACTGACGTCAGGAAAGAAAGCGACAACAACCGACGCCGGACCTAGACTTTGGAATTCGGCTGACCGAGGACCCGCCTGACGGCAGAAAACCCATCTGTGATTACTGCAGCTGTATTAGCACTCGAACATCTACATTTATGGTAGGTACAAAACTGTACTTTTTGTGCTCTGCCCTTTGGTCTCACCACAGCCCCCAGAATGTTCACCAAATGCATGGCAATAGTGACAGCTCACCTGAGACGTCAGGGATTCCAGGTGTTTCTATACTTGGAGGACTGGCTCCTGACCGCCCCCACCAGGCATCTACTTCTCCAAAACAGGGATGCCACTATTCAACTTTGTGCTCAATTAGGGATCTCCATAAATTGGGAAAAATCTGCATTATTGCCCCCTCAATCCGTGAATTTTATAGGCAGAGAGGTAGACACAGTGAACGTGACAGCTCGTCTTCCCACCCAAAGGGCACAAAATTAAATTTTTCAAATTCAACGTTTTCTCCCATTGCAGAAGGTCAAAGCAAAGTGGGTTTTTCAGCCCCTCGGGACTATGGCGTCCACCATCCTATTAGTACCATTAGCCAGGTTGCACATGAGAGTTCTCCAGTGACTTCTGTTTTCCCAATGGTCCTTCCAGTATCTTCCGCTGAATCACCCTATTCTACTGATGGAATCATGCAAGGAGGACCTTCTTTAGTGGCTAGCACCCAACCAGTTGACTATTGCCCCCTTTGTTCCTGCCCAACCCATTGCCACTGTGACCACGGATGCCTCCCAGATCGGGTGGGGGGGGGAGCATTATCTCGGCAGGACTGTCCAAGGCACATGGGAAGAACAACGAGGTTCACCTGCATATCAGTGTTCTGGAGATGAAGGCGGTGCTCCTGGCATTGCAAGCACTTCAAGACCTTCTTCCTCTAGGGACTACGATAAAAACAGACATGTCGGTAATTTGGTATATCAACAAACAGGGCGGTACCAGATCTTACCCACTCTGTAGAGAGGCCATGTGAGTTTGGGAATGGGTGATTTCCTCCCAGTGCTTTCTGGTAGTAGCAGAAAACCACAACATCTGAAGCACAAAACAACGGAACGATTTTCCGCAAATGGAGACAGCCTTGCTGCGACCTTTTTGCCAGTTCAGTCAATTCCAAATGCAGCAGCTATTTTTCCCTCATTCCCCCTCCGGGTGAGACACCCAGAGACGCTCTAGCTCACGATTGGTCCCTGGGTCTTCTGTATGCTTTTCCTCCATTTCCTCTCATTTCCAAAGTGATTCAGAAAGCCAGACGGCTGCGATGCAAGTTAATCCTCATTGCTCCTTACTGGCCTAGTCAAGTTTGGTTCCCCTTCCTCGAGCCTCTTGTCCTGGGCGATCTTTGGATTCTGAACCCAGCTCCAGATCTGTTGACTCACATGTCAGGTTCGCTACATCCCTCGATCCACATCCTCAAATTGACAGCATGGCTGCTCCAGTTCCAGCCATAGTCAGGCTTCACAATGTTTCTTCCTCAGTGTCACATATCCTTATCTCCTCCCATAATAGGTTCATAGGTGTGTACTAGGCTAATGGCCCTGGAGCCTTTACAAGCCTAGCCCATAGAGGTGCCCTGGCATTGTGCCGTCTGACGTTAGTTCTCAGTGCCTCTATCAAGTAGAGCCACTGGAGTGATCCCCAGGGTGAACTATCTATTTACCCATCTACTCATCAAAATTTCTCTTGAAGAGCATCAGTGAGGTACTCTGACGTGTATGGGAAGCCAGCCTATTCCAGAGCATGGGCAGTCTCTGGGTGAGGAACCTGTCCCTCCAGCATGTCTGTTGATTGTGGTAATGAGGTTGAGGTCTCTGGAGCATGGGATGTGGAGGGATTGGGATTTCTTTAGATGTAGCATTTCTAACAGAGCTGGGTCAGACATGGCTTTGTAAGTCCAGCAGAGAACACCTCTAAGTAGGTAACATGAGACAGAATAGCTGGAGTTTTTTGAGTCTGTCTGTGTAGGACATGTGTTTAATGCCTATGATTCTTTTCATGAGGTACTTCTGTGGCCTCTCCAGCTGTTGCAGGTATCTAGTGAGGTACATGCCAAATGGGGGGATTATATTCGATAATTGGTCTAATAAGGGAAGAGTAGAGAGAGAGAGAGACGATGACCTCTCTCTTCTTGGATGCAAAACCCTTGGTAATGAGATGTGCCACATAGGACTTTCTGACCACAGTGGCAATGTGGTGGTCGAAGGAGAGGTTGCTGTCAGCCTGCGTCCCCAGATCTCTTATAATGCCTTGAGTGTTCAGTGGGCTCCCATCGATGTGGTAATTAGTGGGAACTGGGTTTTTACCAAAGGGGATGACGATGCATTTTTTGGCATTAAGTTTAAGGCCATGATTTTGACACCATTAATTGGTCTCAGTGCAGCCTTTCTGTAGGATGTCTGCATAACTTGCGGTGTTAATAATGGTTCCCAGCTTGCAGTTGTCTACGAAACCTGGTCAGCCAGAGTTCCTTTGTGTTGGCCTGGACTTCTGAGAAGTAGATGTCAGGATCCAGGACTGATCCCTGTGGGACTACACTCATGACTGGTCAGCAGTCTGACTTGGAGTCCGCTACTTTCACACTGTGTGTTCCATCTGTGAGCCAGTTTGCAACCCACCTAGTGATATATAGGGGTTGATGCTTAGTTTGGTGAGTTTATCAATAATTCCTGAGTGAGGAATGATATCAAAGGCCTTGGCCAGATTGAGGTAGGCTGTATGCACTGCCTTAACTTCATCCACAGCCCTGGAGACTCACTCGAAGTCAACCAGGTTGAGAAGGCATGATCTCCCTTTCACAAAGCCAAATTGCATGGGGTCTAGAGTTTGGAGATTGCCTATATCTTTGTTAATCAGGTCTATGATGATGCACTCCATAGCTTTACATATCAGACTCATCAGGCTAATGGGGCGATAATTCCCAGGGTTTGTAGTTGCTCCCCCTTTATGGATAGGGATTACTGTAGCAGTGTGCCATTTGGTGGGGACAAAGCCTTGAGGTGAGGCTGTGACTGAACAGGGCACACAGATGTGCCAGTTTGCTCTGTAGTTCATGTAGAACACAGCCAGGGATATTATCGGGTCCCATGGAAACTGTATTCTTGCCCTTGGGCTGCAGTAATGCTTTGTGCCTGGCATTCTTCCGGTATTGTGATTGGTCCTTTGGGGGGGGGGGGAGTTGGCACTGAATCTGTCGGCCAGTAAGTTGGCAATATCTGTTGGCTGAGTATAGGAGGTACCATTGTGCAGTATCTCAAAGCAAATCTGGGTATTGCTGTGGATGTTCTTGATATAGCTATGGAAGGCTTTGTGATTATTTTCTGTGTCTGCCGCAATTCTACCTTCGTAGCTGGCTTTAGAGGATTTGATGAGGGATCTCAACTTTTTGTGCAGGCTAATAAAGGAGTTTTTCCAGTCTTGGGACTTCACCTTTTTCTGCAACAGTTTCTTCCTTCTATTGTACAGTTTATTAATGGCAGGGGACCACCAAATTCTTTCTTTTTTTGGAGGAGAGTGTCTTGGTTCTGTTGGCTATGGCTAGTTCCATGCATTTGTGTACATGTTCGTACAGTGCATTGGTGTATGATTCAGCAGTCATGCAGCTATTTTCCATTGGCATGTGTGCTTTGAAGTTAGCCACCTCTGTTTTTAGGAGTCCAAAGTCAGCTTTGGATACGTTTTTCAAGGTGGTTACCTTTGCAGGGGGGGGGGGGATGTGGATTTCTATGGTGATTAGTTTATGGTCGGATCTCACCAGGGAGGGATTGACTATTGGTGTAGAGCAATGGTCACCTGTGTTAGTAATAACCAGGTCAAGGATGTTGATTCCTCTAGTGGGGGTCAGAATGAGCTGATCCAGAGCATTGGAACTGATGAATTCCAGGCAGCGCTGGGCCAGTGTATTTGTGCTTGAGTAGTTTTCCCAGTTGATGGAGGGGATGTTAAAGTCTCCTAGTAAGTGAGTTTTGGGTTGGACCTTGATAGATTCCAGGGTGCTTAGGAATGTGGAGTGAGAGTCTAGGGACATGGTTGGGGGCCTATAGCAGGCTATGACGTGAATCACTGTCTTACCCAATGTTAGTTGTATCTCAGATGCATTATGCTGGGATACTAGTCTGGAGGTGTGCATATCCTTTAGGAATATGTATATAGCATTCATTCTTGGCTAGTATATGTTCTATAGTCTACTCTTCTAACTCCTTTATCTTTATTATTCTTATATATTTTTTGAATTTTCCTTGATATCACTCTGTAACAAAATTATATTTGTTAACCTCACATACAATATGCATATATCAATGCTTAGATATTGTACATGCTTTGTATCTTTATCCTCTGTTATATAGCTTGACCTCTTGTATCTATGCAGCCTAGGATGAACCATTATTTTATTTATTTTTATCGACTGGCAAAGATCAACTTGGCAGAGCCCATTTTCAGCAGGGGTAGTAGCTTGGGATGCTAGATGCCAGAAGCAATGTAGTTTTAGATGTTCTGTGGTATATTGTATATCTTTTTTTTTCATTACCCTGGTGGGATTATGGGCAGTTTGATCCAGGGAGCTCTTATTAATTCACTCCAAGAAACACTGCATACACAACATTAGAAGTGTAAGTACTCCAGTCTACAGAGAGCCAAGGATTAAAGAACCATCTCTTATAGAGAGATTTTCAAGAAATCCCAGGAAGTTTTCATGATCCTGTGAGGCCATGAAAATGGATTGGTAACAAGCTACAAGTTGAAATTCTGACTTGTGTAGTAAGACTTGGTGTTCATTGAGCTCGGGGGGGGGGGGATTGATAAACACTGAAACACAGAACCCTGGCATTTTGGGGTGCCCTCCTTACACTTGAAACGTGTCTCTGACTACACAAACATGGACTCATTCCAGACACAGAAGTGCCTCCAAATTGTGCAGTTAGTTGTTAAGACTCTTGGCACTGAGAAGAGCTACATTGATATTGTACAATTTATAATTTGATTTGTTAAGTTAGGTTGGGATGTTCATTATCTGAACTTGGCCTATAAAAGGTTTGATGGGGGCCAGAAAGGCATTTGCCAGTATATGTGAGCTCTTGAATGAGTGGTGCAGACCATCCTTTGCAAAGCAAGAAGGACTGTCATTCAGGTCTTCTCAGGGAAATACATAATGAACCACCCCACTGGAATAACACTTGAATGTAGTTATCTTTTTCTTGAATCTAGACATCATTTTGGTGAGGAGAGAATACCACTCAAGACTAGAGTCTTATCCATGACTGAAGCATGCATAGCAAGTTCAGTCAAGTCCTTCTTAATGTTTTTCATGAGTTTCATGACAGACAGTGAAAGATTACTCACACCAGCATGAACTACAATTATGTCATACTTATACATACCTAAGGACCGGGCTCTTAGGGCCCTTGATATGTCAGCAGTTCTGGTTAGAGAGAGACAGCTAAATATTGCCCTGTTGTTTTAATAATGAGCATGGAGTAAGTGTGTTAAACAGTAGTGTCTGTAAGTACTAGGATGTTTCCACTAGCTGATTTTTTTTTCTCAAAAATGTTTTTATTTTTCAAATACAGTTGAATAAATTCCATAGTATTTGTATATAACATCTTAAATAACTATGTACACTATTTACATCAGCCTAACACTATAACAGAGCTCAATATATACAATTACTTTATAAGTATAACAATCCAGTTATCAGAGTGTATCTGTTCAGTTATTGGAACGTGTCAATCAATGATGAGACTTTTTTTCCATTGATTGTTAATAAATGGCTTAGGATGAATCCTTAATTCTTTAATTTTAATTTCCAACAATGCTGTCATCTTCAGTAGGCTGTAGAAGTCTTCCAAAGTCGGTATTGTGTTTGTATTCCATTTTCTTGTTATACACTTCCTTGAGATTGCAAGTATTGTCCAAACTAGATATGTATTTGACTCATTCATATTAGGACCTCTATACACATTTAATAATACTAGAACTTTAGACAAAGTTAAATGATTCATTAAATAAAGCTTGTAAAAAGTTTTTAATACTATCCCAAAATGGCTTAATTTTAACACAGTCTAAAAAAAATGCGATTCCAATTTGCATTGTGTATTTGCTCACACCTCCAACATATTCCCTTTGTGGAGGAATTAATTTTAGTAATTCTATCTGGAGTTAAGAATGCTCTGTGCAAGCATTTCCAATTAAAAACTTTCCAGTATTGTGTAAAGGATGTATGTTTTATTGATAATAAAATATTTGATGTAATTTCTTCAGTTAGCTGTAATGAGTGTCCTTTTGTTATATAATTCCAATATGATGATTTGGGTGTTTTATAATTAATCAAAAGTAAAATCCCATGAGTGGAGGAGCTCCCTGGACAGTCTCAGTAAGAAGCTGCGATCCCTGATAAAATCCTCCAAAGCTAGTTACGAAAACAAAATCACCACTGATTCTAAAGACAACCACAAAGCATTCTATAGCTATGCCAAGAATCTCAATGGCAACACTCAGATCTGCTCTGAGTTACAGCACAATGGCACTAAATATACAGACCCAACTGATATTGCCAACATCCTGGCAGATAGGTTCAGTGCTAACTTTACCCCCCCCTCTCACCCCCTAAAGAGCCCATCTATATACTGGAAGAATGCAAAGTTCCTGTAATCACGGCTGCACAGATAAAAACCACACTCTCCAAAGCCAAGAACACAGCATCCATGGGACCAGACAACATCCCAGGCTGCGTTCTACATGAACTACATCTTCAGCTAGGAGACTGTATGGCAGTAAATGGAAAAGATTTTCTGTTTGGGTACAGAAAATTAATGTAGATCCCTACACTGCTTCTATCCCTGTAATTTTGGAATTTCTCTCAGAGCTTTTTCAGCAAGGATCTGCCGCTGCCTCTATCAGAGTTCAATTGACGGCTATTTCTCATTTCCATTTAAGATTTCCAGACACCAATTTAATGTCTCATAAGCTATGCAAGACCTTTTTGAAAGGAGCCACCTCTCCAAGAACCTGTGGCTTCTTGGGATTTAAATTTTGTGTTGTCCAAACTGACATCTTCCCCATTTGAACCTTCTCACTTATCCTCATTGAAATTTTTGTATTGGAAGACTTTGTTTTTGGTGTCTATCACATCAGCTAGATGGGTATCAGAGTTACAAGTGTTATCTGTTAAGCCACCTTATTTGATCATTCATAAAAACAGGGTCTCACTGTGTACTTAACCCCTCCTTTGTCCCCAAGGTTTATCACACCACCTTAAATCAGTCCATAGAACTCCCAGTTTTCTTCCCTAATCACTGTAATGCAGCTGAATGTCTGTTTCATCAGCTAGACGTTCATAGACAGCTACGTTTTTATTTGCATCGGACCAAGGAGTTTAGGAAATGAGATCAACTATTCATTTCCTTTTCTGAATCCAGATTGGGCTTACCAGTTTCTAAAGTGACACTATCTAATTGGATTTCCAGTTGCATAGCCGTTGTCTACAATTCGGAGGGCAGACCTTTACCCTTCAAGATCAAGGCTTATTCTACCAGGTCTCCGTCTACCTCTGCAGCCTTTCAAGCCAGGGTCCCACTTGATAATATTATTGCAAGCAGCTACATGGGCTACCCGTCACACTTTCATTACACATTACAAATTGGATTTTAGTTGGAGACCCTTTAGTATTGGTTTGTCTGTTATGTGAGTGAGCAGCAAACAAGATCTGGGGTTTGTACTGGTGCACTATGGGATACCTGCTTAGCCACGAGCCACCAGAAGTCTTCGAGCTTTTAAATCGGCCGAGTCGGAACCCATACGTAAAAATGAAGGGTGAGATGGACTACCAACATGGAACGTTATGGTGAGTACATAACTTTTTTCTCAAATCTAAAACAATTGTGTGTAAGGGAAAATTCCAAAAGCTGAAACAAAAAATTAATTCAAGGGCCTTCACCCATTATTTTACCTACTGTTTCCAAACCCCAAATGTTGGTAATACTAGTGTATAAGGCCCCTAACATCTACACTAGCCAAATAAAAATTATTCTTCCACTTCATTCCACAAACCAAATCAGAAAATTCCTTACTATTCTTAACATGAGGAAATTCTTGGCAAAAAAACTTTTAACTGAGCAAACAAAAACATACTTACATTCTGTAAATATGCTCCTGCTCCTGACACGATTGGTCTTCCTGGTGGGTTCTCCAAACTTTTATGGGCCTTGGGTATAATGAAAAATTTAGCATCTTTGGGGTTTTTTAGGTAAATTTCTTTAACATCAGATGTGGAGAAAAAAAACAATCTTCCTCTTCTCTCTAATAATTCCAACAAGAGGGAATTAGTATGGGCCACAGAATTACTATTCAGCTTTTGATAAACAGTATCACTTAACAAATCTTCGGCCATTTTGTTATACTTGGCCTTAGATAAAATGACCCAGTTACCCCTTGTCAGCTTGAGTGAGGACATAATCTTTTTTTGCCTCATGTAGTTTTTGAGGAGCTACCCATTCACCTCTGTTTAAATTATAAACTTTATTCTTCTTAAATTTAAAATATTCACATTCTATCTGTGTACACAAAACATTCTCAAATGTACTGATAGCTACAGAAGATCTGGGGGAACAAAAGTACTAATGTATGGAACATGAGGCACATTCAATTTGCAGTAACAAACATTCCCCACTGCCAAGATCATTATCAACCACATCATGATCATCACAATATATGTCTACCAACTCATTTTCATACAAAGACATTTCCAAAAGTGAATCCTCATTTTCAGAAACAGCACCACTATTTTGCAACATCTTACTGAGAAAAAATACCTTCAAGTGGAATTTTCTGTAAAAACGGTTGACCTCTAAAAGAAGGTCCGCCAGACTTGGAAAACAAGTTGGAAAAAATGTTGCCCCTTTAAGAAATTAACTCTCAATATCTTTACTTGATAATCAAATCAGATAAATTTATGATGTTCAAGTCATTACAACTGCTCAGAGTATACTGTCTATCTCCCATATACCTGCAGGAAAAAAACGCTATTAAAAGTCCAGAGAGCCAGCACAAACTGAACTTCCTACATTCCCTTGATGTGCATAAACATCTTGGGTTCTACTTGGACAAGACCAAGTCTGTCAGAAAAATCTGACTAGCTGTTTGTCTATTTCCACCCCAGGGCCCTGGGGAAAGCTGCAACAAAACAGACAATTTCAGCCTTGATTTCGAGGACAATTTCTGCTATGCACACCATGGGGACATCCTTTAGGTCCAAAGTTAAAGCACATTCCACTAGGGCTATGGCTTCTTCAGGCACTTTATTTAAGGGATTTGACACTGCCACCATGTTAGAGGAAGCTACATGGACATCTGTCCACACATTTACCAAGCATTACAAATTGGACCAGATTTCCAAATCCAAGTCCATGGATTTTTAGATAATAGTTCCAAGGCTACCACCCTCTGCTTTCCTTTGAGCGTTGACACTCGCCCAAGAGTCCAGAAGACTGCAGCATAGGAATAGGACATAGAATAATTGTGTAAAAATCTTACCATAACCGTAGATGTCCTTCTCTTCTATGTTGCAGTATTCCTACCCCACCTGTTCACATAACGCTCCCTCCTTGGATGGCACTGGACTTTTGTATAGTTTTTCCTGGGACTGGAGCGCTCAGTTCTGAGGTCTGGTGCGTGCAGACATCACTTTTATGGTCCACATTCCCTTAGCCACATCAGACATCCCATGCACCTAGCGGTGACAAGAAGCTTTTCAATACTGACCTGATGTTTGGGTAGCAAGAGAAGGAAACCCAAGAGTCCAGAATACTGCAACATGAAAGAGAAGGGTAGCTATGGTTATGGTAAGATTTTACAAAACTATTCTAATTGTAAAAAAAAAAATGAAAAATGTTTTATCTGCAGTTACTTCTTGTAAGGAAAAATCTCCTTTAAATAATTTTTTTATTCCCCCAAGTCACTACTTATTGTTTGTGTGTGTGTGTGTGTGTGAGACTCTTGATACTACTTCTGGGGCTGCTGTGACCACTGGTACTGTTTTGAGGAAATTTGCATAGCTATGTTCTCAGAACCTGCCAGATGATAAAAATTAGATTTTGCATTCATTTTTGGGTAGAGGTTTAGTTTTTGAACCCAGTGTGATGAAAGGGGGTAAGCTTCTAGGAAATTTCAGCCCTACTTTTCCAAGTTTTCAAGGGGACTCTCAACTTCTCATTCAGTCTTGATAAGAAATAAAATACAGATACAGATGTTTTAAGAAGAAACGGTTGACACTCCCAAAACCAAGGCCAGTGCAATAAGTCATAATGACTATTTAAGAGACTTTGTGCCCCCCCACGCTGGGAGCTCCTTTTTCCTTCCAGAAAGTCTGAATCTTCACTTTACTATTTGGCAGCAGATGGCAGTGGGAGGAAATTCCTCCTTTCCAGGTGGTAATTCTTCATCCACCAGAGTAGGCACTTTCGTTTCCACTTGTCCATCGCATGTTGGCCAAGGGAATGATAGAAGCAGTTCCCCCTTCCTGGGGGGGAGGGGGCTTTATGCTAAGAAAGAAAATGCTTGGAGACCCGTTCTGGATCTTTCTTACCTAAACCTGTCTGACTGTCCCCAAATTCAAAATTCAGTTTACATCCTGCTGCCTTATCTTTCTCATTCAAGTTTCCTTGTAACATTAGATTTATAAGATGTTTATCACTCTCCTCTTCATCCAGATCTCAGGCATTTCTTAAGGTTTTGTGTATCTGGATTACATTTTCAGTTCTCTTCCTTACCCTTTGGACTATCCACTACACCAGATGTGTTCAGAGTGTCTAACTGCAGTTGTAGCTCATTACAGCTTGCAATGTAGCCACATATGTTCTTGTTTCACTGTTGCAGTCATCACTTTTGGGTTATCTGCTTGCAGTAGCCCTCAGTCGGCCTGATTAACATAAAGTCTTGGGTCCTGCTTCGGTTGCTGTCCCTTCCATGACTCCATGACGTCAGGGGTATAAAATATGCAGCAGAAGCCATTGAAGTACACCGTTGGGGAAACTTTTTCTTGCTCCTTTCCGATGTCAGTAAAAGTTAATAATTGCATTACTTGTGGAAAGCAAATACCTCATAAAGATTTTCATTTGTACTGTATTCCTTGCCTAGGCCAGGACCATGACGTACCATGCTGTCGGTTTTGTGCTTTATTTAATCAGCGCACTATCCGTTGTTTGTATATTTTTGCCTCTAAACATTTCAGTTCTTGGTTTAATTATCCAGAAATGTCGTCTGTTAGCCATCCGACTACCGGGATTCCGAAAAAACACAAGGATAAACAGAGACAGGCCGCCGAGATCCAAAACTGCAGACGCTTCTCCTAAGCCAGTCGCCAGTTTGCAGGTACTCAGTGAGGCGCTTTTGCAGCCCTTGATGCCCGCTACTTCTGAATTGAAGGCCTCTACTGAGACCCATTCTGAGTCTGGTGTGCCACGCGATGCTTTAACTGTGGAACCTGTGGATGTCTCTACCTTGGATGGATCCGGAGCCACTGTGCAGACACCGGCTTCTGAGGGTGTATTCAGGCCTACGGACTTGCATATTAAACAGACACCTCCTTCTTTTAGGCCTAAATCTCGAACCATGCCTAAATAACTGACGTCCAGGCCGCATGCTCAGGCCTCTATGCCTACAAAACAAATTATAAGAATGGCTGAAGATTTTATAACTCTAATCAGGGGAAGCCAGCCTTCCCCTTCTAAGTGACATAGGACTGAAGTTGTTTATGAATCTTCTGATCAGGATTCTGATTTTTCTGATTCTTCTGATGATCTGGATTTGCCCTTATCTACTTATGAGGATTCTGATGCAGAGGACTCTATTCCCTCTGCTTCCCCCTCCAGAGGATTTTTCTTTGGTGAAACCTTACAATACTTTAAGGTTGCATTTCCACTGGGAAAGCCAGGATTTTTCTGATTCAAAAAAGTGGCTTGGGGATTTCTTACTCCTGCCTCAGCATAGGCCTTTAGCTATTCCTCCTGTACTAGACATTGTTGATGATGCTTTTTCGGAATCTAGTTTGGCCCCTGATTCTTTGCCGCCTTCTCCCAAAAAACCTGACCGATAATTATAGGGTTCCTGATTCACACAAGTTCCTTTTTAAAAATCCTATTGCGGATCCAGAGACTATTTCACAGGGACCCATGGTCATTAAGGCTTCTACTGCTAAAAATCCTACCCCTTCTGATAGAGACTCCAAGGCGCTGGATAGGTGGGGTAAGAAGGTTTACACTTCTGCAACCTTGGCCATTAGGGCTTTAAACTGCCAGTTTCATGTGTTAAAGTATCAACAACATGTTATTGGACTGCTTAAATAGAAAATTATGTTGATTCCTTACTGTGCGGAAAATAAAGAATTATAGGATTTAATGCATTCTGCTGAACAGGTTGGAAAACACTTTGCAATGCGGATTTGATTCTTTAGAGACCTCTTGCAGGGCTGCTGTTACTGGTTCTGTGCTCAGAAGGCATGCTTGGCTTAAGGAGCAGTCTTTACCTGATCATGTTAAAGCTAAATTGTTCGATGCTCCCTTAAATCAGGACCGCCTGTTTGGCAACAAGGCTGAGGAAGTTCTTAAAAAGATGGAAGATAAAGCTAAATCGATGCAAACTGTTAATGATTTCTTACAAGTTCAGCCTCCTAGATTTAGTAGGCGCTGGCCCTCTAAGAATTGGTCCTTTCCAGCCTCTTCAGGGTCTTCTCAAGCCAAACCCAGACATAGCAGAAACCCCAGGTTTCAGTCCCAGGGGACATGCAAGACTAAGCAGTGGGGGGTTTCTGCACCCAAATCAGGGAGTAGTAAGACTCCCCCTATGGAAAACAGTCTCAGTGGCTTGCTTCTAAAACTTCTAAGCACTTCCCAACTGAATGCTTCTTTAGGTGGAAAGATTGGTCTGCAGGCCAAAAACTGGGAACTCATTATCCAGGACAAATGGGTTTCAAATAGTGTCCCAAGGATACAGATTTCACTTCCACACCTTACCAACACCAAGCGGGTGGCCAGATCTACCCCCAAATCAGTGGGCAGAGGCCCAAAATCAAGTACTTTCTCTCTCAAGCATGGAGGCTATTCATTTGGTACCAGAAGAGGAAAAGGGACAAGGGTTCTATTTGAGGCTTTTCCTGGTACCCAAAAAAGGCAATACATGGCGTCCTATCCTGGACCTTTCTACTCTAAATACCTTTCTGGTGATTCCAAAATTCAAGATGCTGACTCTTCACCAGCTGCTTCCTATGCTAGGCAAAGATGCATGGTTAGCAACACTAGACTTAAAAGAAGCATACCTGCGCATCCCTATCAGGAAGTCTTGCAGAAAATACCTATGCTTCAAAGCAGGCTACATGCACTATCAGTTCTCTGCACTGCCCTTTGGCTTATCTACTGGGCCCAGGGTATTCACAAAGTGCCTAGCTCCAGTCATTGCATTCTGCAGGCAAAGAAATATTTAAATATACCCATATCTGGACGATTGTCTAATTCAGGCAGAAAGCCAGGACAAACTTTTGAATCACCTGACCTTTGTTCAAAGGGTACTGACATGCCTTGGGTACACCATAAATGAAAAGAAATCACACCTGGTACCCTGTCAACAAAATATATTCCTGGGACCAAGCTTGAATACAACTTCCCAGATGGCTTTCCTCACTCCAGAGAAATGGATTCATTTGACAACCTACTTCAAACAAGTGGCCACAAAAACCCAGTTATCTGCAAGGCAAATACTGCAAGCCTTAGGGTTCATGGCCTCCTGCATTCTTCTAATTCCATATGCAAGGCTGCATATGAGGAAACTGCAATGGTATCTCAAAAGCCTATGGTGTCAACATTCACAGGATCTAGAAGCAATGATTCCTATCATACCTTGCTTACGCCTAGAGTTCCTTTGGTGGGTAGAGGCCTGCCACCAAAACAGGGGACTACCATTCACACTACCCCCTGCCGCCCAAACCTTAACAGATGCATCAGACTATTCATGGGGGGCCCACCTGGCAGGAAAGTGCATTCAGGGCAAATGGAACCCAAGTCAAATGCATCTGCATATCAATCAAAAAGAAATGTTAGATGTACAGAATGCTCTGACAGCCTTCAAGGATCACATTCTTCCAGGACAAATAATAATAGAAGGACAAAACCACTGTTATGTGGTACATAAACAAGCAGGGGGTGCACATTTTTACTCCCTCTGCAGACTAGCCATGGCATTATGGAACACAGCCCTGAGCTATCAAGTACATTTACAAGCTCAATTCCTGTGAGGAAAACTAAATACACTGGCAGACGAACTAAGCAGAAACCTCATGGACCCACACAAGTAGAAACTGGAACCAAGGATTTTCAACTTGTTGACAAGCAAATGGGGGAGCCCAGATTATAGACCTGTTTGCCTCCCCCCAAAACTATCATTTGGACAAATTCTGCAAAGCGACTCCCCACAAACAAGCTTGGAAAGTGGATGCTCTGTCCTTCAGCTGGAAAAACCTATCAGTTTATGCCTTTCCTCCTCTGCTCTCCAAACTACTACTAAAGATCAAACAAGACAAACCAAGGACGATTTTGATTGCACCAGACTGGCAATGCCATCACTGGTACCCCCTCTTTTGCAGTGCGTCACTGTGGGCCCCATGGCACCTGCCTCAGACTCCTACTTTATCCTCTCAGCAGGAGAACCAAATTCTGCACCCTCAGCTTCAAACACTGATTCTAGCTGCCTGGGTAATTACATAATTTCTCCTTTATCAGCCTTCAGTAAACCAGTGATGGATGTCATTTTAGAGGCAAGGAGGCCTAGTACTAGAAAGTCTTATGCTGAAAAATGGAAAAGATTCTGTGTCTGGAGCCAGTCTCAAGGGATGAGCACAACAGTGCCCAATTTACCTCAGATTTTACAATACTTAACTGAGATGTTTCATAAGGGCCTGTCTTTCTCATCTGTCCAAATTCATGCCTCAGCCATCTCAGCTCATTATAACACAAAACCCACCCCTCTTCTCTCATCCACTGCTTAAACAGTTCCTCAGAGGGGCCAAAAATCTACGACCTCCCAGGAGAGCTCCAACTCCAGCCTGGGACCCCAACTTTGTATTGGAAAAGCTCACCCTTCCTCCTTTCGAGCCAGCTGCCACTGCGGACTTAAAATTCCTTTCTTGGAAAACGGCTTTCCTTTTAGCAGTCACTTCAGCAAGAAGGGGATCTGAATTTACAGGCCCTCATGGCAGTGGAGCCTTTCATCATCTTTCATGTGGACAGGGTGTCCCTCAGGACCAATCCCTCCTTCATGCCCAAGGTGGTAGCCAGTGTGGTCCTTAATCAGTCCATACATTTTCCAACCTTCTTTCCTAATCCACAGAACAAAGGGGAATGGATTCTGCACTCCTTAGATGTGCACAGACAACTTATATTCTACTTGGACAGAACTAAACCTCAAAGAAAATCTGATCAACTGCTGATGGCATTTGCTGCAGGGGCAGAGGGGAAGGCTATTTCAAAGCAAACCATTTCCAAATGGATAGGCCATTGCATTTATTTCTGCTACAAACACCATGGAAAACCTGTCCCACAGGGGATCAGACCCCACTCTACCAGGGCTGCATCTACCGCTACAGCCTTTCTCAGAGGCATCCCTACCAGGGACATCCTAAAAGCTGCTACCTGGAGTTCTGTACATACTTTCACCAAGCATTACCATCTGCCTATTTTCTCTAAATCCAGAGCTGGCTTTGCCACTGCAGTCTTGCAGGCCCTTTTAGCAGGCCCTAATTCTATTTAAATTCCGCCTCCCAACCTTAGCTTTGGGAATCTACTCAAAAGTGATGACTGCAACAGTGAAACACAAAGAACATAGTACAGTTGTGTACACTTACCATAAATGTAGATGTTTGAGTGTATTCACTGTTGCAGTCCTGGTTATCCCTCCAGCCCCCTTCTTTTTTTTGGATATACCTCTACTTTCCTTTGCTATCTTCAAAAGCTTTTTGGTGTATTTGCTTTTTTTGTTGGAGGTATTATTTATTTATTTATTCATTCATTCCAGTTTGATGACCAGAGAGGTCCACTGGGCTTGGGAAACCCGTTTTCAGTGGAGGCCTGGGGAGAAAAGCTCCACAATACAAAGTTTAAGTACATGATTAATTACAAAGAAAGTTAGGAACAGCAGGTAGCATTCTGAAGAGAAAAAGAGAAAAAAAATATTTACAGTTTAGTTCCACTGGGCTTAGGGAGCCTACTTTCAGTGGAGGCTCGGGGAGAAAAAGCTACACAATACAAAGTTGAATTACATGAACCAGCTCAAATGTTGAGTAGGAGGAATACAGATTGCAATTGGTTAACATCAGATTCAGGCAAATAATGTAAGCAATAGTATGTAGCATATAACTATAAGACTGCATAAATGTCTAGACACTAAAGATATATCATGAACTATATGTAAATGAACAACATCAATTCAGGCAGACAATACATGTAAAGTGAAGAAATAATATGTAGCATTTAACTATAAAACTGTATAACTGTCTAGGCACTATATTAAGTTATATCAATATAACCAGGTAGAGCCAAAAAAGCACAGCTTTCAAATATCAGTAAATAAGGATGAAATCAAGGTATGCCAACATACAGCAATTCAGGTAACGCAGATAAGATCAACGCAATGTCTAGTAAGCTTTGACACTAAAGGTAGGGCTCATATGGTGCCGAAGCCATATAGGGATTAACATAGAAATACCAGGCAGGTATACAACACTGTTTGGATGGCGTTCTTACACAGGCCACCTTTTAATATTCATTAGCGAATCTAATGCTAAACACTGTATCCATTTATGGCTCCTAATAAGAGAGAGAAAGCAGGCTCATTGTCTTTATTCATTAAACGCCCATTGTTTAGCTTACTGAGCAATTTGAGTGCTAAAACTACGATAAGCGTAGAAATGTAAGAATCACTCAACTGTTCACCTGAAATAATGACCCTACGGTAAAAGGAAAGCAGGCTCTGGTTCCTGTTCTATCAACGCCAGTTAATTGGCATTATTTAGTAAGTCGAGAGTGGAGACTGCATAAACGCAGGGATGTAAACCCACAGCATTTGTTGATAAGACTGGCCCCATGGAATGGAATAAGGAAGTGAAATTAGTTTCTGTTAACGCCTAATAGGATGGCGTTCTTAGTAAAAAGGAATAGCAGGCTTAGGTTAGCTTTCTATCAATGCCTGTGAGGTGGCTTTCTTAGTAAAAAGAGAAAGCAGGCTTAGGTTTACAATGCCTGTGAGGTGGCGTTGTTATGCTGACTAAAGCACATCCGTTCGCTTAGGTGTGCTGTCTATCAATGCCTGTGAGGTGGCGTTCTTAGTAAAAAGAGAAAGCAGGTTTAGGTTTACAATGCCTGTGAGGAGGCGTTATGTTGACAAAAGCACATCCGTTCAACACAAAACATTACCAGATCAGCATAAAATCATATAAGTATGCATTTAGCGACAAGTTTAGCAGTAAAAACAATTAAAACAAAGATCTGTACCAGTAGTAAATAAACTACACTCTTTCTCTATTCAGATACCTGAGGGAGGTGAACGAAGCAGCACTACCACGTAACTGGCTCAGGAAAAGAAGCGAAGAGGTGGCACCGAACCAGGAATTTTGAAAAATGGCGCCAAAGGTACCTTGCGTCTAGAAGTAAACTATGGGGAGGTGAGTTACTGAGGGGGAGGGGATAAGGACAGAGGGGCGGGATAGGATTGAGAGGGGTGAAGTGGGTGGGAGGAAACCAGGTAGAGGTAAGCAGCAGAGCAAGAGAGACCAGCTGAAAAAGTATCGGCCACTACTGTTCACAGTAAAGGTAAGTAGGTTATTTGGTGGAAGACTATGAGGAAAAGCGTTACTTTTATGTAAGAGCAAAGAAAAAAAAACAAATATAGGGGAGCTTTGTTCCTTAGTTAGTTTAAGGTAAGGGAGGGGGGTTAATATCAGAGTTTAGAGAGGTAATGTTGGAAACAAATATAGGGGAGCTTTGTTCCTTAGTTAGTTTAAGGTAAGGGAGAGGGCAGTTAATATCAGAGTTTAGAGAGGTAATGTTGGACATAGGGGGTTTAAAAGTAATACAAGCTATAGGCTGAATGGGTGCTGCCACCTAGTGGAGAAAGGAAGGATAGCAGTCAGGAAAAAAAAAGAATAAAATAGGAAAGGCTCTTATAGATTATACTACCTAGAGTTCAGAGACTAGAAATCAGTGAAATACAGGTGGTGGTGGTGGGGGTAGTAGCAGTCTGCGGTAGGCTGCTTCACACAAATGGAAGGACAAGCTAACAAATAGGTAGTCGAGGATAAATGAGTCTAGTGCAAGGCTACATACATGCAAATGGAAATAGTTATGGAAGTGCGCACTGAAATTCTTTTTCTTGAATGGCCCAGACTAGCAGGCAGGAATGTCCAGGAAAAAAACGACAGAGATTTTGCAGGAGGAAGTTCTTATATTCCGGAGGTTGGGAGGGACCTTCAGGAGTGGAGTAATTAAAATGGAAGTAGTTATGGGAATCCACACTGAAGTTCTTTTTCTTGAATGGCCCAGACTAGTAGGCAGGAATGTCCAGGAAAAAAACGACAGAGATTTTGCAGGAGGAAGTTCTTATATTCCAGAGGTTGGGAGGGACCTTCAGGAGTAGAGTAATTAAAATGGAAGTAGTTATGGGAATCCGCACTGAAGTTCTTTTTCTTGAATGGCCAAGACTAGCAGGCAGGAATGTCCAGGAAAAAACCGACAGAGGTTTTGCAGGAGGAAGTTCTTATATTCCAGAGGCTGGGAGAGACCTTCAAGAGTGGAGTACGGGAGGTGAGCGAAGTAGCACTACCGTGTAACCGGCTCAGGAAAAGAAGCATTGTATATTTATAGATTTAATTGCTTCCCATTAAGGGGACACCTGACATCAGGGGCAAGAAAAACTGATGTAATGGCATCGGCTGCATGTTTTATACCCCTGAAGACCTGACATCATGGAAGAAGGGACAGCATCCGACGCAGGACCCAAGACTTTGTTAATCAGGCTGAATGAGGGCTACTGCAAGCAGATGACCCAAAAGTGATGACTGCAACAGTGAATACACTCGAACATCTACATTTACGGTAAGTGTACACAACTGTACTTTCTAACTTACATCTGGTATTTCAATACAATTAAGGACATTATTAAGGAGAACTGGGCCATCCTCACTAACTGTCAGCAGCTTGCAAGGGATCTGATGTTATCCTAGTCACCATTCATCAGGTCTGGGTCTAGGATCCGACATTGGATCTGAGCCGGCACACTTTAGTCAACAGCTTAGCTCAAGCTTCTCCCCTCCCATGATGCTCTGCTGCCCTCTTAATCTCTCAGATCTCATTTGCCACTTTTGCATGTCAGATGCAGTTGGCTCAGCTCCTCATGGTGTTGCATTGTTTTTGTGAGTAGGTGTTTTTCTTGTGGGTTTTTTCTGTCTTATTGAATTAGTTGCGCGGTGGTACAGCGGTAGTGTTGTTGCCTCACAGCAAGAGGTTTTTCTGATCGATTCACAGCTGGAGTGCCTTCTGTGTGGAGCCTGCATGTCCTCCCCGTGGTTGAGTGGCCTCCGAAAGATGTGCGTGAATGGGCATGCCTTTGCTGAAGGTTGGGCATCGGGCTGGCAACTCGGCACCATAAAAATCTACTGCCAATCATTAGCGGACCAGAGTTCCGCTGTGGCGATCCCTAACCGGGAAAAGCCGAAAAAACAAACAACAACATTGAATTAGTTTTTTTATTTTAGTGTTTCGCTAGCTTTTACCTAGTTTAGTTGCTAGCTATCAAACACATTTCCCCTCCTGTTTATTTCATTAGTTGTTTGGCACCCTTTTTCCCTTCTAAGCGTAGTTGTCTTGGGTATGTTTTTCTGTTAATTTTTTAAGGTTAGCTAGTGTGTAGTTAATCAGGACAGATCTCTCTCTTGTTTTTGGACTGTTGGCCTGTTGTAATGTTTTGGACTTCGGCTGTTCCCTTGGTGCTGGTTGCTTATCTCCATATTGGAGAAACCTTTAGGTTTCAAGAGGTGCTTCTTGTGTGGTTGTAAGGTGCCTCATCTCCAGTACGCACGAGGAGTGCCTCTGTTGTCTCAGCACCGACCTTCTGGAGGTTGAATGTGGCATTTGTGCTGCATTCAGATCCAGAGCCCTGGTCGACCATCAGAACAAGCTTTTACTAAAAGGCTTGGTCAAGGGGGGTCCTCTGGTCAAAGCAACCTTGACCAAATCGGCCTCCTCAGCCATAAGAGAAAGGATCCTTCCAAGCTACCCAAGCTGTCGGATCCCATTGTTTATGATGCACTTTTCAAGATGTTTTGGTTTCATAAGCACTGTTCCTTTAACATGCTTTATTAATTAACTCCTCCTTCCTATAAAAGGAAGTCCATGATTTTGGAATGGTAATTCTGATGAAGTCCTAGTTTTTTTCAGGACGAAAGCACTTAATCCCACTGTTTTGGAGTTGTGTATATTTGAGTAAAGGACTGGATTTTACATCAACCCCGGCTTGTCCATATTGACTGCATCGTTACCTGTTTTTTTGCTTTAGTACTAAAATATTGTAAATAATAAAAATTGTGTAGAATTTATATTGCTTTGATTGGATTTATTGCATCACACCAGAGATTTAAATGGTAAATTTAAAACGTACACTTTTCTCATGCCACTATTACCATGTGGTATTGGTATAATTCCCCCATCCCCATTTACCATACTGGTGGACATTCATGCACACTTGCACACTTTCATATATTACTATTTTACTTCATTCACTGTTTTCTGTATTATTTATTTGTATTGTTTTTACACTAGTTTTCATTGTATAAACATGTTTTGGGGCTGTAGACATGAAAACATTCATGACAATTTTTTTTGCAAAGCACTGACATTTTTTTCTGAGCTATTAGTTTTTATGCATAGTAATACACATGGATGGATGTTTACTAGATTATTAGACAGATGTATTTTTATGTTTATAGTGTTCTAGTTAGATTGTTTATGGATAGATAGCTGTGTTTTTTCTTGATTTTTAGCTCTTGTCACATATCTGATGAAGGCTTTCTTGCATTAGGTAGCCGAAAGCGATTTTAGTTAAAAGCCTTTTTTTTGTATTTTATGCTTTTCTTAATACCCGATTTTGGAATGTGAGTTCCAAATAGTGTTTTCCTCAAGTAGGATTTGGTTTGGTTTGCTCTAATCAATAGTAATGTGTTGGGGGTGGGTACTTGTTCTAAAATACACTTTTACAGCCCTGCTTATACTGTTTGCCTTGAATAGGCTGGTTTAAATTTAAACAATACACACACTTTCCACCAAGATTTGCACTGGGTGTGACATGGGTAGACAGGATTAGGAATAAGTATATTAGAGGGTCAGCCCAGGTTGGAAGGTTTGGAGACAAAGCCAGAGAGGCAAGATTACGTTGGTTTGGACATGTGCTGAGGAGGGATGCTGAGTATATTGGGAAAAAGATGCTAAGGATGAAGCTACCAGGTAATAGGAAAAGAGGAAGGCCTAAGATAAGGTTTATGGATGTGAGAGAAGACGTGCAGGTGGTTGGTGTGACAGAGCAAGATGCAGAGGACAGGAAGAAATGGCCGAAAGAAGATGACACATTTTCCACCCCTACTTTTAAGTATATAAAAGCTGATATGTTTAATATTGTTAAAATGTTTCTGATTTTTTTGTTTCGCTTTTTTTGGTTCGCTTGTCTGTGACGAATAAAGGCTTGTTGCTTTGGAACACTACTTGGGTTTCATGATTTTTGGATATTGTGACTGAGATCATCAGCAGCTAGTTTTTGTTTTTTTATTTTTTTCCTCAACTTTTGTGGTGACGAGGTTGGAACTAGACAGATTCTGTGCTTAATTTTTTTTCAGTCATGGAAGAAATGCACTTGAGGCTGTAAGGGCCCATTCCTTTAGGGCAACTAGGTCTTCTACTGCCTTCCTGAAAGGCATACATACCAAGGACTACTGGAGGCTGCCAATTGGTCTTCAGTGTACACTTTCACTATAAACTACCACTGTCAGCCTTCTCCATTCCCAGGACAGGGTTTGCCTCTCTTACCCCATAAAACATCCTCTCCTTAATTTACCATCCTGCCCTCTTTTCAACTTTGGAAATCCTCCCACAAGTCAGAACTGCAGTAGTGAAACACAAAGAACATAGTACAGTTTTGTACACAACATAAATGTAGATGTTAGTGTATTCACTGTTGCAGTCCTCCCTCCCTCCTTCCTTTCCCCTAACCTACAGGACAGGCTTCTACTATTTCCCGTTTACCTAGGACTCCTCTTCTTGACTCTTGCTTGCATAGGTGTCCCTGGCCTAGGCATCTCACCTTATGCTCCTATTGGGGGTCTCCTAACTCCTAGGGGCAAGAAAATAACTGAGGTCATGATGTTGGCGGACTCCACTTGTACCCGTAGAGTACTGATGTCAGATTAAGGTGTCGGTCAGTTTTAGGAGGAGGGAAAACTCTTACTCTGGTAGTCAGGCCAACGAAGGGCTTCCACGGTAGGAAGTCCCACAAGTCAGGACTGCAACAGTGAATACACTCTTAACATCTACATTTATGGTAAGTGTACACAACTGTAGTTTGTCACCTGTGGAAATAATGCCTTGTGTTAAAACGGCCATTGTCTTTCAATCTTCAGTTTTCTTGTTTCAGAATTGACTGTGACTAAATTCTTCACTTGAGTTCACTTTGGTCATTCTGGCCTCTTCAGCTTTAGTAATATGCTACTTTTTCTGTGTTAGTAAGTAGTAATAAGCGGCTTGGAGATACTTTTGTATTATAATGTCTTCCTGACTGAAATTTGAATGTGTGCTGGTGACATATGGGATAGTCCTTGAAAACCATTTTTAAATGTGTTTATCTGATGATGTCAGTTTTCATTCTGTCCTCAACTGTTGGTTCGGATCCGAGCCTCGGATCCAACTTGGCTGTTTCTTTAGTTCGTGGCCACCAAAAAGCTCTCGAGCTCTTCCCTTACCTATAATGCACCAACTCCTAATATACCCCAGATCTTGTTTGGCACTTTTGCGAATAGATGTGGTTACCTTCAGATCTCGAACAATTCGATAAAACAATACGTTTTTCTAGTTTTTGTTCATCTATTATAGTTTATCCTTTTCATTTTTATAAATTTTCCCTCTTATACTTTTGTGTAGTCTCTTTTTTGCAATTGTTGGTAGTTATTCTGTATGCTTGTCTTTACACTGGTTTAGTGTAATTCTTTGTACCATTATTGGTATTTCTTTTCCCTTTTCTAATTTAAAAAAATATATATATTTTTCCTCTTAGCTTGCTTTCCTTATTTTGTATTTCATAATGTCATAAAAAAGCCCTTCTAGTTTTAAGAGGTGCCATACGTGCAGGCACAAATTGCCCATGCCTGACGTACATTCTTTATGCGTTTATTTTCTCGGCCCAGATCACCATCAGGTTGGCTGTCTAATATGCAAAATCTTAAATCCACATGCCATTGCGGACTGAAGTAATAGTCATTTTGACACAGTTACTTCCTGCATCTTTTTCTAAGGCTGTTGCTGGAGCTCAACCATCAAAGTCTAAAACTAAGGAAACTTCTACTAAATCTCCTAAACCTTCAGGATCCTTGACTCCATCCACAGAGCCTCCAAAGAAAAAACATAAATTGGATCCAAAGGCCACTTCTATAATAGTGCCAGACAAGCACCCTCCTTGGATCCAAGCTCTTCAGATCAGAGACCCTTACCAAGAACTAGGTACTTCCGCACTATTGATCCAGTACCTTCCAGAGTATCATCTCCTTTTTTGGAACTCTGATACTCAAATCCCCATCTTTAGATTCCTCTCATTCTTCCAGAAATCTGACTGAAGCTGATGTGGACAGAATGATATTTTTCTCGGTGCAGATACAGATAAGAGATGTTCTTCGTGTTTCACTGTTGCAGTCATTACATTTGTGTTATCTGCTTGCAGGTAGCCCTCAGTCTGCTTTATTAACAAAGTCTTGGGTCCTGCTTTGGTTGCTGTCCCTTCTTCCATGACGTCAGGTCGTCAGGGGCATAAAACATGCAGCCGATGCCATTACACCAGTCTTTCTTGCTGTACGGTGCCCGAAGCAGAAGCAGTTTGCAAGTGCCGGCCGACTCCTGAAATTTTCGTTTTTGAGTTTCAGAACCGAAGTCTTCAACTAAAGTTATGTACCCCGTTGGGGAAACTTTTTCTTGCTCCTTACTGATGTCAGTAAAAGTTAATAATTGCATTACTTGTGGAAAGCAAATACCTCATAAAGATTTTCATTCGTACTGTATTCCTTGCCTAGGCCCTGACCACGACGTACTTTGCTTCGGTTTTGTGCTTTATTTAATCAGCGCACTATCCCTCGTCGGTATATTTTCACCTCTAAATATTTCGGTTCTCTGTTTAATTATCCAGAAATGTCGTCTGTTAGCCATCTGACCACCGGTATTCCCAAAAAATGCAAAGATAAAGACAGAGACAGGTAGCCGAGGTCCAAAACTGCTGATGACGCTTCTAAGCCAGTCGCCAGTACGTCGGTACTCAGGCGCTTTCGCAGCCCCTGATACCCGCTACTTCTGATTCGCAGGCCTCTACTGAGACCCATTTAGAGACCGGTATGCCACTAGATGCTTCAACTATGGAACCCGCGGATGTCTCTACCTTGGATGGGTCCAGAGCCGCTGTGCAGGCACCGGCTTCTGAGGGTGTATTCAGGCCTACAGACTTGCATGTTAAACCGACACCTCCTTCTTTACTTAGGCCTAAATCTCGATCCATGCCTAAAAACCGACGCCCAGGCCACATGCTCAGGCCTCTATGCCTAAAAAACAAATGATAGGAATGGCTGAAGATCTAATAACTCTAATCAGGGGTCACCCCCCCCCCCTTTCTAAGAGGCCTAGGACTGAAGTTGATTATGAATCTTCTGATGAGGATTCTGTTTTTTCTGATTCTTCTGATGATCTGGATTTTCCCTCATCTACTTATGAAGATTCTGATGCAGAGGACTCCATTCCCTCTGCCTCCCCTCCTGAGGATTTTTCTTTTGGGGAAACCTTACATACTCTAAGGGATTTCCACTGGGAAAGCCAAGATTTTTCTGATTCAAAAAAGTGGCTTGGGGATTTCCTTCTCCTACATCAGCATAGGCCTGTAGCTATTCCTCCTGTACTAGACATTGTTGATGGTTTTTCGGAATCTAGTTTGGCCCCTGATTCCCTGCCTCCTGCTCCCAGAAAACCTGACAGATACTACAGGGACCCTGAGTCCCTTTTTAAAAATCCTATTGCAGATCCAGAGACTATTTCACAGGGGCTCAAGGGCATTAAGGCTTCTACTGCTAAAAATCCTACCCCTTCTGATAGAGACTCCAGGGCGCTGGATAGATGGGGTAAGAAGGTTTACACTTCTGCGACCTTGGCCATTAGGGCTTTAAACTGCCAATTTCATATGTTAAAGTATCAGCAACATGTTATTGGACTGCTTAAACAGAAAATGATGATTCCTGACTGTGTGGAAAATAAAGAATTACAGGATTTAATGCATTTTGCTGAACAAGTTGGAAATCATACTTTGCAATGTGATTTTGATTCATTAGAGGCCTCTTGCATGGCTGTTGTTACTGGATCTGTGCTTAGAAGGCATGTTTGGCTTAAGGAGCAATCTTTGCCTGATCATGTTAAAACTAAATTGTTGGATGCTCCTTTAAATCAGGACCGCCTGTTTGGCAACAAGGCTGAGGAAGTTCTTAAAAAGATGGAAGATAAAGCTAAATCTATGCAAACTGTTAAATATTTTTTACAAGTTCAGCCTCCTAGATTTAGTAAGCACTAGCCCTGTAAGGATTGGTCCTTTCAAGCCCCTTCCAGGTCTTCTCAAGCCAAACTCAGACACAGCAAAAACCCCAGTTTTCAGTCCCAGGGGACACACAGAACTAAGCAGTGGGGGGCCTCCACTTCCAAATCTGGGAATAGTAAGACTCACCCCTATGGTAAACTGTCTCAATGACTTCCTTTTAAAATTTCCAAGCACTTATCAACTGACTGCCCCTTTGGGGGAAAAGATTGCTCTTCATGCAAAGAATTGGGAACTCATTACCCAGGACAAATGGGTTTTAAATATAGTGTCCCAGGGATGCAGATTTCACTTCCACACGTTGCCAATACCAAGTAGGTGGCTGGACCTACCCCCAAATCAGTGGGCAGAGGCCCAAATACAAGTACTTTCTCTCTTAAGCATGGGGGCTATTCAACTGGTACCAGAAGAGGAAAAGGGACAAGGTTTCTACTCGAGACTTTTCCTGGTACCCAGAAAAGACAATTAATGGCGTCCTATCCTGGACCTGTCTACTCTAAACACCTTTTTGGAGATATCAAAATTCACGATGCTGACTCTTCACCAATTACTTCCTATGCTAGGCAAAGATGTCTGATTGGCAGCACTAGATTTAAAAGAAGCATACCTGCACATCCCAAATCAGGGAATCTTGCAGAAGATACCTACGCTTCAAAGCAGGCTGCACGCACTATCAGTCCTCGACACTGCCCTTTTGCTTATCTACTGCACCCAGGGTATTCACAAAGTGCCTAGCTCCAGTTATTGCATTTTTCAGGCAATTAAATATTCAAATATACCCATACCCGGATGATTGTCTAATTCAGGCAGAAAGCCAGGACATATTTTTGAATCATCTGTCCTTTGTACAAAGGGTTCTACCTTGTCTGGGGTACACCATAAACGAAAAGAAATCACACCTGGTACCCTGTCAACAAATTATATTCCTGGGAGCAAGCTTGAGTACAACTTCCCAGATGGCTTACCTCACGCCAGAGAAACAAGTTCATTTGACAACCTACTTCAAACAAGTGGCCACAAAAACCCTGCTGTCTGCAAGACAAATAATGCAAGCCTTAGGGTTCATGGCCTCCTGCATTCTTCTAATTCCATATGCAAGACTGCATATGAGGAAACTACAGTGGTTTCTAAAAAGCCTATGGTGTCAACATTCTCAAGACCTAGAAACAATGATTCCTATCATACCTTGCCTACGCCTAGAGTTTCTTTGGTGGGCAGAGGCCTGCCACCAAAACAAGGGACTACCTTTCACACCACCCACTGCCACCCAAACTCTAACAGACTCATCAGACTATGCATGGGGGGCTCACCTGGCAGGGAAGTGCATTCAGGGCAAATGGAACCCAAGTCAAATGCACCCGCATATCAATGAAAAAGAAATGTTAGCTGTACAGAATTGACAGCCTTCAAGGACCACATTCTTACAGGGCAATTAATGGTAAAGACAGACAACCCCACTATTATGTGGTACATAAACAAGCAGGGGGTACACATTCTTACCCCCTCTGCAGACTAACCATGGCATTGTGGAACACAGCCTTGAGCTACCAAGTGCACCTGCAAGCTCAATTCCTGCCAGGAAAATTAAATACACTGGCCGACAGACAAAGCAGAAACCTCATGGACCCACACGAGTGGAAACTGGAACCAAGGATTTTCAACATATTGACAAGCAAATGGGGGAGCACTGATATAGACTGGTTTGCCTCTCCCCAGAACTACCAATTGGACAAATTTTGCACAAGGACTCCCCACAAGCCTGGAAAGTGGATGCTCTGTCCTTCAGCTGGAAAAATCTATCAGTCTATGCTTTCCCCCTCTGCCTCTACTCTCCATAGTGCTACTAAAAATCAAGCAGGACAAGCCAAGGTTGATTTTGATTGCTCCAGACTGGCCTCGCCAACACTGGTACCCCCTCCTGCGCAGTGTCACTGTTATCTCCATGGCACCTGCCTCAGACTCCTTCCCTGCTGTCTCAGCAGGAGAACCAGATTCTGCACCTTCAGCTTCTAACACTGCACCTTGCAGCCTGGCTAATTACTTAATTTCTCCTTTACCATCCCTCAGCAAACCTGTGATGGATATTTTAGAGGCAAGGAGGCCTAGTACTAGAAAATCTTATGCTGAAAAATGGAAAAGATTCTGTTCCTGGGACCAGTATCAAGAGATGAGCACAGCAGCGCCCAATTTACCTCAGATTTTACAGTACTTAACTGAGATGCTTCACAAGGGCCTGTCTTTTTCCTCCATTAAAATCCATGCCTCAGTCATTTCAGCTCATTATAATACGGAACCCTCCCCTCTTCTCTCATCCACTGCTCAAGCAGTTTCTCAGAGGGACCAGAAAATTGAGACCAGGCAGGAGAGCTCCAACCCCAGCCTGGGACCTTAACTTTGTCTTGGAGAAAACTCACTCTACCTCTTTTCGAGCCAGCTGCTACTGCAGACTTAATTTTTTTTTCTTGGAAAACAGTTTTCCTTTTAGCGATCACTTCAGCTAGGAGGGTATCTGAATTACAGGCCCGTATGGCAGTGGAGCCTTTCATCATCTTTCATGCGGACAGGGTGTCCCTCAGAAACCAATCCATCCTTCATGCCCAAGGTGGTATCCATTGTGGCTCTTAATCAGTCCACTCATTTGCCAACCTTCTTTCCCAATCCACAGAATAAAGGGGAAACAGATACTGCATTCCTTAGATGTGCACAGACAACTTGGATTCTACTTGGACAGGACTAAACCTCAAAAGAAATCTGAACAACTGCTGGTGGCATTTGCTGCATGGACAGAGGGGAAGGCTATTTCAAAGCAAACCATTTCTAAATGGATAAACCATTGCATTCATTTCTGCTATAAGCACCATGGAAAACCTATCCCCCAGGGCATCAGACCTCACTCCACCAGGGTTGCATCTACCTCTACAGCCTTTCTCAGAGGTATCCCTACCAGGGACTTCCTAGAAGCTGCTACCTGGAGTTATGTACATAGTTTCACCAAGCATTATCATTTGCCAATTTTCTCTTAATCCAGAGCTGGCTTTGCCACTGCAGTCTTGCAGGGCCTTATAGCTGGCCCTAATGCTATCTAAATTCCTCCTCCCAACCATAGCTTTGGGATCTACCCAAATGTAACGACTGCAGCAGTGAAACACAAACGTAGTACAGTTGTGTACACTTACCATAAATGTAGATGTTCGAGTGTATTCACTGTTGCAGTCTAGGTTACCCACCCTCCATCCCCCTAACTTTTGTCTATACCTCTACTTCCCTTTACTATGCGTAAAAGCCGTTTTAGTGTATTTGCGTTTTTGTTGGAGGTATATCTTTGTGCTTTTATATTTAATTTCTTCCCATTGGGGGGCACCTGACATCTGGGGCAAGAAAAACTGATGTAATGGCGTCGGCTGCATGTTTTGTACTCCTGACGTCATGGAAGAATGGACAGCAACCGACGTAGGACCCAAGACTTTGTTAATCAGGCTGACTGAGGGCTACCTGCAAGCAGATAACCCAAATGTAATGACTGCAGCAGTGAATACACTCTAACATCTACATTTATGGTAAATGTACACAACTGTACTTTCTCCTGGCTCCTAACCCTTCGAGTCAGGCAACCCTAGTTTAGACTACTCCACCTCTGTCTGCTCCTTCTCTGATATAGCCGTTTGGAGACCATGGATCAGAGTATGCAAGGACCACCATCTGGATTGGATACAAAGATATTTGTATCTTCAGCTCTGAGGAAGTCTGTCTTTGTTTTTCAACTGAATTGTACAGGTTATAGGTCACATTAAAGGTGGGAAAAGTTTTGAAATGATTTATTGTGGTCTCATTTTTTTATATCACAAAAACCTGGCATTTTAACAGGGATGTGTACACTTTTTATATCCACTATACATATATTTCAAGCACGGGCATTAATGCCCTTCTAGCCTGCCAGTATACCAAAACAGTTGATGTTCATCTTGTTACACTGCTGCAGTCATTGCACTTGGGTTGTCCTGCCGTCAGGCGGCTCCCCAGTTGGCCTGAGTTCCAAAGTCTTGGTCCGGCGTCTGTTGCTGTCGTCTCCTCCCTGACGTCAGTGCAGCAGGGGTATATAATATGCAGCCTACGCCATTTTCTTCAGTCTTTCTTGCCGCATGGTGCCCGAAGCAAAAGCAGTTCGCAAGTGCCGGTCGGCCGTCTCCTGAGATTTTCATTCCAAATCCAGAACCGAAGTCTTCTACAAAGCTAAGTACCCCGTTGGGGAAACTTTTTCTTGCCTCAGACCGATGTCAGTAAAAGTTAATAACTGTATTTCTTGTGGGAAGCAAATACCTCATAAGGATTTCCATTCTTATTGTATCTTATACCTAAGCCCAAACCACGACATCACTGGTTGTCGATTTTGTGCTAGGTTTAACAAACGCACTATTAAACGTCCGTTTGAATTTTCCCGACATTATTTTGGTAGAAAATTCAATTATACCATGCCGTCGGAACTACCGACTACCAGAATACATAAAAAGTGCAAAGACAAGGATAGGCATCCGAGGCCAAAAACTGATGACGAAGCCTCTTCTAGGCCAGTCGCCGGTTCTTTGGTTTTCAGCGAGGCGCCTTCGCAGCCCCTGACGACCGCTTCTGTAGAACCACAGGCCGCCTCTGACTCCCACGTGGAGATGGCTGGGCCTCCGGACACACAAGTTATTCAGCCTACTGAAACTAACCCTTCAGAGGGATCCGGAGTAGCTGAGTTACCCACAGCTTCAGAGGGTGTTTTCAGACCTACTCAGTTAAGCATTCAACCCTCTGCTAAGTCTAAGCCAGCTTTAAAATCAAAGAAACAAATACAGCATTTTCCAGCACAGGCCTCCATGCCTAAGAAACAAATGCTCAAGATGGCCGAAGACCTAATCACTCTGATCAGGGGGTCCCATCCCCCTCCTGATAAAAGGCCTAGACAGGATGCAGACTATGACTCATCCGACCAGGTGTCCATCTCTTCAGATTCATCCTCAGACCTAGGATATTCTTTACCCCCTTATGAGGATTCTGATGCTGAGGAGTCAATTCCATCAGCCTCTCCGCCTGAGGATTACTCCTTTGGGGAAACCTTGCATATCATGAGGGAGCATTTCCATTGGGAAGGCCAGGATTACTCAGAATCCAAGAAAAGGCTCCGAGACTTCCTTTTATTACCTCAACACAGACCCCTTGCTATTCCGCCAGTGTTAGATATTGTGGATGATGTGTATACTGAATCCAGCTTAAATCCTAATTCCTTACCTCCAGCCCCAGTTAAACCTGACAAATACTACAGAGTCCCTGACTCTCACAAATTTCTGTACAAAAGCCCTGTTGCTGACCCTGAAACTATTTCCCAGGGACCCAAAGGTGTTAAGGCCTCATCAGCCAAGAATCCAGTTCCCTCTGACAGACATTCCAGAGCATTAGACAGATGGGGAAAGAAAGTATATACATCTGCAACTTTAGCAATGAGAGCCTTAAATTGCCAGTTTCACATGCTAAAATATCAGCAATTTCTGCTGTCGCAGTTGAAACAAAAAATGCTTCCAGATTCAGATGATCTTACTTTTAAAGAAATGCAGGATTTATTGCATGCAGCTGAACAGGTGAGAAAACATACTTTGCAATGTGGTTTTGACTCTTTAGAAGCCTCCTGTAGAGCAGCCGTTACAGGCTCTGTCACTAGAAGACATGCTTGGTTAAAAGAACATACGTTACCAGACCATGTTAAAGCAAAATTATTGGATGCACCTTTGCAGCAGGATGTGTTTTTTGGAGTTAAGGCAGAAGAGGTATTAAAGAAAATGGAGGATAAGGCAAAATATATGCAAACGGTGAAGGATTTCTTACAGGTTCAGCCTCCTAGATTTAGCAGAAATTGGCCAACTAAGAATTGGTCCTTTCCAGTTACAGACAGACCTCAAAGGGGCAGATACAGATGTCCAAGAGGTAGAGGTCACTCACAGGGTCCTTACAGGCCTCAACAATGGGTTTCATCAGGCCAGAAAGAAGGGGAAGACAGGTCCCAACCACATAAAAAGCAGCCCCAATGACTTCCCGCTACAGCTGCCAAACAACTCTCTCTTGGCAGCCCAGTTGGGAGGAAGACTGGCACTTTTTTTTATCACAGTTGGCATATGATCACCAAAGACAATTGGGTTCTCAACATTGTATCTCAAGGTTACAGGTTCCACTTTCACACTTTGCCAAGGTTAAAAGGAATGCCAAATCTGCCACCAAATCAATGGGCAGAGGCTCAAAAACAAATTACAGCACTCATTGATATGAGAGCTATTCAAAAGGTACCACCACAGGAGCAAGGACAAGGATTTTACTCAAGACTCTTTCTGGTTCCGAGAAAGGACAAAGCCTGGAGGCCCATTCTGGATCTTTCTTCTCTAAACACTTATCTGGATGTTCCAAAATTCAAAATATTGACACTACAGCAGCTTCTTCCCATGCTGGGCAAGAAAGCTTGGCTCGTGACATTGGACCACAAGGAGGCATACCTGCATGTCCCTATGAGACAAAACTGCAGAAGATACCTCAGATTCATAGTTCATAGCTGGTTCAATGCATTATCAATTCTCTGCACTGCCCTTTGGCTTATCTACTGCGCCCAGGGTCTTCACAAAGTGCCTGGCACTAGTAATTGCATTTTGCAGACAGAAAGGAATTCAAATTTATCTGTACCTGGACGACTGCCTGATTCAAGCAGAGAGCAAGGACATTCTTCTAAAGCATCTGGCATTTGTAAAAAAAGTTATTAAGTTGCCTGGGGTACACAGTAAACGAAAAGAAATCAAAACTAGTGCCCTCACAAGAGATAATATTCCTGGGTGCCAGCTTGAACACAACGGCCCAGATGGCTTATCTCACGCCTGACAAGCAAGGACAACCGACTCAATACTTTCAATTGATGGCAACAAAGACTCAACACCCTGCAAGAAAAATTCTGCAGGCCTTGGGTTACATGGCATCTTGCATACTACTAATTCCATATGCCACACTGCATATGAGGAAACTACAATGGTACCTAAAGAATGTATGGTCTCCACACCGTCAAAGTTTGGAAGCAGTTATACCACTAATTCCTTGCCTTCAACAGGAGTTTCAGTGGTGGGCTCAAGCTTATCACCTCAACAAGGGACAGCCTTTTACTCAACTCACAGCCAGGCAAACACTGACAACAGATGCATCGGATTACGCCTGGGGAGCACACATGGCAGGCAGCTGTATTCAGGGCAAGTGGCCCACAGAACAAAGGCATCTTCACATCAATCAAAGAGATGCTAATTTTACAAAGTGCACTTATAGCTTTCAAGGACCTGCTGCATCCAGGACAACTGCTACTAAAGACAGACAACACTACAATTATGTGGTATATAAACAAGCAAGGGGGCAGTCACTCCTACCCCCTCTGCAGGCAAGCCATGACCTTGTGGAACACAGCTGTAAACTATCAAGTTCATCTGCAAGCACAATTCCTGCCAGGAGAGAAAAACACACTGGCAGACGACTTAAGCAGAAACATCATGGATCCCCATGAATGGGAATTGAATCCACAGATATTCAGAATGATAACACAGAAATGGTGGAGCCCGGACATAGATCTGTTTGCATCCCCAATGAACTGCCAGCTACAGAAATTCTGCACAAGGAGTTACCATCCACAAGCATGGAAACTGGATGCCCTCTCATTCAGCTGGAAAAACCTACAAGTGTACGCTTTCCCACCACTACCTCTCCTGCCAAAGCTACTCATAAAAGCCAGGCAAGAAGAGCAAAAGATGATCCTGATTGCACCAGACTGGCCATGCCAGCAATGGTACCCAATCTTAAAGAACTTAGCACAAGGACCACCCTAGAATTTGCCTCAAATCCCACATCTACTGACTCAGCACAACAATCAGAAACTACACAGCCAGCTAAAGACCGTAAACCTAGCTGCATGGAAGATTCCTTAGTCAAGCAGGCAATGCCGCTCTCCAAAGCTGTTATGGATGTCATTCTGAAGGCCAGAAGGCCTAGTACCAGGAAAAGCCTATTCGGATAAATGGAAGAGATTCTGTGCCTGGAACCAAGCACACAGCCTTGACCCTCATGTTCCAAACATTCCACAGATACTACAATATTTAACTGAGATGCTGGACAAAGGACTCTCCTTCTCATCCATCAAGATCCACGCCTGTGCCATCTCTTCTCATTACAAACACGGATCCACCAATTTTCTCTAATCCTTTGCCAAGACAGTACCTCTGAGGGGCTAAAAACATAAGACCGCCCCGTAGAGCACCTACTCCAACTTGGGACCTCAACTTTGTTTTGGAAAAATTGACTTTACCTCCTTTTGAGCCAGGTAACACAGCAGAATTAAAATATATCTCTTGGAAAACTGCTCTACTCCTGGCAATAACATCAGCACGAAGAGTTTCAGAATTACAGGCACTAATGGCAGTGGAACCTTTCCTCATTTTCCACCAGGACAGGGTGTCTTTAAGAACTTAACCCTACGTTTATGCCAAAGGTGGTATCCAGTGTGGTTCTAAACCAAACTATCCATTTGCCAACTTTTTATCCAAAACCACAGAATAAAGGGGAGAGGCTACTGCATTCCCTGGACATTCACGGGCAGTTACGCTTCTACTTGGACAAAACCAAAGCTTTCAGGAAATCTGAGCAATTATTGGTAGCATATGCTGCAGGAGCACAGGCAGACTATTTCAAAATGGATAGGGCATTGTATACGTTTCTGCTATACACACCATGGGAAACCTGTACCTAGCAGCATTAGATCTCACTCCACTAGGGCAACAGCCACTTCAACTGCCTACCTCAGAGGAGTACCTACCAAGGATATTTTGGAAGCAGCAACTTGGAGTTCTGTGCATACCTTCACCAAGCATTACCATCTGCCTCTATACTCTAAATCCAGAGCTGGCTTCGCCACTGCAGTACTGCTGGGCCTTATAGAACCAGCCACCCAACCTCAGCTTTGGGATTCTACCCAAGTGTAATGACTGCAGCAGCGTAACACGATGAACATAGTACAGTTTTGTACCTACCATAAATGCAGATGTTCGAGTGTATACACTGCTGCAGTCCAGGTTACTCTCCCTCCTTCCCCTCTTACTTGCTGGTACGTGCCTGTGTCTTCTACCCTCTACTACCTGTGGGGAGTATTTGCTGGTAGCTGAAAGTTGTTGTTTGCTTTTCTTATGTATGTTTTATTAGCAATTTGAATTGCCTACCTATTTGGGGGCACCTGACATCTGGGGCAAGAAAAACTGAAGAAAATGGCGTCGGCTGCATCTTGTATAGCCCTGCCGCACTGACGTCAGGGAGGAGGCGACAGCAGCCGACGCCGGACCAAGACTTTGGAACTCAGGCCAACTGGGGAACCGCCTGACTGCAGGATAACCCAAGTGTAATGACTGCAGCAGTGTATACACTCGAGCATCTACATTTATGGTAGGTACAAAACTGTACTTTCCCATAGTAGGTGAGGCTGTTGGTTATCTGTGCTAGCACAACTGGTTGAAGTTTTGTAAATACTTGTAAATAATTGTAAATTAACCTGTTATGTATGCCAGCATGACTATCTATAATGTTGTAAATAATATGTTTTTTGATTATTACTTTGATTTATGCAAGATGTTTGAATCAAACCATGTTCGTCTGGCTGACCGTATCTACATATATTTTTAAAAAAATAATTCTGAATGTAAGTTATGCCAGTCAGCTGACCTAGATGTGAAGTCATTGTGCGCCAGAGCTGAAAGGAATAGAATCTCTACAGCAGCTGATTTGTTTACTTTTTAAAGTCTGATATGAGAGAGTATAATTTTCATAATGTCTTTCTGTGACTTGAAAACAATTCTACTATAAAGCAGGTTCTGAGTCAGAGTTCAGTTGTTGCTGTTTTTCCAAATCAGTACTTATCAGTCAGTTTGTTTTCCAGAGTTATTCAGCAGTAATAGTAGGATTTGTAATTCCAGTCACTATGGACCCAGTCAACAGCCTGGAGAGTGGCCATAAGTTCTTATCTTGTGTGGCAGACTTAAGAGTATCATCATGCCTTGCTGAGTTAATTGGACTGGGACAGTTAATCTTAGGGAACTATAGTTGGAGTTTTTCCTAGTCATTGTGAAATTTGTCCTAGTGTTGATTTCATAATTCCTGTGTGTGAAACTCTGTGGGTTATTAGAATCGGTTATTCAGTGTACACATGTTTTAAATCATTTTATTTATTAAATATTTTACTACCTTTTATTGTGGCTGGTTATTTAGAAAGTACTTTTAGTAACCTGAGTGTTTATGCTTATTGTGATAATATCGGGATCACTCCAAAAAGTCTTACTGCTTTGATCTCATGCAACCATTCATATCGATATTTATTTTGCCCAGTGTAATTGAACACCCCTTTTGAAAGGGTGTGTTGTGGTGTGACTGGTGGCAGCTGTTGCCTTGTATTTTGGGAAAGAGGACATAGCAGGTATATTTGTGCCAGTCTTTCCCCAAGAATGTTTGTACATATGAATATTAAATATTTGAGTGAATGTGTCAAATCTCTAGAACTGGGACACAGTGCTCTGCAGTGGTTAGTGTGGAGACTCATTTGGGGACCTGGAGTGAAGCACATAGTGCAGTCCCAGGTTTGAGCCTGTTCCCGGTGTACTCTTGGGGGAAATTGTGTATTTCTATTCTTGCTTTCAGTGATGCTCCCTTACCGGAGACCATGGTGAGGATTGAGGCTCCTTAGTTACTGCCCCAGTTTTAAGTGGGGTCCTCACAGGTGTCCAGGCTACTTTTCAAAATATCTAAACTAGTACTTGTTTTAATGTAATTTGGTAGTCTGTTCCATGCATCAGCTGCTGTCTCAGGGAACCAGTTAGTACACTTCTCATTCCTGTAAAATCTTCTGGATAGGTTGTCTAATGGTTGTCTACTATTTTTTGATAACTCCAAACGTTCCCAGAGATGGTTGCCTCTAAATGCCCTATATACCTGAATAAGTTCTCCTTTTAGATATCTTTGAGACACTGTACAAGTCCAGATGTTTTAGTCTTTCATAATCACTTAATTTTCACATCCATGGATGCCTTTGGCATATTTTCACCGTACTTGTTTGCATTTATTCAAGCTAGTTTTCTTTTACGGTTTCCATATTGTTATTCCATACTCAGGTTTGGGTCTAATGTAACAAACAATGACTTAATCATTTCTGATTTCCTAGACTTTATAAAATATTTTTATACAACTTAAAGTTGTGTAACTGTCATTAACTAATTGGTTGTTATGATTAGAAAAACTCAAACTGGATCTACCCATATACCCTGAACCTTAAATGAATCTACAGCTTCAATTACTTTGTACTGTATTAAATATTCAACTTTCATTTTGTCTCCCAAATTTCATATGCATAGTTTGGATGCATTTGTCAACATGTTATTCTCCTGTGCCCAAATGGTCAATTTAGTCAAGTTCTTTTGCGGACACGCCTTATCTTTAATGCATGTAATCAGTTTACCAAATTTCAGGTCATCTGCATGTAGACTGTAGAATAACTCACATGAAGAAGTTGGGTCTGAAAAATGCATTCTAAACAAGTAAGGGCCTAGGACACCCTATTCGTAAGCCATGCAGCTTATCCATCTTATCAAGAGTACATCAACACCTAGTTCTGATTTATTGATCAGTGTTTTGTGTATGACCATGTCAAATGCTGAAGTTAAATCTATATAAATTACATCACAACACAATTTTTCATTCATAGCTGTTATTATATTGTTATAGAACATCATTTTACATGTAATGTATCAGCATGCATATGTTGAAAATATTTCTATGGTTTAAAGTCCCAACCTATCCAATTATGACAGTAACTATTCCAATATTACCTTCTGCATTTATTTTTCCACAACATGAAAGTAGTTGAGTCTATATGACTCTGGGTTTGTGCTACTCCCCTTTCCCTTAAAGACAAGTTTAATAAGTACACGTCTGCAATCTTGAGGAATCTTCCCATATTTATATGACCTAGTAAATAATAGATATAATGGTACTGTAAGTTCTTGCTGCAGTGTTCTTAGGTCATTATTACTAATTCCGTCTCCTTCCTGTGGTTTGTTTGGATCCTGTTTGCGCAATTTTTTTTCAATACAATCTAGTTTGATTCCACTATCTGACATTACCTGGATGTCATTAGGACGATTTATCACTCCCTTTGTGGAGCCCAACTGTTTTGCATAAGATTTGTGTTGGTCATTGATTCATTAATACTGTAAAAGGTTCAGCAAAGCCACAGCAATGAAACCAAAAGCTTTGGAAGCTTTGTTTTACCAAAAAAAATGCAAAAGTTAGAAAAGGCAGCTAAGAAGGAAGAGTCTTAAAATTGTGAAATGGCAGAAAAATTAAGAGAAAGTACAAGGCATGTGTTTTTTTGTTTTTAAATGTCCGAGAATGCGGGAGAAAATTTCAGAGATATGGGAAAGGAAATCTTCAGCCTTCAGTTTGTACTTTTTAAGGGTTATTCCACAAGGAAATGGAGTGATAGGGTAAGAACTTTGCGCTAGCAGAGCAGTAAGTAATTTTTGCTTCCTAACTAATAACAGTTTTATGTTTCACAAAGTAGATTGTAACTGTTACCAAGACATTCTGTCTCCTATTTCACAATTCAGATGTTTGCTATTGCATGAATGCAGGCTCTGATGAAGATCTTGACTATAGTCTGAGAATACCAGTGGTTCTTTATGTTTTCAGATGTTAAAGGTGAGATAGCAGCCTGACTGCATCCTTTAGGATGCAGTAATGTTGAATATACAGATTTAGATAATTCTGTAGTCCCTGCAGTCTGAAGTGTGCAACTGCAGATATTGCAGAAAGCAAATATTCCAGAGATGATAGGAAAACCCCTTTGCAGAGAGCTTTCTGTTATGTTGCTACTTTCAAGATACTGTAGTAAGAGGATGTTAAAGTTGAATTTTTGCTTATACCAGTATGTACACAATGTAAGAAGGTAGGGATATGATCCAGGCAAATTTCCACTCCTTTATAGGTTTGAACTACAGTACTATCCCTATACGGTCCATCTTTTATTCTTTCGGCTTTTCCCGGTTAGGGGTCGCACAGCGGATCATCTGTCCGCTCATGATTGGCAGTGGAGTTTTATGGTGTCGAGTTGCCAGCCTGGCACCCGGCCTTCCACAGAAGGCACACACACACACACGCACACACATGCACACACTCACACCTAGGGCCAATTTATAGTGTCCAATCCACCTACTGCATGTCTTTGGGATGTGGGAGGGAAACCAGAGCACCCAGAGGAAACTCACGCGACCACAGGGAGGACATGCAAACTCCGCACAGAAGGCACCCCAGCCGAGAATCGAACCAGAGAACCTCTTGTTGCGAGGTGGCAATGCTAACTTCTGCTCCACCGTGTCCACCTCCCTATACGGTCCATATGTTTACCATAAATTGGAACCCTATACGGTCCGTCAAGGTTGCAATTTATGGCAAACATATGAATCCATTTAGGAGTGTCAGATGGCATGGATTTGTTAGTGAGGCTGACATTTCAGGTTCAGTCAGTTTAGTACTTGGAGTTACAACCTATGTATCATTGAATCTTTTTTTCTGGTCATTCAGAATGAGTTGTCAGAAGTCCACGTAGCCATGTCTTTGACATATAGTAAATTTTTAAGTCTGTAGAATGTAATTGCTGTTGAATTTAGAAAAAAAAAAAAATGAACAAGACACCAAGTACTGGATGTTGAGGTGTTGATTTTCCAAGATAGCAGTTGCAGTTCAGCCTGTTGAACAAACAGCTTTGGTTTTGGTGGAGTACTGCTTTGGTTGACTAGAATGCAAGGATTTTTTTTCATTTGTTTGTTGCAGATTGATTGTCCTTTTTTGTGGTCATTTTTTTCTATGATTACATGTGGAAATCCATTTTGCTTGCATTTGCGGTTCTTTTTATTTTCTGTTGAGTCAAGTGATCCCCATCACTCCAGTATATTACAATCAACTGTTTGAGAATTGTTGATATTCTTCAGGACAAAACAGAAATGCCTGCTGTTTAATTAGTACCTATGAAGTTCACAGCGCACTACCATATGGTTAATTAAATAAAAGGCTTTACGTAGGTCTTCCAGTACAGCACCAGTCCATTCATTTTCATCGAGAGATCTGTTAGTACTGTTGGTGAGGGACAGTAGTGCAGTAGTTAGTGTGACCTTTATTGAAGTTGTTTTGATCAGTTAACTGGCGCACACTTATAGAGCTTCCTGTTGTTGGGCTGCTTGCATTCTGAAGGAAATTAGTTAAGAGTGAAAGAAGACTAGTAGGTATGTAGGAAATTTCAGTTTATAACCCCGGGAGTTTTCCATGGTTAAGAAGGGTTTCAGTCGAGATATGTGCTTAAAACATGTTTTACAGGCACAGCAATGCAGGTGACACATGCTTTGAGGACTTTTGGATGTAAACTGTTAGTCAGTATGCCCATAGTCTGGGGACTTCTCTTATCCAGTGGTTAACATTGACCAGAAAGACCTCAAGATCTCTGTAAACTGAAGTTCAGTGGTAAACCCAAACAGTAGATTCTGCAGTCAACATCTGACCATCTGAACAGCCGTGGTAACTGAAGAATGAAGCAATTGCTTCATTTGTATATTGAGTCAGTTACCTCATCAGTGGCAGCTGTCTGCCTTTGTTTAACCTTGACAGATTGCCTTTCCAGAAAATTTCTGGTGTTTACAAGTAGTGCTGTTTGCCTCTTGTAGCAAAGCTTTAGGTTTTATATGAATGCAAACTGTTGATTTTTGCAATCTTTCAACGCAGCTTTATAAGCAGCAAAGGCTTGTATTAATTCACAGCTGATCCAAGAAGTAGGTGTACTCTTTACCCTTTTGCTTTTTGCATTTATAGTTCATACGCTGTAGTAGCAGCAGGGGATTAAAGAAACAATGAAGTACTGTATCATTGCGGACTTAACAGTAGATCAGTTTGTGCTTTACTAAGGTTACTCATAACTTGTATGGTTTTGTTGAACAACACTGAGATGATTCTTTGTTTTTTGTCGGCTGAAAGAAATTAATAGTTTTGTTCTGAAAATAGGTGGCTCAGCCATAGTTTTTTTTTCCATCTTTTGAGACATTTGGTACATAGCTAGTCAGTAGTTGAATATTTGCCAGTAGTTTGGTTTTGGTAAGTTCTTTTCCTTTAGTTCCCAATGTATTTTCAGGTCACCTTTAACTATGGGGTTGTTGCCTTCTAGCTGGCATCAGTTTACAAACTCATCTTGAAATTGGAAGTGGCTTGTAAGGAAACACAGTGTGAAGTTTATGCTCAGGGCGTTTACAAGCAAATCATTGTGGGTAATCGTTGGTATTCAGATGAATGCATAGTAAGTGGACTAGTAAAAGATTCCCCACCAGCATAAATTCTAAGTCACCAGATCTGAAAAACAATTGCATGCTGTCAGCATGGAATCACTAAGTTTATACTAGGAACTTGCCTTTATAATTTGTTAAATGTACACAACCATTTGATGATTCGGTGTGTCAGGATGGTCAATAAAGACTAGTTTTGAAGAGCATGGGATCCTTAATTATGAGACCTACAATTGTGGGAAATAAAATGCAAATGGAAGAGAGATGATAAAGATTTAAACTTGCTGTAATAACATTCAAGTCCACACCATTGTAACTTATGTATGGCAACTCTTGATTCCTACACCTTGGAGTAGGGAGAGAACTCTGAGGTGTACCACAGCCTTTGGCATATTGTATATTCCTTCATTGGTGCATATAGTCTTGCTGTTCCTAAGACTGTAGTTCAGTTATTTGGCTTTCAGCAGGGACTTGTCACTAAATTATACAGACACACTGAGGGGGATTTGTAGCTTCCATGAGGTATATATTCAGACTGAATTCTCTATAAGAAGGTTGAACCCCATGCAACCTCCTGACACTAATGCTGTGTACCCCATGTATTATATATAATATGTAGCCCAGCAAAAATGCTGTAATCATCAGCTTACTAGTCTCTTGGTAGAGCAGTATTGTGGCTAGTCATTTTCTCTCTGAGGTTCTTAACTGAAAATGGCTCTCAAAAACAAAATAAGCTGTAATCTTTTTAAATTAGCAAATTGTAAGGTCCAGCATGAGTTTGCATACATTAATATGGAAAAATAAACTTAGTTTCCATTGTTATCATTATGTAATATGCGTATTGGTTTTCTTTTTAACAATTCATTCATTCCAGCATTTCATAACTTGTTAAATTTGCCACTTCCCTTAAACCCTCACTCCTTTTGTTGAGCATTATTCTGCATGTATTGTACCCATAATTTCCATTTATTTCTATTAAATGAATTCCTCCAGTTTTCCAAAGATTTCACCTATAGTTCTTTTATCCCCTTTACAATGTTTAGTACTTATATTATGGGTTGGTTGTTCTGATTTCCATTTTCTAGTAAGGGCTTTTTTGGCCACCAGTAGCATTAAACTTAAGGTATTTTAGGTCTGTGCATTTTAGAACCTTTAGTCTGTACCTCTTAGCTATTTCGGGTTTGGCTGAATGCCCCTGATTTTGCCTCATATGTTTGACCAGTCCCTCATAAAATTTGATTTGTCTGGTGAGTCATTGTAGATGGCAGTCTCAGTAATGCCAGACATTTGAGTTGCATACCTGTTCTGAAAAGGTATGTTGATGCAAATTATGTTAACATTGTAAGTGAATTACAGTATCCCTTATTTTGTCACCCCCGTGTTTGGGCTTTGTCTAGAATTATTAAGCAAAGTAGTCAAGAGATATGCCTCTATTCAAGCTCAAAAGTGTAATGTCTTTAATTACTACCAATTGCCCCCCCCCCCAGCATTTCCACAAAAGTATTCTGCAGGAAATTTTAAAGTCAGCCAACTCATTACATTCTCAAAAAAAAAAAAAAAAACATGTTCCTAGTTTCCTCCTGCACCTTCACATCTCCAGCATTTGCTGTGTACCTGTGGAAAAATTCTCAAAAGTCTAATTGGGGTATAAAATACCTATGGAAACACTTACTTTCATGCAAAACATGTATGGACTTCACATACTTGGGACCTCTGCATATTTCTTTTTGTTCCTTTCTAGTTTGCTTTTCTGTTCTGTTTTCCCAATTTTCTAATATTCACTGATTCAGTCTTATAGTTGTAATGAAATATATTGTCTTACTGTCTGCTTTTGAACAGCATCATCTGTTCTAGACTTAACTAAAAACTCTCCTAGAGATGGTCTTTTACTTAGCACTCCTCAAGCCCCTTCTGTTTGCCTGTATATACTCTGTCTGCCTACCATATTGTGAATTTATAACAATCTCTAACCGACCGTCAACTCCTGCTTAGCCTTATCCCTTATTACATTTCCTACCTGAGATATGCTCACAGTATATTGGTTTCTTTGCTAATTTCACCCAGTAAATTCCACCCCACTCTTGTTTACTTTCTGTACTATTTGCATATATCCCTATCGGCAAAATATTCTTTGTTTCCATGCTGCCTTAGTTCTTAGAATACATTGCTACTTAGACAACAGTAAAAAAACAGTAGTGTATGATCCACAACTGCTTTATCCCATTATGCATCTAAAGTCCTAGTTTCTCGTTATTTCTTGAGCCATCCATTTAATTTCCTCCTCATGCTTTTCTACTTTAACTTCTGCTTGAGTTATGTATACAAGTCTCAACTATGTAGCCTTAATGTACACCTTTAAATCAGGTAACCCTAGACTAGTTTGAAGAAAAAAACTCCTTATCCCCCTTAATTTTTGCCCCCCCCAGTAAATTTTCAAATATTTATTAATTGCAGAAACTAATTCTCCCCTGTCTGTGTGTGTGTGTGTGTGTGTGTGTGTGTGTGTGTGTGTGTATATATATATATATATATATATATATATATATAAACACTTCACATAATCGAATTACTGAAATCTTGAATTTCATATGGTCGAGACCATATGATCGAGATTTTAGTAAATCGAATATATGTAGTGTTTAAAAATAAGTTTACTTACCTTAATACATTGCGTGCACACAGAGGCAAGGTTTCTTGTACGCTCTATGTGTACATAATGTTTTATTTTTTTTGCGGTGTTGACAGGAAATGAAAATCTCCCGTTTTGCGCTTCCGCATACAGTGCAAGATGGGAGATTTCCCATTTCCCCACTGTAGCGTAATCTTGGAGTTGGTATATTTAAGTAGGGGGGGTGTGGGAGGGCACAGCCCCCCACATGGAGGGTGCAGGAGGGGCGAAGCCCCCCCTGCAAAAGTGAAGTTTGTCTTTTTTTGTTGTTGGTTTCGCTTCAGAAGTTCGAGTTTCCGAAACTCAGTTCGAGATTTTGTTAATTCGAGCTTCTGAAGTGAATCCATATAGATATATATATATATATATATATATATATATATATATATATATATATATATATATAATATATTTCTATATATATATATATATCTATATATTGTTTACTGGGATTGCCTGACTGGGCACAGGCCCATTTTCAGAAGAGGCCTTGGTTATTGTTGAGAAATTCTAGTGTGAGTGCATAGTTTATCACTGCAGATTTTGTTTCGTCTTTGTGTGCGTTATATCTGGAAAGACTTGAAACTGTCTCAAAATGTTCCATGACACAATTTGCATTTCAGAATAATATCTGCAATTAAAGCTGTTTCTTGATTACTACACCAGTTTGTTTGTGTCTTTCGGCTTTTCCTGGTTAGGGGTCGCCACAGCGGAACTCCGGTCTGCTAATGACTGGTAGTGGATTTTTACGTACCGGGTTACCAGCCCTGACACACAACCTCCAACGAAGGCATGCCTAATTCACGTATGCCTCCACACAGAAGACGCTCTAGCTGAGAATCGAACGGGACAACGTCTTGCTATGAGGCGACAACACTACCGCAGCACCACCACCAGTTACGTTCTTGAATTTTTGAATCCCTTAATTTCTTTGTTAATGGTGCTAAATGTAAAGCAGGTAAACAGGAGGGGTAAGGGGATATCCTTGACTTATCTATTCAGTCGCAGCTTGTCAAAGAGCCCTCATGCCTTAATTCTTGCCTTCCACTGTTCATATATCCTCCTCATTAGCCCTGTTTATCAGGAAATGCAAATTATTGCCTCCCACTGTTCATATATCCTCCTCATTAGCCCTATTTATTATCTGTCAGGAAATGCAAATGCTACACTGTCCTACTCATATAATCCCAGCTACCTGTCGAATACTTTTTCTGCATTAAGACTTGTAGTGTTTTCTTACACCTCTCTTCCCTCTGGAACAGAATTGTTCTGTTAATACTCTTGAATGTTTGCTTGCCATCCACAAAATTACTTGGTTCCATTATGTATAAATTTTGCTAGCATACTTGCGTCAAATGTAAGTTTCATTGCCAAAGTGACCAGTCATCCAAAAAACAACCATCAGCATCGCTGAAGAAATGTTTGATAGAAAGTATTAAAAACTCCTCCTCCTTGTGGTTTTAAGTCTTACAACTGCTGGATGAAAGAGCTTTTAACAAATGCTTTTTTTCTGTGGGGAAAAAAAATATTCTGAAGACAGATTGGTATATAGCAGCTTGAATCTCATATCTACCTTTTAACCATCCCCTGATTACTGGTATAAACGCTTCTTTTTTGCAAGGTGTACAGTAAGTAATCATTTTCCAGAAATGTGGTGTCCTCAATTTTTAATACTTTCCTTTCCACAGTTTTGTCGAGCATCTCTCTCTACTGGTGTATTGTTTTTTATAATATAGGTCTCAGTTGCTTTCTGATGGCCAGATAAGGACCATACACATGCTTTGTCCACTCAGCTAAGAGATCTTGCTGTGGAACACCAGTCCAGTTGGATGTCTGTACCTTCGTAAAACTAAGAGTCTACTCTTTGTTTTTCTTTTTTTTATTTTTGTAAAAACATGTTATTGAATTTTAAGCAAAAAAAAAATCATATCAAAGCTAAGCAATCAACTAATACAAATAAAACTACATACAAACTCCATAACAAAGGTAACTTTTATGCATTAAAATTTGTCTAAAAGATCTAAATTTTAACCATGACAATTTTGTGTAACATTTGATGTTCATCGTGTTACCCTGCTGCAGTCATCACACTTGGGTTATCCTCTCGTCAGGCGGTCCCGCAGTCGGCCGGATTTCCAAAGTCATGGTCCGACGTCGGTTGCTGTCGCCTCATCCCTGACGTCAGTGCACCAGGGGTGTATATATTGCAACTGATGGCATTTTCTTCAGTCTTTCTTGCCGCGCGGTGCCCAAAGCATTAGCAATTCGCAAGTGCCGGTCGGCCGACTCCTGAGATTTTCGAATTCGAGTTTCAGACCGAAGTCTTCTATAAAGCTAAGTACCCCGTTGGGGAAACTTTTCTTGCCTCAGACCGATGTCAGAAAAAGTTAACAATTGTATTTCATGTGGGAAGCAAATACCTCATAAAGATTTTCATTCTTATTGTAGACCCTGCCTAGGCCCTGATCATGACGTCACTTCTTGTTGTTTTTGTGCTAGATTTAATAAACGCACTATTAAAAGACGATTTGATTTTGCACGACACTTTTTTGGCACAAAAAACGCAGGGATAAGGATCGACAGCCCAGGCCTAAGCCTGATTCAGAGGCCTCGGTTGATCCGGTTTCCGGTTCTCCGGTTATCTGTGAGGTTCCGATGCAGCTTCTGACTACCGCAGTTAAGGAACCTGAGACCGCTACGGATATTTTGACGGAATGTACTAGGCCGACACAGCCTTTTACTTCAGGCCCTACCGACGACTTACCTTCCAAGGATGCCGGTACTTCTGAAACACCTTCGCTTTCTGAAGGCGTTTTCAGACCGACAACTCTTACAGTCAAAACGTTTTCAAAATCGAAGACTCCTTCCAAATTGAAAAAAGCTTCACTTCAGTCTCCTGTTCAAGGCCCTATGCCTAAGAAACAGATGCTTAAGATGGCTGAAGATCTGATTACTCTTATCAGGGGTTCCCAGCCACCTCCTGACAAAAGGCTTAGACAAGAGGAAGGATCTGCTTCCTCTGAACAACTGTCTATTTCTTCGGATTCCTCTGAAGACCAAGACTATTCCTTCTCTCCTTATGAAGATTCTGATGCTGAGGACTCTATTCCCTCAGCTTCCCCTCCAGAAGATTACTCTTTTGGGGAAACTTTACACACTATGAGGGAGCATTTTCACTGGGAAAGTCAGGATTACTCTGAATCCAAGAAAAGGCTTAGAGAGTTTCTTTTACTCCCCCAACACAGACCTCTAGCCATCCCTCCTGTTCTGGACATTGTGGATGATGTTTATTTAGAATCCAGTTTCAACCCTGACTCTCTGCCTTCTGCCCCGGCCAAGCCTGACAGATATTAGAGTACCTGATTCCCATAAATTCCTTTACAAAAGCCCAGTAGCTGACCCAGAGACTATCTCCCAGGGTCCCAAGGGGTCTAAGGCTTCCATAGCTAAAAATCCAGTACCTTCTGAAAGGGATTCAAGAGCACTAGACAGATGGGGGAAAAAGGTTTACACCTCAGCCACTTTAGCTATGAGAACTCTAAACTGTCAATTTCATATGCTTAGTTATCAGCAATTTCTGATCTCTCAGTTAAAACAAAAGATAACAACTCTTCCTCAACAATCTGAATTGAAAGAAGTACAGGATTTGTTGCACGCCACCGAGCAGGTGGGCAAACATACCTTACAATGTGGGTTTGATTCCTTGGAGGCCTCCTGCAGAGCAGCGGTCACTGGATCAGTTATACGTAGGCATTCCTGGTTAAAGGAGCAGAGTCTGCCTGAATATGTTAAAGCAAAACTACTAGATGCTCCCTTGCAGCAGGATGTTCTTTTTGGTGTTAAAGCAGAAGAAGTTTTAAAGAAAATGGAGGATAAGGCAAAATCAATGCAGGCAGTCAAAGATTTCCTACAGGTACAACCCCCTCGCTTCAGCAGAAACTGGCCAACCAAAAATTGGTCCTTTCCAGCCACTGACAGGCCTCAGAGAGGTAAATACAGGTGCCCAAGGGGCAGAGGACAACCACAAACTCAGTATAAACCTCGCCCATGGACCACTCCAACCCAGAAGGGAGGAGGACAGGTCTCAAGCCACCAGAAGGCAAATTCAATGACTTGCACCTCAACTGGCCAAACAAAGCTCTTTTGTCAGCCCCCCTGGGGGGAAAACTAGCATTATTTAACTGGCACATGGTCACAAAGGACAAATGGGTCCTGGACATAATTTTATGAGGATACAGATTCCACTTCCACACCTTACCAATAAAAAGAGGAATGCCAAACCTGCCACAAAATCAAAGGGCAGAGGCTCAAAAACAAATTACAGCTCTCATGGCCATGAGAGACATTCAAAGGGTACCAACTCAAGAGCAAGGCCAAGGATTCTACTCAAGACTATTCCTAGTACCCAGGAAGGAAAATGCTTGGAGACCAATTCTGGACCTTTCAGTTCTAAACACTTACTTACAAGTTCCCAAATTCAAGATGCTAACACTACAGCAGCTACTTCCCATGTTGGGCAAGGAAGCATGGCTGGTAATGTTGGACCTCAAGGAGGCATACCTGCATGTCCCTATCAGACAAAGTTGCAGAAGATACCTCCGTTTCATTGCAGGTTCAACCATTATCAATTCTCTGCACTGCCCTTTGGCTTATCTACTGCGCCCAGAGTATTCCCAAAATGCCTGGCACCAGTAATTGCATACTGCAGACAAAGAGGAATCCAAATATATCCATACCTGGACGACTGCCTCAGCCAAGCAAAAAGAAGACATTCTCATACAACATCTGGCTTTTGTGAAGCATCTACTAAATTGCCTGGGGCACACAGTAAACGAAAAGAAGTCAAAACTAGTACCCTCACAAAAAATTACATTCCTGGGTGCCAGCTTGGACACAATGGCCCAGAAGGCTTATCTTACACCAGACAAGCAATTACAACTGACTCAATGTTTCAAGACAATGGCAACAAAGACCCAATTAACTGCAAGAAAAATTCTGCAGGCTTTGGGTTTCATGGCATCTTGTATTCTGATAATACCATTTGCAAAACTGCATACGAGGAAATTACAGTGGTACCTAAAAAGCGTATGGTCTCAACACAGCCACAGTTTGGACACAGTGATATCTCTCATTCCCTGCCTTCAACAGGAATTTCTCTGGTGGGCACAGGCATGTCACCTCAACAAGGGTCATCCTTTCACCTTGCCCCCCACCCAGGCAAACTATCACAACAGATGCTTCAGACTACGCCTGCGGGGCTCACATGGCAGGGAAATGCATTCAAGGCCTATGGACTGCAGAACAAAGAAAACTGCACATAAACCAAAAAGAGATGCTAGCTGTACAGAAAGCTTTGACAGCCTTCAAGGATCTACTACAGCCTGGACAACTGGCAATAAAGACGGACAACACCACAGTAATGTGGTACATAAACAAACAAGGGGGCACACATTCCTACCCTCTTTGCAGGCAAGCAATGATCTTATGGAACACAGCTCTGACCTACCAAGTCCAGTTACAAGCTCACTTCCTGCCAGGACAGAAAAACACATTGGCAGACGACTTAAGCAGAAACATCAAAGATCCCCACGAGTGGAAGCTAGACCCACAAATATTTGCAGTGATAACTCAAAGATGGGGCCTACCAAATATAGACCTGTTTGCCAGTCCTCAAAACTACCAGCTGACAAACTTTTGTACAAGGACATTCCACCAACAAGCATGGAAAGTGGATGTTCTCTCCTTCATTTGGAAAAACCTGACAGCATATGCCTTTCCTCCATTACCTCTTCTCACAAAGGTTCTTTTGAAGGTCAAAACGGAGAAACCTCGAATGATTCTCATAGCCCCAGACTGGCCTCACCAGCACTGGTACCCACTATTGAAGAATATGGCTCACAACCCACCATGGATATTGCCTCAAATACCTCATTTTCTCACGCAGCAAGACAAGCAGATTCTACACAGCCAGATCAAAACCTTAAACCTGGCGGCATGGCAAATCAGTTAAGTAGCCAACCAGCCCTTCTTTCTCAAGCAGTACTGGATGTTATTCTAGAAGCCAGGAGGCCAAGCACCAGGAAGGCTTGCTCGGACAAATGGAAAAGGTTTTCTGCTTGGAACCAAGCTAAAGGCCTAGATACAACTCAGCCTCATATGCCTCACATTCTGCAGTATTTAGCTGAGATTTTGCATAAAGGACTTTCCTTCTCCTCTATTAAAATCCATGCTTCAGCTATTTCAGCTCACTACGACACGAATCCACCTTTATTTTCAAATCCACTCCTAAGGCAGTTCCTCAGAGGGGCAAAAAACATTAGACTACCTAGAAGAGCTCCTACGCCTACATGGGACCTCAACTTTGTTCTGGAAATCTAACATTGCCTCCCTTTGAACCAGCTTTTTCTGCAGACCTTCAGTTCCTATCTTGGAAGACTGCCTTGCTCCTGGCAATAACTTCTGCTAGGAGAGTTTCAGAATTAGACACTTATGGCAGTGGAACTTTTCCTCATTTTTCATCAAGACAGAGTTTCTCTAAGAACTAATCCTTCCTTCATGCCTAAGGTGGTTTCCAGCATAGCTTTAAATCAAACCATCCATCTACCCACTTTCTTCCCCAATCCACAGAATAAAGGTGAGAGACTCCTACATTCCTTGGACATTCACAGGCAGCTTCGATATTACTTGGATAAAACTAAGGCTTTCAGAAAAACTGACCAGCTCTTTGTTTCCTATGCTACAGCTTCTCAAGGGAAGGCCATTTCTAAGCAAACCGTTTCTAAATGGATAGGCCATTGCATACGATTCTGCTATACCCATCATGGGAAACCAGTTCCTCCTACCATTAGGTCCCACTCTACCAGGGTAACAGCTACCTCTACAGCCTTTCTCAGGGGGGTTCCTACCAAGGAAATTTTAGAAGCTGCACCTTGGAGTTCTGTACACACCATCACCAAACACTATCACTTACCTCTTTATTCTAAGTCCAGGGCAGGCTTTGCCACTGCAGTTCTGCAGGGGCTCATTGCCTCCTCTAACCTTTTATAATGCCTCCACCCTACCTTAGCTTTGGGACTCAACCCAAGTGTGATGACTGCAGCAGGGTAACACGATGAACATAGTACAGATGTTCATCGTGCATACAGCTGCAGTCATAACAGATGGGTTATCCTGCCGTCAGGCGGGTTCTTGGTCATCCGAATTCCAAAGTCTAGGTCTGGCATCGGTTGTCGTTGCTTCCTCCCTGACGTCAGTGCGGCAGGGGTATAAAAGAGGCAGCCGACGCCATTTTCTTCAGTCTTTCTTGCCGCGCAATGCGGCAGGGGTATAAAAGAGGCAGCCGACGCCATTTTCTTCAGTCTTTCTTGCCGCGCGGTGCCCGAAGCAGAAGCAGTTCGCAAGTGCCGGTCGGCCAGCTCCTGAGATTTACGAAAGTATTTCAGCCGAAGTCTTCTTGAAAGCTAAATACCCCATTGGGGAAACTTTTCTTGCCCCCCAGCATAGGCCTCCTGTTTTAGATATATTGGATGATGTGTACACAGAAGCCAGCCTTAATCCTGATTCTTTGCCTCCAGCTCCTGTTAAACCAGACAGGTATTACCAGGTTCCTGATTCTCACCAGTTCCTGTATAAAAGCCATACTGCTGACCCAGAAACTATTTCACAGGGTCCCAAGGGAATTAAGGCCTCTTCTGCTAAAAACCCATTATTTTCAGGGAGAGATTCCAGATCTTTAGAAAGGTGGGGGGAAAAGGTGTACACCTCAGCCACTTTAACAATGAGGGCGTTAAACTGTCAGTTCCATATGTTAAAGTATCAACAGTTTTTGATATCTCAGCTGAAAAGCAAGATGACACAACCAGAACAACCAGATTTAAAAGAGTTGCAGGATTTGTTGCATGGTGCAGAGCAAGTGGGTAAACATACCTTGCAGTGTGGTTTTGATGCTTTAGAGGCCTCATGTAGAGCTGCTGTTACGGGGTCTGTTATACGTAGGCATGCTTGGCTCAAAGAGCAAACCTTACCAGATCATGTCAAAGCTAAGTTATTAGATGCACCTCTTCAAAAAGATGTATTGTTTGGTGTTAAAGCAGAGGAGGTGCTAAAGAAAATGGAGGAAAAAGCGAAATCAATGCAAACAGTGAAAGATTTCCTGCAGGTACAGCCTCCACGTTTCAGCAGAAACTGGCCTTCAAAAATTGGTCCTTTCCAGCCACAGACAGACCTCAAAGGGGCAGATACAGGCGTTCAAGGGGTAGAGGGCAACCTCAAGGATCTTTCAGAGCCAGACAGTGGCAAGCACCAACCCCAAGAGGTGGAGAAGATAGATCACAGTCTTTTAGAAAACAGACACAATGACTTCCCCATACACCTGCCAAGCAAAGCTTTAATGGCAGCACCTTTGGGTGGAAAACTGACATTATTCTCAAAAAATTGGCATATTGTTACAAAAGACAAATGGGTTCTGGACATTATAGACAGAGGCTACAGGTTGCACTTTCACACCCTTCCAAAAATGAGAGGCATGCCAAACCTGCCACAAAATCAAAGGGCAGAGGCACAAAAACAAATTTCAGCTCTCATGGACATGAAAGCAATTCAAGAGGTACCTGCAAAAGAACAAGGTCAAGGGTTTTATTCCAGACTATTCCTGGTACCAAGGAAGACAAAGATTGGAGACCTATCTTAGACCTATCCATCATAAACACATATCTACAGGTCCCAAAATTCAAGATGCTCACATTACAGCAGCTTCTTCCCATGCTGGGCAAGGAGTCTTGGCTGGTAACATTGGACCTCAAGGAGGCATACCTGCATGTCCCTATCGGACAAGATTGCAGAAGATACCTCAGATTTCTTGCAGGTTCAACCCATTACTAATTCTCTGCATTGCCCTTTGGCTTATCTACTGTGCCCAGAGTGTTTACGAAATGCCTGGCATCAGTAATTGCCTTCTGCAGACTACAAGGGATACAAATCTACCCATATCTAGACGACTGCCTGATCCAAGCGGACAGCAAGGGCATACTACTGCAGCACCTGGCGTTTGTAATTAAACTGTTGAACTTCCTGGGATACACAGTCAACAAAAAGAAATCAAAACTAATACCCTCTCAACAAATAATTTTCCTGGGTGCCAGCTTGGATGCAACCACCCAGATGGCCTACCTCACGCCAGACAAGCAAGGGTAACTGTCTCGATACTTAAGAAAAATGGCAACTTACACCAGACTAACTGCAAGGAAAGTCCTGCAGGCTCTGGGATTCATGGCATCTTGCATCCTACTAATCCCATGTGCAAAGCTGCATATGAGGAAACTTCAATGGTACGTAAAAAACTTATGGTCTCAACACAGCCACAGTTTGGAAGCAATTATACCACTCATTCCATGCCTTTAGAAGAAATTTATGTGGTGGGCTCAAGCTTGCCAAAGAAACACAGGTCTTCCTTTCTCCGTACCTCGAGCAACTCAAATCAGCACAACAGACGCCTCAGACTACGCCTGGGAAGCACACATGACAGATTAGTGCATTCAGGGAAAATGGGCACGAAAAGAGAAGCTCCTTCACATCAACCAAAAGAAAATGCTAGCCGTGCAAAAGGCAATTATGACCTTCAAAGACCTACTGCATCCAGGCCAGCTATTGATAAGGGCAGACAACACCACAGTGATGTGGTACATAAACAAACAGGGGGGAACTCATTCATACCCCCTGTGCAGGCAAGCCATGACCCTATGGAACACAGCACTGGAATTGAAAATTCAACTACAGGCACAATTCCTGCCAGGGAAGGAAAACACACTGGCAGACAACCTAAGCAGAAATATGACAGATCCACACGAATGGAAGTTGCATCCTCAAATTTTCACAAAGATAACTCAGGCATGGGGACAGCCAGACATAGATCTCTTTGCTACCCACAGAAATTGCCAGTTGAAAAAATTTTGTTCAAGGACCTATCATCCACAGGCCTGGAAAGTGGGCGCACTTTCCTTCAGTTGGGCAACATTGACAGTCTATGCCTTCCCGCCTCTTCCTCTGCTGCCCAAAGTTCTATTAAAAGCCAGAGCAGAGAGGCCAAAATGATTCTCATTGCTCCAGACTGGCCAAGGCAACACTGGTATCCGCTCCTGAAGAGCCTGACACATTCCCCACCATGGATCCTACCTCTAGTCCCTCTTCTGTTGTCCCAGCACAACTACAAAACTCTTCACAGCCATTTCAAAACTCTAAATCTAGCTGCATGGAGAATTCCTTGATTTCCCAACAGTTTCTCCTCTCCAAGGAGGTGCAGGATGTCATCTTGGAGGCCAGAAGACCTTCTACTAGAAAGGCCTACTCCGCCAAATGGAAACGATTTTGTGCCTGGAATCAAAAGAAGGGTCAGAATCCTTGGGTAATAAATATACCTCAAATTTTACAGTACCTAGCTGAGATGTTAAACAATGGACTTTCCTTCTCCTCCATCAAGATCCACGCTTCAGCCATTTCTGCACAGTACAACACAGATCCTCCTTTATTCTGTCATCCTCTCTTAAGGCAGTTCCTCAGAGGGGCAAAGAATATAAAACCCCCAAGGAAACTACCAGTCCCTGCTTGGGACCTCAACTTCGTATTGGAAAAGCTGACCCTTCCTCCCTTCGAGCCAGCTTCTTCATCAGAGTTACAGTACTTGTCATGGAAAACAGCCTTTCTTCTGGCTATCACCTCAGCTTGCAGGGTTTCGGAGCTACAGGCCCTCATAGCTGTGCAACCATTCATCATTTTCCGTCAGGACAGAGTTTCCTTACGAACCAACCCTTCCTTTATGCCAAAGGTAGTATCCAGTGTAGCTTTGAATCAGACTATCCACTTACCTACCTTTTATCCTAATCCACAAAACAAAGGGGAAAGACTACTACATTCCTTGGACATTCACAGACAACTTCGTTATTATTTGGACAGGACAAAGCCATTCAGGAAATCTGAGCAACTCATTGTGTCGTATGCTGCAGGTGCTCAAGGAAAGGCTATTTCCAAACAGACAATTTCAAAATGGATAGCCCACTGCATACGCTTTTGTTACTCATTTCATGGAAAAACTGTGCATGCATGCATCAGATCCCACTCCACCAGAGCCACAGCTACCTCTGCAGCCTTCCTCAGGGGGGGACCCTACCAAGGATATTTTGGAAGCAGCCACCTGGAGTTCAGTGCATACTTTCTCCAAGCACTATCACCTCCCACTATACTCTAAATCTAGAGCGAGCTTTGCCACAGCAGTCCTGCAGGGCATCCTAGCCCCTCCTAGTTCCACTTAGTGCCTACCACCCTTACTTAGCTTTGGGATTCTACCCATCTGTTATGACTGCAGCTGTATGCACGATGAACATAGTACAGTTTTGTACCTACCATAAATGTAGATGTTCAAGTGCTCATACAGCTGCAGTCCAGGTTTCCCTCCCTGCAATCCCTCTTAGGACAGGCCTTATGACAAACCCTTTTCATATAACCTTTTGGGGTATTCTTTTATGGTGTATTTGCTTGCAACTACTGTTTTTGATTTATCAACATTGCACTTTTGCATAACATTATGTTTGCCTTCCTTCTGGGGCAAAAAAAAATGAAGAAAATGGCGTCTGCTGCCTCTTTTATACCCCTGCCGCACTGACGTCAGGGAGGAAGCGACGACAACCGACGACGGACCTAGACTTTGGAATTCGGCCGACCGAGGACCCGCCTGACGGCTGGATAACCCATCTGTTATGACTGCAGCTGTATGAGCATTTGAACATCTACATTTATGGTAGGTACAAAACTGTACTTTTTGTACCTACCATAAATGTAGATGTTCGAGTGTTCACCCTGCTGCAGTCCAGGTTACCCTCTCTCCAACCCTTCTGATTTACTGGCTAAACCTCTGCTATGCCTTACTGATGTATTTGCTTATAGCTTAAGGGGTTTTGTGTCTGTAAAGTGTTCTCACTTTTTGGTACTGATTTGGATCACCTTTTTGGGGGCACCTGACATCTGGGGCAAGAAAAACTGAAGAAAATGGCGTCTGTTGCAATATATGTACCGCTGGCGCACTGACGTCAGGGATGAGGCGACAGCAACCGACGTCGGACCAAGACTTTGGAAATCCGTCCGACTGCGCGGACCGCCTGACGACAGGATAACCCAAGTGTGATGACTGCAGCAGGGTGAACACTCGAACATCTACATTTATAGTAGGTACAAAACTGTACTGTCTTCTTGCATAAGCAGTTTGTAATTCCCTATTACATACATTTTTTGCTAAAGAAATTAGTTCTGAAAATGAGAGGATGCTTTTTACATTTCCAATTTATTGTGATAACTTTCCTTGAGATAGAAGACACCAGAGGAGATGCACTTGTGTTCTCGGAATGGAGTTTGGGATTGGTGTGTTAAACAGGAATAATGAATTACTTGCATCATAGTTATCCAACCTCAGTGGTTTAGTGAAGTTCTTGAATTCTATCCAAAATGGAGCAACCATTTTATTCTCAAGTCCATGTGAATCCGATTTGCATTTAAAACTTCTTCACACCACCAAAACTTTAATCTTTTTTATATATTAGAGCTATTTTGTGTGGAGTTAGGACATTTCTGTATAAGTACTTCCATGTAAAGATTTTCCAATAAAGGGATGAAACTATATTACTAATCAATTTGAATATTAACATCTTATTACCATTTGAAAACATTTCATTATTGATCTTTGTGATGTAGTCCCAATAATGTGCATTGAAAACCAAAAATTCAGATCTCAAGGTCTTGTTTATAATTGATAGAGATGATTTATTTTTATTTTCTAAGCTATTGATCTTGGAGAAGAAATCTAATATCTTAGGAGTTACCTTCAAATTTATATTTAATGTTAATTGTATCTCATTACTTACAGATTCTCTGTTTGTATATTTAACCAATTGATCTGAAGTTGTCTTTGATCTTTAACCTGTGGGTTACTGGATCTGGCAGGGATTCGACTCTGCCGCATATCCAGCATCTGATCCAAGCTCCTCCCCTTCCAATCATGCCCCTGTCTCCTTCCTCCCTTCAGATCTCGTTTGCCACGCTTCATGTCCGCATAGCAATCAATGCTTTAGACAACAGTTTTTTTAGTAAGTGACTTTTTTCTACCTTTTTGACCCTCCTTTTTTAAACCTTTTTATTTTCTACCTTCCCTCATGCTCTCGGTGTCAGTTCAACAAAAAAAAAAAAACTATTTTCTTCTACCCACATTTTTATTTATTTACTTATTGCATTTGATTACCGGGAAAGTCCACTGGCCCTGACAAACCAAGGCCCGGGGAGAAAAGCTCCACAGTTATATATACAGAAAATTTTGAAACAGTACAGTAAAATTATTTTTGGAGAAAAGCTCTGTGTGTGGTCTGTGAGTGTGTGTTGGGCTCTCTCCAGCTCATGTCCACACTCTGTGCGTTGAATGTCTTGGGGCTGCCCACTTGGATACCTCCTGTTCCATCTGTGACGGGTTTAATCCCTAGGTACTGATGGACAGGAGGAATAAGTTAATTTTGAAGGCCCTTCTCCCCTGTCCCACCACCCGGGCCCAGGCCTCTTTTTCCTGCTTCAGTCTCCGCCCAGGCCTCTTGGACTCAACCTCCCGACAAGAGGTCCACAGATGGTGACAAGTCTTCTAAGTCCAAGGACAGTGCCAGGAAGTAATCCCCCATATCGCTCATCCCCAGCGGGCCATCTAGCAAAAGTTAGGTTGGCTCTAAGGACAGAGTCCCCCCGGCTGCATTCCCCTTGGTTCTTGCCGGATCTTCGGGGCTGCTCGCCGGGTCAGGCCTGCCCTCACGTCCCTCTAGGTTGGTGTCAGTAGCCTCCTCTTCCCGCTCCACCCTCAGTCTTACCAAAGCAGAGATTAATAGGATGATGCAGAAATTTTTTCCGCACCCAGATACAGAGAGGAGTCTTGCCTACTCCCTCTTCCTCTGGAGCAGGGGGCATGCAGTCTGCATTCATCGCCATAACTTCTCCGATCCGACCTCCAGTTGTGGAGCCCTTGGATCCGAGAACACACTGCATCGTGGGATCGGATCAGATGGTACCTTGTACCTCGATGCTGGCCATGACCTTGAACAGGTTGGATCCAACTAGCTTGGATCCATAGCCTTGGCTCCAGATCCGAGGGGATGGTGTTGGCTCTGTATTTTTCATAGAAGAGCCTCCCCCGTGGAATTTCAGCACCCGGAGGCTCGGCTGTGGCTCCCCCATTGGGTCAGAGGGTTACGGCATCTTCCATTGTCCCTTCTCAGGAGGTCCGTTCCTCTTTGACCTTCGACATGGTGGAAAGGGTCCTCTCGATCCCATTGAGACCCTTGAAGATCTTGTCTTCGGAGTCTGCCTCGGCTCCCTCTGTTTCTGACATGGACCCGGCCATCCTGCCATCTCAAGGACAGCCTGTCACCTCTTTGCCCCAGGGTGCTCCCATTTGGGAACAACGAGATTGCGAGTCCTCCCAAGAAACCCCCACTATGGAGGATGTTCTTCGTGTTTCACTGTTGCAGTCATAACTGTAGGGTGATCCTGCCGGCAGGCAGCCCGAGGTCGGCCAGAATCCCAAAGTCTGGGTCCGGCGTTGGCTGTACCAGCAAGCACCCTGACGTCAGAACGCAGGGGTACAAAGCTGACAGCCGACGCCATCTTCCCAGTCTTTCTTGCCGTGCGGTGGAAAGCAACTCGCAAGTCGTTGGTTGGCGTTTTCAGACAACGTGTTTTGATTGTCTTCGGTCCGAAGTTTTCTACTTCTCTTCTCAAGCTAAGTACCCCGTTGGGGAAACTTTTTTCTTGCTCCTCCGATGTCAGAAAAAGTTAATAATTGTATATCGTGTGGGAAACAAATACCTCATAAAGATTTCCACTCTTACTGTCTACCTTGCTTAGGCCCTGACCACAATGTTTCTTGCTGTCGGTTCTGTGCCAGGTTTAATTCTCGCACTATCAAGCGTAGGTACGATTGGGCCTTGAATTATTTCGGTAGACGATTTAATTATAGGATGTCGTCGGATACTTTACCGACAACCGGAATTCAAAAGAAACGCAAAGACAAGGATAGGCCTCCGAGGTCCAAACATATTTTGCAGCCGGAGCCAGCTTCGTGTTCGGCGGTCGTCAGTGAGGCGCTTTTGCAGCCCCTGTCGTCCGCCACTTCGGAACCGATGGCCGACACGGACTCCCATGGGGAGCCTTCAAGGCGTAGTATTTCAACTGCTGCAGGACCTTCGGACGTCGCTCCTTCAGATGGGTCCGGAACCGCTGTGCAGGTACCAGCTTCTGAGGGAGTTTTCAGGCCTTCTAATATCACTATTTCTACAAAGACAAAGACAAAGTCAAAGACTCCCGTTAAACCAAGGGTTTCTTCACAAGCTTCCTCGGATACAGCTCCCAAGTCCCAGAAGCAATTACTTCGGATGGCTGAAGATTTACTTACAATGATTAGGGGTTCACACCCTCCTCCAGAAAAAAGGCCTAGACAGGATATTCCTTATGATTCTTCTGATCAGGCTTCTGTGTCTTCTGTCTCTTCCTCTGACCAGGATTATTCTTTTCCTCCTTATGAAGATTCTGATGCAGAGGAATCTATTCCCTCTGCTTCTCCCCCTGAAGATTTCTCTTTTGGGGAAACCTTGCATGAGATGAGGGAGCATTTTCATTGGGAAGGTCAGGATTACTCTGCTTCCAAGAAGAGACTTAGGGAATTTCTCCTTCTCCCTCAACACAGACCTTTGGCTATTCCTCCTGTACTTGATGTTGTGGATGATGCTTTTTCTGAAGCTAACCTAAATCCTGATTCCTTGCCGCCTGCTCCTTCTAAGCCTGATAGATTTTACAGAGTTCCTGACTCCCATCAATTCTTATTTAAGAACCCTTCTGCTGATCCTGAAACTATTTCTCAGGGTTCTAGGGCTGCTAAGGCCGCTTCTTCTAAAAACCCTATCCCTTCTGAAAAGGATTCTCGTGCCTTGGACAGGTGGGGCAAGAAGATTTACACTTCTGCTACCCTTTCTATTATAGCTTTAAACTGCCAGTTTCACATGTTCAAGTATCAGCAATTTCTTTTGTCTGTTTTAAAGCAAAAGCTCTCTACCTTTCCTGCATGTGCAGAGGACAAGGAATTACAGGATGTATTGCATGCAACTGAACAAGTTAGCAAACAGTTTACATTGTGGGTTTGATGCCTTAGAAGCTTCTTGTAAGGATGCTGCCTCTGGTACTGTTATCAGGAGACATGCTTGGCTTCGTGAGCAGAATTTACCTGAACAGGTTAAGGCTAAGCTGTTAGATGCCCCTGTTCAGCATGATGTTTTATTTGGATCCAAGGCTGAGTAGGTTATTAAAAAGATGGAAGAAAAAGCAAAATCTATGCAGACTGTAAAAGATTTTTTTTACAAGTTCAGCCTCCTAGATTTTCCCGAAATTGGACCTCCAAAAATTGGTCTTTTCCCACGTCTGACAGGCCTCAAAGGGGAAGATATAGATGCTCCAGAGGTCGGGGGCAAGCTCAGGCCTCTTACAGGTCCAGACAATGGACTGCTTCTTCACCTAGAAGGGGAGAAGACATACCTCAATCTCAAAAGAAGCAGACCCAATGACTCTCTCTGTTGGGCTACAGGTCCTCCTTGCCTGGAAGCCCCTCTCGAAGGAAAACTTTCTCTTTTTTACCAAAATTGGACTCATATTACCCAGGACAAATGGGTTTTAGACATGATTTTAAGAGGCTACAAATTCCACTTACATACTCTGCCAAGGTCTTCGGGCTGGCCAGATCTGCCAAAACATCAATGGTCAGAGGCCTTAAATCAAGTGGACGTCTTATTGGCCATGAAAGCCATAGAACCTGTTCCACTTCCAGAAATGGGAAAAGGTTTTTACTCCAGACTTTTTCTGGTCCCAAGGAAACAAAACTCATGGAGACCTATTCTGGACTTCTCAGTGTTAAATACATTTCTGGAAATTCCAAAATTCAAGATGCTTACTCTGCAACAACTTCTTCCCATGCTCTCCCAGGATGCTTGGATGGTGACATTGGACTTGAAGGAAGCCTATTTACACATTCCCATCAGGCAGGAACGCAGAAAATACCTCTGATTCAAGGCAGGTTCGAGACACTATCAATTCTCTGTACTGCCCTTTGGCTTATCTACTGCGCCCAGAGTCTTTACCAAGTGTCTGGCTCCAGTAGTAGCTTATTGCAGACTCCAAGGAATTCAAATTTACCCATACCTGGACGACTGCCTTATTCAGGCACACAGCAAGGATCTTTTACTTCAACATCTGCAGTTTGTTCAGCGTCTTCTTCTACTTCTGGGATTCTCAGTGAACACAAAAAAGTCACATTTGATCCCCTCTCAACAAATGATGTTCTTGGGGGCTCTTCTAAACACAAGCTTACAAAGGGCCTTCCTTACTCCAGAAAAACAGGTACAGCTGGCATCAATTTTCATGACCTTGGCTACTTTAACTCAGCTCACTGCAAGGAAATTCCTGCAAGCATTGGGCTACATGGCTTCTTGCATCCTGTTGATTCCAAATGCAAGGCTTCATATGAGAAAACTTCAATGGTACCTAAAGAGTGTATAGTCTCAGCATTACCACAGCCTAGAAACTGATACCTCTGATTCCTTGCCTCCAAAAGGAGTTCCTTTGGTGGTCCAAGGCTTGTGCTTCAAACGAAGGAAATCTCTTTAGTCTTCCTCATCCTGATCAGATTATAACCACAGACGCCTCGGATTATGCTTGGGGAGCTCATTACCTAAACCATTGCCAGCAGGGTTATTGGACAAAGAAGCATCTTACCTGGCACATCAACTTGAAGGAAATGTTGGCAGTCCAAAATGCTCTTCTAGCCTTCCAGAGTCTTTTGCAACCAGGCCATCTACTGATTCGCACAGACAATACCACAGTCATGTGGTACATCAACAAACAAGGGGGCTCTCACTCCTACCCCCTTTGCAGACTAGCCATGAGTCTGTGGGACACAGCTCTAAATCTAAATCTGCATCTTCAAGCTCAATTCATTCCAGGAAAACAGAATCTCTTAGCAGACAGCCTAAGCAGAAATCTTTTGGATCCTCACGAATGGATGCTGGACCCCAACATATTCAGGAGGATTACAGCAGTTTGGGGAATCCCTCAGGTAGATCTGTTTGCATCTCATCTCAACCATCAGCTGCCTCTCTTTTGCACCAGGTCCTTCCACAAAGCAGCTTGGAAAGTGGATGCCCTGCCCTTCAGCTGGAGGAATCTTTCGAGATATGCCTTCCCTCCTCTGCCTCTTCTGCCTCGGGTGTTACTGAAAATAAAAGGGGACAAACCCAAGATTTTCATTTTGATAGCCCCAAATTGGCCTCTGCAGTTCTGGTATCCAACTTTAAGACACCTATTCCTGGAACCTCCATGGATTCTGCCTCTGTTTCCTTCTCTTCTGTCCCAGCATCAGGGTCAGATGTTTCACTCTCAAATAAAGACTCTTTGCCTGGCAGCTTGGCTTTTCAGGGGCCTTTGAGTCCTTCTGCTTTTCCCAAACAAGTTTTGGATGTTCTCTTAGAAGCTAGGTGCCCTAGCATTAGAAAATCCTATGCTTCTAAATGGAAAAGATTTTGTATTTGGATGCGGGATCGAGGTTCTGATCCTCTTTTGCCTGACATTTCTTCCATTTTACTTTACCTCTCAGACCTTTTGTTTAAAGGCCTCTCGTTTTCTTCCATTAAAATCCATGCTTCTGCTATCTCGGCTCATTACAACACGGATCCCCCCATCTTCTCTCACTAGTTGGTGAGACAATTCTTGAGAGGGGCTAAGAATTTAAGACCTCCCAGAACTCCTCCTGTTCCTGCTTGGGATCTTAATTATGTTTTGGAAAAGCTAACGTTACCTGCTTTTGAGCCTGCTGCTGCTTCGGATATCAAGTTTTTATCCTGGAAGACAGCTATTTTATTAGCTTTGACTTCTGCCAGAAGGGTGTCAGAGTTGCAAGCTTTCATGGCTGTGGAACCATACCTTATTTTCCACCAAGACAGAGTTGCCTTAAGGACCAATCCTACTTTTATGCCTAAGGTGATTTCTAAAGTGGCTTTAAATCAGACTATTCACCTTCCTACTTTCTTTCCAAATCCTCAAAATAAAGGGGAAAGGATTTTGCATTCATTGGACGTACACAGACAACTAAAGTTTTACCTGGATAGAACTAAAGATTACAGAAAATCTGATCAGTTGCTTATCTCTTATGCCTCCAGTTCTCTAGGCAAAGCTATTTCTAAACAAAGTATTTCCAAATGGATTGCTCATGGAATAAGGTTTTGTTACTCTCATTTTGGGAAACAATTTCCAGGTACTGTTAGAACTCATTCTTCTAGAGCAGCTGCCACTTCAGCTTTTCTCAGAGGAGTTCCTACCAAGGACATTTTGGAAGCTGCCACTTGGAGTTCTGTGCATACCTTCTCCAAGTACTACAATCTTCCTTTGTATTCTAAGTCTAGGGCAGGTTTTGCCTCTGCTGTCTTGCAGGGTCTTCTGGCTGCCCCTTCTTCTGCATAACCTCCTCCCTCTTCACAGCTTTGGGATTCCACCCTACAGTTATGACTGCAACAGTGAAACACGAAGAACATAGTACAGTTGTGTACATCTACCATAAATGTAGATGTTCAAGTGTCTTCACTGTTGCAGTCGGTGTTTCCCTCCCACCAATCCCCTCTTATCTTCCTTTTCCTTTGTGGTGTATTTGTGTTTCTTCTTTTGGACACCTTTTGGTTATTTTGGGGGACTTCTGACATCTGGGGCAAGAAAGACTGGAGAAGATGGCGTCTGCTGTCAGCTTTGTACCCCTGCGTTCTGACGTCAGGGTGCTTGCTGGTACAGCCGTCGCTGGACCCAGACTTTGGGATTCTGGCTGACTTCAGGCTGCCTGCCGGCAGGATCACCCTACAGTTATGACTGCAACAGTGAAGACACTTGAACATCTACATTTATGGTAGGTGTACACAACTGTACTTTCCTCACAAACTTACACCAAATTGGAGGAAGGGGAACGTCCCCCACCCCCCCGGTCACCCCCAGAGGATGTCTCCTTTGGAGACATCATGGAAATCCTATGCCAATGTGGGGTGTGGCCTGCCCAAAAACCTACTTCGGATGAATCTCTATTCCTGGAGGCATTTGGTGCAGGACCCTCTACTTCCTGGGTGTCCCCTCCCACAGATCCACTAGTGGATCTTACAACATCTCGAGCATGGAAGGAGCCGGACACGGTGGAGCCCATTCCCAAACGCCTAGACAAAATTTCTGAGTGCTCCTATGGACAGGACCTATTGGACCAAATGTTCCCCCGGTTGATTCCATTGTGGTGGCAGCTTCCAGTAAGAAGGAGGTCGCTCAGGAGAGCTCTACGGTCCATCCTCCTGACCAAGAGTCCAGGATTATGGACTGTTTTGGGAAGCGGGTGTATGCTTCAGCAACATTTTCTGAGAGTGCACTGAATTATTTTGCATACATGATTAGGCTGCAGCGAGACCTCATCAAGGAGATCACTGACTCTACCCCTGGGTTCATTTTGGTGGAGGACAAGAAAGTATTCTCTTGAATGGCCACCCCAACATCTATCACTAACCTCTCTGTGCATCTCCTTTCCCATGCAACCGAGGGTGCCGCTAGAGTTGCCAGTACAGGCGTTGCCATCAGGTGCCACACTTGGCTCTGGCTCTTTGTGTTTTTGGAATCCTTTAAGGCATCTTTCATGAATTCCCTGCACTAGACTATGGTTCCACCCTGTTTGGGAAGTCCGTACATGACACCTTAGTTCAGAGTGAGAAGGATGGGAAGACACTGCTGTTGTATCTGCTTTTCGGCCCCTCAACGAACCTTCTCTAGGAATCGGCAAAGGGCCAAGAAGATGTGGTTCAGGAAATCTTAGAGCTATTCCGAGGCACTCTGGACTCTCCTTCCCCCAGGGGCAGAGGGGGATTTGATAGACACTGCCATAGAGGCAGAGAGGGTCCGAGAAATCATGGGTCTTGAGAGCCTTTCTCTGAGAGACCCGTGTAGCTACCCTGAAGGGTTGCCCGACTGTTCGTCTCTGGAGGCATTCGGGGGTTGCCTCTTGCTACGCCCAACGGCCTGGGAGTCCATCACAGAAGATAATTGGGTGTTGCAAATTATATCTATACGTTATTCAGTTCCTTTTTCTTAAGCCACCTTCACCACCTAGACACCTCCCAGATGTTCTACCTGTGCAAAGGGAAGATGCAGCTCAGGAAACTACAAAGCTACTAGAAAAGCGAGTCATCTAACCCCATCCCCCCAGACCAGTCCAGATTAGGCATTTATTCCAGGTTCTTTTTGGTGCCAAAGAAGACAAGGGGACTCGAGACCCATTCTGAATCTTTCCATCTTGAACCTGTCAGTGGCCAAGACGAAATTCCAGATGGTCATTCGCAATCTATTCTGCTCTTTGTGGAGGAGATCAATTGGATGTGCTTGATCGACCTTCAAGATGCGTGCTACCAAATCAAAATGCACAGGTGCTCTGTGAGGTTCCTCCGCTTCTGGCTGGGAGCCAGTCATTACCAGTTCAGAGTGCTCCCCTTTTGTCTCACCACAGCCCCCAAGGGTGTTCACCAAAGTGATGGCAGTGGTAGCAGCTCACCTGAGGCTCTGGGGTATACAGGTCTTCCCCTACCTGGATGACTGGCTCCTCACTGCCCCTTCCAGGCATTAACTCTGCCAAGCAAGGGACTCCTTTCTTCTCTTGGCCCAGAGGTTGGGCATTACCGTCAATCTCAGCAAGTCATCACTGGCCCCATCTCAAGTGTTAGATTTCATTGGGACTCAATTTGACACGATTCAAACTAAAGTCTTTCTTACTTCAGAGGCAATACAGTCTTTGAAATTCATGTTCTTTGTATTCTTCAAGCTCAGTCACCCACAGTGGAAATGGTGTTAAGGGCGTTGAGGTCCATGGTGGCCACGATAAGTCTTTTACCCATGGTTCATTTTCACATGCAGGTTTTTCAGTGGACCCTCACAGTTCAATGGTCCATGTTAGATCTCCCATTGTCACACTCCATTCGATACTCTCGGGAGTGCAGGGACTCTGTTCTGTGGTGAATTAATTCTCCGGATCTGTTCAGGGTTGCTTTTTTCTTCCATCTTCTACCTCAGCCATGGTGACCACAGACACCTTCCTGCTAGGATGGAGAGGGCAGTGCTCGGGAAGGACATCCAAGGCACGTGGTCCCCTACAAGACCAGATTGCATATCAGTGTCCTGGAGATGAGGGCAATGCTTCTAGCATTACAGGCTCTCCATGCCCATCTTCCCCCCCAGGGACAATTGCTGTCAAGACGGACAATATGTCTGTGGTCTGGTACGTCAACAAGCAGGGGGTGACTAGGTCTTATCCCTTATGTCGCGAAGCCATGAGATTGTGGGAGTGGGTGATCTCCAAAGGCCGTTTTCTGGTGGCAATGCACATTCTGGGGAGGTCCAGCATTCTGGCGGACAGGCGCAGCAGGTCTATTCTTATGCCTTTACGAGTGGTCTCTGAATCCTCCAGTAGCGAAACAGATCTTTCTCAAGTGGGGTCAGTCTTGCTGCGATCTCTACTCCTCTCCTTCCTATGCGAAATGCAGCATTTTGTTTCACTCTGAACCCATCACTGGGGGGAAGCCACCTGAGACTCTGATTCATGCTTGGCCCGCTGGTCTTCTGTATGCTTATCCTCCTCTTCCCTTAATACCAAGATTCCTTCAGAAAGCTCGCAGGCTGGGGAGCTTAGTTATCCTAATTACCCCATTCTGCCCTCTCCAAGTCTGGTTCCCCTCTCTGTGGTGTCACCTGGTGGCTCTCCCATGGATGTTGGATCAATTTCTGGATCTCATTTCTCATCCTTCAGGGATTCCCCATCCAGACCTGGACACAATGAAGCTCACTGCTTGGCTTCTTCAGTTCCCATGATAGTCAGGACTCTGCTTATCTTCAGCTGTCAAAAGGATCCTTGTGGCAGCTGATAAATCTTCCACCAGAAGGGTATACTCCAGCAAATAGAGATGTTTTTTGATCTGGGCTTGGTAACGTGCTCTAGATCCTTTCACTGTCCCAGTCCCTGCGGCTTTAGAATTTTTGCTACAGATCTTTCAGCAAGGTGCCAGTTTTTCAGTGGTCAAGATCCAATTAGCAGCGATTTCTAATTTTCATGTAGGTGATAACTTTGGTTCCTTAGCATCTTCTAAGCTTTGCAAAGCCTTCTTAAAAGGCACTTTCTTTCTTTGGCCCCCGGTGAAGGATCCTACGCCACAGTGGGATTTTACGTTAGTTCTACAATCTCTAGTTTTGTCCCCCTTTGAGCCTGCAGCCTCGGTGGACCTGCAGTTTTTTTCCTGGGAGACTGCCTTCTTGGTTGCTATTACTTCTGCCAGGAGGGTTCAGAGCTTCAGGCTTTGTTGGTCAAATCTTCTTATATGATTTTTCATAAGGATAAGGCTATCCTTGCATACTAATCCATCCTTTCTTTGTAAGGTAGCTTCGGAGTCCAGTATTAATCAGGTGATTAAACTCCCGGTCTTTTTCCCAAACTTTCAAAATAAGGGAGAATATACATTGCATTTGTTGGATGTGAGCAGACAGTTGAGTTTTTATTTGCATAGGACTAAATCTTTCCATAAATCTGACCAAGTGGTCATTTCTTACTCTAAACCCTTTTTGGAGAAACCAGTATCCAAAGTCACCATTGCCCGTTGGATATCCCAATGTATTACATTGACGAATTCTGCTAGGGGTTTATCCCCACCAGGTCATATACATTCCACTAGATCTATGGCTACTTCAGCCTTTTCATCCAGAGTTCTGTTAGATATGACGTCTGCTGTGCAGCCACTTGTGCTTCATCACATACCTTCATCTCGCATTATAATTTGGACATTATAGCCAGGAACAGGGCATCCTCAAGAATATCCTTTCATGGGAACCTCCAAGGTGTTTAGTAGCTGGTGACTCTGTCCCACAAGTTGAAGAGCAAATGAAGGCAACCTCAGATAAAGAAGTTAAGTACTTACCATAACATTCCATCTGAGTTGTTGCTCTTCATTTGTCTTCAGCCTTTCCCTCCCTCCTTCCCCCTGCCTTGCATAGAGTGTGCAGTGGTCTGATGAATAGTGGATGTGGTCACAGATAGGCTGCCTCTAATTCTTCCTTTCTTGCTTATAGAGATATTTAGCATGGGACAAGGTGTTGGGTCGGGTGTGGATGCTAGGTTAGTCAACAAACTTGATCTGATGGGAGGAAGCAGACAGGGGCATTATGGGTAGAGGAGGAGCTTGTATCAGATGCTGGATATGCAGCCGAGTCGGATCCGTGCCAGATCTGGTAACCCACAGGTTGAAGAAACATGAAGAGCAGCAACTCAACTGGAACATTATTGTGAGTACATAACTTCTTTTTTTGCCTTATTATATCTTGCCAGGAGATGATTAGCTTCATGTAAATACATTGATGCCGTAATTTCAAACCATTGTCTTCCCTTTCTCTTATTTTATGCAAGTTAAATGAGTCTGGACAGCCCTTAGTGAAAGCAATGGGAAACATTAGGAATAATAAATGTTTAGTAAGGTAATTACTATGCATTATTTTTCTAAAATTAGTTAAAATCCTATTTCATTATTTTTATTAATTTGCATTAATACTGAAATTTATTATAAACGGGTACATTTTGTCCATGTCTGAAAATAAATCATTTACTTCTGGAATGTTTATTGATGGACTGATTTATGAGTGGTTTTCCAATTTGAATTATAATTGGAATTTAACCAATGACTCACTAACATAAGAGTAACCGATTTAGCATATAATTCAACATTAGGAAAACCAGATGTTCTTTGTGTTTCACTGTCGCAGTCATCACACTTGGGTTGTCTTACCAGGGGTAGCCCTCAGTCGGCCCGAATACCAGAGGCTTAGTATTTCTGCGTCAGTTGCTGTCACTCCAGGACTGACATCAGGTAGTCAGTGGTATAAAATTAGGCAGCCAACGCCATTACATCAGTCTTTCTTGCTGAGGAACCCGAAGCAAAAGCAGTTCACATGAATGCCGGTTGGCCGCTACCTGAGTTTTCGTTTCCAAATTGAAGTTGAAGTCTTCTAAAGCTAAGTACCCTGTTGGGGATCCTTTTTTCTTGCTCTAACCAATGTCAGAAAAAGTTAACAATTGTCTCGCCTGTGGAAAGCAAATAGCACACCGAGATTTCCATTCTCACTGCGTCACCTGTTTAGGCCCAGACCATGAGTCCCTCACTGTCAGTTTTGTACTTTGTTCAATGCCAGAATTCTACATCATTGGGCCCTTATTGTAGCTAAATATTTTCACTCTTGATCTCCGCATTCCAAAATGGCTTCAGTAAGCCATCCAACTACCGATCGTCTGAAAAAAATGTAAGGATAAAGACAGAGACAGACCACACAGGTCCAGAACTGCAGGTGCTTCTGTTAAGCTAGTCGCTAGTTTGCTGGTCCTCAGTGAGGCGCTTTCGCAGCCCCTAATGCCTGCTTTTGTGGATTTGCAGGCCGCTACAGAGACCCATTCTGAGTCTGGTATGCCACGAGACTCCTCTTTGACTAAGGATCCTGCAGATGTCTCTACCTTGGATGGGTCCGGAGGCGCTGAGCAGGCACCGGCTTCCAAGGAAGCTCTTCACACTACCGGTACTCGACAGAAACTGACAAGTTCTTTCACGTCTTCAGTTCTTTCTAAAACTACCTAGTTTTTAAGTCCTAGGGTATGAACTACGCCTAAAAAAACGACTACCTAAGCTCAAGCACCTGCTTCTATGCCTCATCTCAAATGCTTAAAATGACAGAAGACCTTATCTTGCTTATTAGGGGAAGCCAACCTACCCCTTCCAGAAGAAAGAGACTTGTCTCCAGCAGTTTTATCTGACCAGGAGTCCGATGACTGAGGTTTCTGAATATGAAGACATGCAACCCTTGTCTGCTTATGAGGATTCAGGTGCAGAGGAATCCATTCCTTCTGCCTCTCCTCCAGAGGATTTTTCATTTGGTGAAACCTTAAATACTTTAAGGGAGCATTTCCAGTGGGAGTGTCAGGACTATCCTCAGTCCAAAAAGAGACTCAGGGAATTCTTAGATGAACCACAGCACAGACCTTTAGCCATTCCTCCTCTACTGGATGTTGTGAATGATGTTTTTATGGAATCCAGTTTTAACTCCTGACACCCTTCCTCCTGCTTCCAGGAAGCCTGACAGGTATTAGAGTCCCTGACTGTCACAAATTTCTTCGGATCCCTTTTACAAGAGCAAAAGTCCATTTAAGCGAATCCGTAAACGTCGACATGTATTGCGCGAACCGGCATTACAGCGAACGTCCAAAACTGCGAATGTGGAAATGTCGAATGTGTTTGTGGTATAGCTCTATAAGGTAAGTGTGCGATAGTTAGGACCTTAGGGTTAGGGTGCGGGTTAAAGTAAGTGCATAGATAGGTAATGTATGCAAGATTTAGTGTAGGGTTAGAAGTAGGGTTTTGTTAAATGTATGCATGTGGATTATTTATTTTGTTTGTGTATATTTTCGTAGGGGAGGTGTGCAGTAGTTATGGACCTTAGGGTTAGGAAGGGGTTAAGGATAGTGCATAGATAGTTGTGTATGTGGGGTTTAGTGTAGGGTTAGAAGTAGGGTTTTGGTGCTTTACTTTAGGATTAGAAGTAGGGTTTGGTTAGTGTATGTATGTGGTTTATTTATTTTGTTTGGTTAGGTAGTATGTAGCGGGTGGTGGGGTTTGGCCGACTGACAGTTTGAGATTTAAAATTTCACGGTTTAGTGCGTTCGGTATTCTTGTGGTTCGCGCAATATGTGTCTGTGTTTTGGTATTCGCTTAAAAGGACTTTTGGTAATATAGACCCATTTCTTCTCAAGAATCTTACTGCTGACCCAGAGGTCATCTCCCAAGGACCTAAAGGAATAAAAGCAACCACAGCTAAGAATCCCACCCCCTCAGACAGGGATTCCCAAGCTTTAGACAGATGGGGTAAAAAAGTGTACACCTCTGCAACTCTTGCCATTAGAGCACTAAATTCAATTCCACATGCTGACATTTGGGGCAAGAAGAACTGATGTAATGGCATTGGCTGCCTGATTTTATAACACTGACAACCTGACGTTAGTCCTGGAGCGATAGCAACCGACACAGAAATACTAAGCCTCTGGTATTTGGGCCGACTGAAAGCTACCCCTGGCAGGATAACCCAAGTGTGATGACTGCTACAATGAATACACTTGAACATCTACATTTATGGTAAGTGTACAAAACTGTACTTTCCACCATCTTCCCAACTTTTAACATGCCAGTCAAATGCTATTCTCGTTTTTGTGGATGCCATAAAAACAAGTTATAGAGTTTGTTTGATCAATTTTTTAGATGGAGAAGCAGACATTGACGGTTTAAGAAATAGGCTTTGATAAAGATGATTTTCCTACTAAAAATTCTGTCTTCATTGTAAAAACATTTTGTTCCAATCATCTAAATGTTTCCTTATTGTGTTAATTAAGCATTTATAATTTATTGTTGCTGCTTCATGCCAACTAGATATTATGATTACTCCTAAATATTAAATTGTTTTCCCAGTTAAACTCTGTTTTTTAAAAGAACTACTTTGATTTCAGTCTTATGGTTAAAACTTAAGCATGAACTTTTCTCAAAGTTTTATTGAGTTAATGTATTCTAGAGAAGAATCAATGTCTCCAATTATCGGTAAAATAACAGCAACTGTATCTTAGAGCAAAAGTTTTTATTAGTGGAGAATCCTTTTATCTTCGAGTTTCCTCTGATAACGTTTGCAAAAGGCTCAGTTGATAAGGCAAACAAGCATCCTTGCTTTTTATGCCTTTTAATATTTTTAGAGGACTTAATAAAAATGATCCAATTTTCACATATGACATCAAATTCTCATTTAATTTATTCACTAACTTAATGAATTCTGTTGAAAAATTGTATACTTTGAGTACTTTAAATATGCCCATTAAATGGAATCAAAAGCTTTGTCTAAGTCTAAGCTTATGATTGAATGTTTTCTTTTTTTATTGGCTATGTCAATCAGAGAAAAGTCTAATGACATTATCCTGAACTTTCCTATTTAGAATGAAGCCTTTTGATCATCATCAATTGGCCTTTGACATCATTTGATTTAATATTTTCACAAACATGGATATAAACATTTTATAATCAACATTTAAAAATGAACTATGGCAGTAGGAGGAATGTAATTTGGGATCTTTATCTTGCTTCAAAATGGGAGATGATGTAGCATATTTCCATGAGGGAAATTTGAGTCATTTCTGAAACCTTCAAACGCTGTTAATAACATTCTTAATGCATTATCTGGGGATAATTTATACAACTTTGGGATTAATCCATCTAAGCCAGGAGCTTCTTTTTTAAATTTTTGATTTACTATTTTAACTCTTTAAAAGTTATTGATTTATTTAATTTAACATTTTGCTCTTTATTATATTTTCTTTCAAAAAAACTGTATTTGTTATATTTTCTTTCAAAAAAACTATCAATCGAGTCACTACTATCTAAGGCATTGGTTTTATTTACTGCATAATAAAAGTTTATAATGTATCCTTTAAATCTGTCACACTTTTAACTTTACTATCTACATTATATGTAGTTTCTCTAATATGATTGACGTTTTTTAGTCCTTTTGATCTAATCACCAGTCTATGCAATTTTTTTTTGGTTAACAGAATGATTGTAATGCAGGTTTTTCTAAGTTTATTGAAACTGTATGGTTCAATATTTCTGCATACTTTTGATTTAAATTTTTTAATTCTGAATTTGTACTTGCATCATTAACTTTTTGATGTAGCTTTAAGATATTAATTTTTATCTGTAAATTATCCCATTCCTTTCTTAAGTACCAACTTTTGATTCTTCCATGTAAGTATACTGTGTGTGTCCCACAAGATAACAGAAGTTTTGTTATTACTAAGCTGTAGAAACAGGTGTAATTCTTTTAAAAAAACAATCTTCTTTAAATCCATTTATTTTAACAATATAGGCTGGAATTCTTTGCCAGAAAATTGTCAAGAAGTTTAATATTAAAGTTAAAAGTAATAACATTATGATTGGACAATGGACATGAAATTATTGCAACTTCATCTACTTTAGAGAATAATCTATCAGAAGTAAATATCAACAGTTGTTTGAGTACCAAATCTGTATGAGCAATGCATGTAGCTTAGTGAACTTGGCAATTTTATTTCATAAATATCTAATTTGTAGAATCAGTGCAGTAATTCACTTGTTTGGCAGCAGCTGATAAACCAGGTTTCTTATCTTTGGTAATGTCTCTTGCAGAAAGAATACAATTGAAATCACCAGCCAAAATAATCTCACCCTTTGAAAATGAAGAAATTATAATCTAAATGTTTTCTTGCAACTTTGGAACCAATACTGGGAGTCCAATAAGTATCAACAAAAGTGCAATATTTCTTATTTATCTGTACAACAACTAAACTCTGCATTCCATTTTTACCTAAATATTAATTATTTTAGGCATTGTCCGTTTTTCTTCCATAGAATTGCCTCTCCTTTTAGAATGATAGTGCTAATCCACAAGTATTGAGTAATTCTTGAAAATCAATCTATGTAAGTCTTCATTAGATGAGTTTCTTGTAGAAAGGCAATATGAACTTTATTTTTAAATATTTAACTAAGCTACCTCTCTTTATAGGGTTATTGAGACCATTGATGTTTAATGACATGCACTTATAAAACATTTTTGAAATGATATTTGAATACATTAAATACTGTTATGGACACACACATTAACTTGGTCACTAACAATATTGAATTAAAACTATTTGCATCCCCGTACATGGAATAATTAATTCCTGGTTTGATAATATAATCATCGAAACCATCGGTCATCACAAAATCGCTATAATCACTTTCTAGTGCTACTACCTCACGAATCAATTTAATAAGGTTAATTAATAAATAGCTACTCTGTTTAGCACTATTTGTTCTGATTATTCATCTCAAGTCTATAAACCTTATAAATGAATGTTACTTATTCTTATTAAAATAAACTGTATAATTTATTATCTGAATAATCTGTACATCAGTCAAGTAGTGCGTTTTAAACAAATTTGTCAAAGTGAGAAGGTAACATGAAGTAGTTCCTTCACTTGAATATCTTTTATATATTAGAAACATCAGTATAAACCATAGTAATAACGTCATTTTAAATAAGACTTAATATGTTCATCAACTTTAGTTTAGGTATTGACCATTATATTTGCAAAGTATGTCACTTGCTCAAAATATAAGTTCCATATGCTACAACTTTTCATAACAATACTTGTGTTTAGTTTCCAGACAGTATATATGTCTATACATTATCATGGATCATTTTAAGTGAATCTTTTCTAAACATTGCTATCATTCAGTTAACAAAGCAGATACAATCAATATAAAAATAGACATCTCTAATTGTAATCTGCTCTTTGCGACTCATTGTGACATATTTCCAACTGAAATCCACAAATAGCATCAATTGTATCTAAACCTTTTCTTTGAACATATAAATATAAATCACATTAACTGTAGAGCTTTAGGTATAGAGTAAATTAATGTTATTTCCCAAATTGAACTTGTATGTTTCAGTTTAAATATAACTGCTTTCCCCTATAACTCTACATTACTTAACTAGACCTAAAGCTATTTTGCTTCTAAATTATTTCAGCTGTATTGTTTTATGTTGTTTGTCTTTTCGGCTTTTCCCAGTTAGAGGTCGCCACAGCGGAACTCCGGTCTGCTAATGATTGGCAGTAGATTTTTTATGGTGCCGAGTTGCCAGTCCGCCTAACCTTCAATGAAGGCACCCCCATTTACGCATGTTTTCGAACGCCACTCAACCGCGAGGAGGACGTGCAGACTCCACACACAAGGTGCTCTGGCCAAGAATCGAACAGGAGAACCTCTTTCTGTGAGGCAGCAAAGCTACCGCTGTACCCTCAGCTGTATTGTTTTATACCCTCTAGATTATCAACTATGTTATTTCAGAATTAGATGTTTTGTTTATAAACAATTACAAAACTACTATTTCCCAGGAAACAAATTATAAACCTAAGCCCATATGGATAGTCATACTACAAGATTAAAAGACTGGAAAAACTTAAAAGCTTTCTTCTCTTTCCTTCCCAGTGAGATTATGCTTTTTTTCAGTGTTTGACTAGCCATAGACACATTTTTATATTTAACCTCTTATGACAAAACATCCACTTCTGTCCATGAACAAATTATAAATAATCCTTCGCATTTAGATTATTTATGGTCTGAATAGTGGTATGATTTTATTGTGTAATACAAGCAAGAGATTTAATACACAGTATAAATACTAAACTCTGAACATCAGGGACAGTAATAAATAGCAAAGTATTTCACCTGTATTACCAAGATGTTCATCATGCATACAGCTGCAGTCATAACAGATGGGTTTTCCTGCCGTCAGGCAGGTCCTCGGTCAGCAGAATTCCAAAGTCTAGGTCTGGCATCGGATGTCGTCGCTTCTTCCCTGACGTCAGTGCGACAGGGGTATAAAAGAACTAGCCGACGCCATTTTCTCCAGTCTTTCTTGCCGCGCGGTGCCCGAAGCAGAAGCAGTTCGCAAGTGCCGGTCGGCCAGCTCCTGAGATTACAAATATTTTTCAACCGAAGTCTTCTTGAAAGCTAAGTACCCCGTTGGGGAAACTTTTCTTGCCTCAGACCGATGTCAGACAAAGTTAATAATTGCATTTCATGTGGGAAGCAAATACTGCATAAGGATTTTCATTCCCTCTGCATTCCTTGCTTAGGCCCAGACCATGACGTCTCGGCCTGTCGTTTTTGTGCTACATTCAACAGACGCACTATTAAGCGTGGGGCGGAGTTCGCCCAACACTATTTTGGCAAAAAGTTTAATTACATTATGTCGTCGGATACTCCGACTACAGTTTTGAGTAAAAGACGCAAAGATAAGGACCTACATACGAGGTCCGCGACTTCTACCGACACCACGCCAAAGCCGACTACAGGTGGTCCGGTTCTCAGCGAGGCGCCTACGCAGCCCCTAACTACCAATGACACTTCATTGGCGGTGTCTTCTGTGCCCGAGGTCGCAGGCTCTTCGGCCCACACCCCGACTACAGATACTGAAGCCACTCTTGGCGGTGAAACTCAGAGTTTAGACAGGCCTGCCACCTCTCAAGGTGTCTTCAGGCCTTCTTCTTCTTTTTCCATCAAGGCTTTCACTAAGTCTAAAGCAGCCATGCATACTAAAAGACAAGCTCCACAGGGCCCCTCTCAAGGCCCCATGCCTAAAAAGCAGATGCTTAAAATGGCTGAGGATTTGATTACTCTTACCAGGGGTTCTCAACCTCCCCCGGACAAAAGGCCCAGAGTGGAGGAAGAATCCCCTTCCTCGGACCAGGCCTCCATTATTTCAGAACATTCTGAAGACCAGGAACATTCATACTCCCCTTTTGAAGGTTCTGATGCAGAGGAGTCCATTCCCTCTGTCTCCCCCCCTGAGGATTACTCTTTTGGGGAAACCTTACATACCTTGAGGGAACACTTCCACTTTGAAGGCCAAGAGTACTCAGACTCCAAGAAAAGGCTTAGGGATTTCCTCTTGCTCCCTCAGCACAGGCCACTGTCTATACCTCCTGTCTTAGACATACTAGATGATGTGTATTCGGAGGCCTGCCTTAACCCAGATTCTTTACCTCCAGCTCCAGTCAAGCCTGACAGGTATTACCGGGTTCCTGATTCACACCAATTCCTATACAAAAGCCATGCGGCTGACCCAGAAACTATTTCACAAGGTCCCAATGGAATTAAGGCCTCTACTGCCAAAAATCCATTACCTTCAGAGAGAGATTCCAGAGCTTTAGAAAGGTGGGGGGAAAAGGTATACACCTCGGCCACTTTAACCATGAGGGCATTAAACTGTCAGTTCCATATGTTAAAGTATCAACAGTTTTTATCTCAGTTGAAAAGCAAAATGTCACAACCTGAACAACCAGACTTGAAGGAGTTGCAGGATTTGTTGCATAGTGCAGAGCAAGTGGGTAAACATACCTTGCAATGTGGTTTTGCTGCTTTAGAGGCCTCATGTAGAGCTGCTGTTACAGGATCTGTCATACGTAGACATGCTTGGCTCAAAGAGCAAACCTTAGATCATGTCAAAGCTAAATTACTAGATGCACCTCTTCAAAAAGATGTATTGTTTGGTGTTAAAGCTGAGGAGGTATTAAAGAAAATGGAGGAAAAGGCAAGATCAATGCAAACAGTGAAAGATTTCCTACAGGTACAACCTCCACATTTCAGTGGAATGGAAGTTGTGAATGATGTTTTCTTGGAAAATTCTTTAACTCCTAATTCTGTTCCTCCTGCCCCCAGAAAACTGGATAGGTATTACAGGGTTCCTGATTCTCAGTTCCTTTTAAAAAACCCTACTGCTGATCCAGAAATTATTTCTCAAGGCCCCAAGGGTGTTAAGGCTACTATTACTAAAAACCCTGTGCCTTCTGATAAGGAATCTAGGGCCTTGGACAGGTGGGGTAAAAAAGTCTATACCTCTGCAACTCTTACCATTAGATCCGTGAATTGTCTTTTTCACATGCTTAAGTATCAGCAGCATACTTTGGAGGCTATTAAGGCTAAACTTGGGAGATATTCCTTCCATGACGGAGAACAAAGATTTACAAGACTTACTGAATTCTGCCACTTTAGTTAATAAGCATTCACTTCATTGTGTTTTTGACACTTTTTAAGCTTCCTGCAGAGCAGCAGCCACTGGTTCTGTAATTAGAAGGCATGCTTGGCTCAGGGAGCAGCCTCTTTCTGAACCAGTTAAATCTAAATTGCTGGATGTTCCTTTGCACAAGGACAATATTTTTGGTAATAAGGCTGAGGAGGTACTGACGATGTTGGAGGATAAGGCAAAATCTATGCAAGCTGTAAAAGATTTCCTTCAGGTTCAGCCTCCTCAGTTCAGTAGACATTATCCTTTCAAGAATTGGTCTTTCCCTGATCCTGGCAAGCAGGGTTGCTCTAGGCCTGGGGGTTTCAGGTCTTCCAGAGGGCAGGCTTCTGCCCCTAAACAATGGCTTTCTTCTGCTAAATCAGGGAGTTCTAAGCCAGCTTCCCAAAGCAAACATTCTCAATGACTCCGGCCTTCTTGTGCCTACCTCTGCGGACCCTGGGTTTCTTTGGGGGAAAGGTTAGCCAGGTTTGCAGAGGTATGGTCTACCATCACATATGACAAATGGGTGCTCAATATAGAAAATCAAGTTTAAAAGTTTTACTTTCACACCTTCCCTCTTTTACAAGGATACCCAGACATACCCAGAACTCACAGTGCAGAGGTAGGAACTCAAATTTCTTCACTACTGACTATGGGGGCTATAGAGCCAGTTCCTGCAAATCAGGCAGGCCTAGGCTTTTATTCAAGGCTTTTTCTGGTACCCAAGAAAAGGGGCACCTGGCACCCTATTCTGGATCTGTCCCTTCTAAACACTTTTCTGGTGATTACCAAATTCAAGATGATCACCCTTCAACAATTACTACCAATGCTGGGCAAGGATTCATGGCTGGTAACTTTGGCTCTCAAGGAGGCTTATCTGCACATCCCAATAAGGGAGATTTGCAGGCAGTTCCTTCGCTTTAGGGCTGGGGAGCAACACTTTCAATTCTCTGCATTGCCCTTTGGCTTATACGAAGTGCCTGGCTCCAGCCATTGCTTTTTGCAGGCAGAGAAACTTCCCTTCTCTTAGAAAGGCAGACCCATTTTGTTATATTAACATTGTATACATTCTCCTACTACTAAGCACTGTCTAAAAGCATATGCAAATTAGCTGGACTTTTGTAACAGTAAACTGCACCTGTATCTCTTCAAAACTGTTTAATTTCTTCCCGTTAAAACATTGTAGTGAGCGTATATTCAAAAAGTTCAAAGATCACACTGGTTTGTTTGCTATACCTTCGAGGTGTCAGACCTGCTGTGCAAACAACTGTGAACGCTCCTGGTTCCTGAAAACTGAAGTTATCTTGCATTCTAGTGAGAATGTGAAGTTGTTTAGGCAAAAACGACAAGCGTCTCGTGCAAGATACAATAAGATGCAAGTAGTCAAGAAGGGAAAAAGAGAAAAACCCAAGTTAAATCCAATTAAAATAAAAACATTTATCCATAACGGAAGAATAAATGTTCCATTTACTACCTCCCACTCCCACCAGGGAATAACAACAACAAAAAAATCAGTTGTTGCATATATAGGGAAAAGAATATTCAAATAAAACTACATTGAAATAATGCATAAAAAGGAGAAAGAAAAGAAAGACAATTAAGATCTTATAAGGGAGATAAGTTTAAAAGAAGATTTAAAGTAAAAGAACAAAATGGGGAAATTAAATACCCTGCACCCCCCCAAAAAAAAACTATTAACTGCAATATTGATTAAAAAAGAGAAGTTTTCGTATTACTTATATTAGCATATCACTGTGTAGACATGTATGTAATATTATTTAAAGATGTTACCTTTTTGGATGTGCTTGTCCTCAGCAGCATGGAACTTATGTTCAGTATGACTACACAATAAACGCAATAGTCAAGTTACTTTAAACTTTTTATTGGTTTTGTCTTTGTTGACACTATCACTTTTAGTTGGTTGTCGTTTCAAACTGGGTAAAGACAGATCCATTTCAATTTTGTCTAATAAACTGTTTTTCTGTACAAAGTCCAAAACTTCTTTGAGGTTGTTAAAAATTCTTTGACCCTCAGGAAGAGAAATTTTGGTCCTGGCAGGAAAGATAATTTGTGCTTTGATGTTAGACTTCAAATTTGTGATTAAAGGGACACAAGCTTTCCTTTTAGATATCACTGTAGTCATTAAATAAATGGAAAGTGTATCAGATTTGATAAACTGGTGTACCCGACCAGGCAGCTCTCAGAACCAAATATTTATCCTGTGTTGACAGATATTTGACAGTTATAGATCTTGTAACCGATGTGTTGCTTGAAGAAGAAACATTTGACAAAGGTCTGTGGTCTCTCTCTATACCAAATGATAGAGATTCAGGCAAGCTTAATGTTTTAGGTAGCCAGTCATTTAGAAATTGAACCATGTTATTACTTTCCATTCTTTCATGGGACTCTGCGACTTCTAATATTTTTCCTGATCTGCTCTCTAAATCTTCCACTTTTTCCAGTTCCAGAAACTAGTTATTTTGTTTTAACAAGAATTCTGTCTGACTTTCATTCTCAGTCTGTCTTCCATCAGTATCATTGACTGATTCTTTGGCTGCAATTTGGTAAGAATGCTTATTGCTTCTTACTGTCTTCTTCATATTATCTGTTATACTTTCCAAGTTATCCATATTTTATAGAAAGGTCCTGTATACTTGTTATAATTTGTAGTTCTTTATTCATTGTACTCTTTTGGAGACTAGCTTTCAAGCAACGTATAACTATTACTGTATGTAGAACTTCTGACAGGAAAAAATCAAAATAATCCAAGAAACTTGCTGTTTTTTCTTGTTAAATGTTACCAGACTTATTGAAGAAATAAATATATTTGAAGTTGTTGTTAAAATAAAAAAAAAAAAAATCCTGTCAGGAAAAAGTATATTGAGGCAGAGCCAAAGTTTTGTGCTGTTATCTGCTTGGCATCTTAGCCACGCCCCCTCTTTCAGTTTTTCTGAAGCAAAAAAAAAAAAATTCCCAATTTTCCCTGCAAGAGAAATCTTATAATTAGTATTTTTTTCTTGGAAAGCCTTATGGTACAGCCCTTTATTTCCTTCATTTCAGTGTCTAATTATGTAGTTTTAGTCATAGGTTCATAGTAGATTATTAGGCTCATGACTCTTGGGCCCCTTACAAGCCTAGCCAGAATAACCTGATTATACCCAATGTATGGACCCTAGTGGCAAGAGGATGGTATGGATTTCTGCCTGTGCATTGAGGATCTTGCAGATTCCCTCTGTCAGTAAGGGGCTTAGGCTCTACCCCTGGTGTGAATTTGCGATTCCCCATCCATTGATCCAAATTGCTTTGGGGGAAGGTCCATGAAGGGTTGATGTGACTACGAAACCTGTTACAAAGAAGGGGCAATCTCTGAGGCACGTATGTCTCTCCAGCATGTTTTGTTTGAGTTGCTAAGTTTTGATCCTTGAATTGGGTGACCCTCATATTGTTTAGCTTGCAGATGTGTAACAACTCCATCAGGGCTGGATTTGTGAGTGCCTTGTAGGCCAGGCATAGGTCACCCCTTAATATTCGTTAGGACACATGACAAAGGCGTAGGGCTCTTAGTCTATCCACCTAGTTCATGTTGTTTACACCCTGTATTTTCTTTGTGAAGAACCTCTGAGGTCACTCCTACTGCTGTAAGGGGCTAGTCCAATACTTGTGAAATGGCACACTGTACTAGATTATTAGTCTAGTGAGGGCTGAGTACAGCAGGACTATAATTTCTTTGGATCTGGATGCCATACCTTTACTTATAAGTTGTGCCCCATAAAAGGATTTCCTCACCACTGAATACACAGCAGTCAAAGTTCAGGCTACTATCTGTCTGTGTACCTACCTCTCCCACCCCTGAATCTACTTAAGGGGTGTGCTGTTGATGTTGTGGTGTAGTCTCACCTGAATGCCTTTTAAAGGCTTCTAGTTTATCCAGCATTTTAACATTTGGCATATATATTCACCCAGTGTTCCACCTCTTCTCAAATCTCTGAGTACGTTTGGTTTATTTTTTTCTGTTACGAGAAGCCATATGCTTTACTAAAGCTGCAACTTGAACTGCTTTTTGCTCAGTACTTCTCAGAGGTTTTCTTCAGTCAGTTTTCCCTTTTTATAAATGTCATCTTTGTTGACATTCAGAAAATATAGTTAACCAGTAACTTTTTTTTTTTTTTTTTTTTTTTAACCAAAATGAGCAACATTTAATGGCTTTTAAATAGTTTCTCAGTTCTCACAGTGGGAGAGCTGTAATGTTGCTCAGTCAGCCTCCATCCTGGAAGCCCGTTAGCTGTGGCAATGTTAAGCAGTCATCTGTAATGAGAGGCATTAGCTATGATCCAGTTTTTTTTTTTCTTTTGGCGTAAAAGATTTACTGTTTATTACATGATAGCTGTTCCTTTTTAATAAGTTCTGTTTGTGTTCTCTTATTTTTATGCTGTAATAGTACTTAAGCTGAATTTTATGACTGTTACATAGCAAAACCAAAACTCTGTTGCGTGTAAATGTTTTTTTGTGTTTTACATAACCTCTGTTGTTTTTTTATAATTAGAGAATGAGACTCCAGAAGCAGTACAGTTTACTTTGGATTCTCCTCCGCCAAGACGTAAGTGCCACATTTCTTTCCATTAGCTTGTTTTATTGTTTACTACATAGCATATTTAAGCACTGTTTAATGTGCACTGTTAACTTGTGTGTGCATTGCATTATATGTCGTATTCCTATGTTGCAGTATTCTTAGTGTGGGAACCCGAACGTCAGCTTCTATGCAAAAAGCTTAAGCCTGGTTGCTGTAGGTGCATGGGATGTCACACGGCCATAAACCAGGAACCTTAAATGTGATGTCTGCACGCACAGACCTCAGAACTTTTCAGCTGCAGATGACATCACGTCTATTGCTTCGCTCCTACACTCGAAGACTTGTAAAAAGCTAAGTACCCCATTGGGGAAATTTTCAGTTTCTTTTGCTTGAGCTTGGTTAGCTGTAGTTTTTGTTAGCCAATGTCAGCCAAGAAGGGCAAATGCTGTTGTGGGCGTCGGATACCACATAAAGATATGCACGACCATCGCATCTTTTGTCTAGGAAAGGAACACGACCATACTGCTTGTTCCATTTGCAAGTCTTTTGTTCCGAAGACCCCTCGTAGCTGTCTGGCCACCCTCAACATATTTAGACAACCAACGACTCAAAAAGCTTGCGCTCAGGATGGATCCTGAATCAGCCATTACGACTGAACCACCACGGAAAAAGGCCTACCTCCGTTGCTTCTCTGTCATCGGATGTCCCGCCAGCTTCTGATCAAGGGGTTGAGGGACGTCCAATTGAGCAGTCTACTTCAGCTCCCACCGAGGAAGCTGCTTCAGAAGTAACAGCCTGTGTGTCCTCTGTGACAACACAGACATCGGTCCCTGCTGATGTCAAGGGGGAACCAGAAACAGTTGGACAATCGACCGGGATGCCATTACCTGAAGCCCAGGCCTTTTCCCAGACATATGCCTTCTAAGTGAAAACAAAAAAAACAAACACCTGACTCCTACCCCTGAAGGAGTCCCAGATTGGCAATCATTTACTAACTCCGTGGTGCAGGCTTTTAGGGCTCTTAGGCCCACAACCTCTTCCCCCTCCACCGTTCAAGTGTTTAGTCCTAGGCCTGCCTGTGCCACTTTTTTCCCTACTGCCCAGGAAGGAGAGGAGGATTTAGAACCTTACTACTCATCTTATGATGAGTCTATTTCGTATGTCTCACAAATTGCCTCTCCTCTGGAATAGTATTCCCCAGATGAGGAATCCATTCAGGGGGCCTCCCCACCAGAGGATATTACCTTTGGAGAAACAATTACAAAGATGAAAAAATACTTCAAATGGGACACTACCCAGATGATCGACACCCAGAGGAGGTATTTTGAACTACTCCAAGTGGAATCACCCTTCCCGTCAGCCATCCCACCTGTCTTACCTGCCTGTCTGGATGCTTTCACCTCTGCATCCAAGAATCCAGACTCGCAACCACCTGCTTCTAAGAGACCAGACAGGTTCTACAAAGTGCCTGATGACCAAAAATTCTTAGTTAAACCTCCCCTGGCAGGCCCTGCAGTAATTACTATCTCCCCTGACAAGCAATCCAGGCTGATTCCTTCAGCATCTCTTCTTCCCACTGATAAGGATAGCAAAAGCATGGGCAGGATTGGAAAGAAAGTGTACACCTCTTCCACCCTGGCCTTCTGAGCTACCAAAATCACATGGTAAAATATGCCCTGGACCTAATTTTTCACAAACCTCCGATATCTTGGCTGCCACCCCTGACTGCCCTACTAAATCTGAGATAGCATCTAAACTGTCACTGGCTTCTCAGATAGCCAGACATTCTATTAGGTGCAGTTATGATGCCACAGAGGCCCCTGTTGAATCTGCAGCTTCTGCTTCAGTTCTCCGCAGATACTCTCGGCTTTGCCTCCAACCACTCCCAGAGGATTTCATATCTAAAATTATGTATGCCCCATTAGACCATAACCTCTTGTTTGTCAAACAATCTGCAGAACGTTTTAAAAACCTGCAGGAGAAAAGTAAGGAGCTACAGGACATCATACATTTGCTTGTGTCTCCTATTCCTTAATACTACCGGAATTGTCCTGCTCAGACTTGTTTTGTCAGGAGAACTCTTTCCTCTGGTACCCCCCTCCTCTACCAGGCACAGGAGAGGAACCAGGAGGCAAACCTATTCCAGACCTGTTACCTCACAACCTACTCCAAGACTGCCTTTTCAGGATAGATTTGCACCCAACAATGCGTGACTGCCTTGCCCATCTACCTCTTACAGCCCGCCTCCCCCACTACCTCCCCTTTTGGAAAAACATCACATCAGACCAATGGGTACTGATCATCATTTAAAATGGATACTTCCTTTCTTGGAAGGAAAAACCTATCCCAAGTCCCATCCCCTTTCCACCCAAAAGTCAAATCCACCTCTTTCCTCACATTCTACTAGACCTCCTAAGATTAAAAACAATAGAACCTGTCCCTCCAGGGTAGGATGGAAAAGGATTTTACTCAAAACTCTTTCTGGTCCCCAAAAAAGGTAGGTCTTGGACACCAATACTAGATAGATCCTTCATAAACCAGTTCCTGAAAGTACCATCATTCAGGATGCTATCCCTTCAGACTATTCTCCCTTTAATCCCAGTCCAGACCTACATGGTAACTGTAGATGTAAAGGAGGCATATCCCCATATTCCCATAAAATCCTCCAACAAAAGATTCTTACGTTTTACTGGACCCTGCTCTCATTTTCAGTTTACAGCCTTGCCCTTTGGTTTGTCTATTGCACCCAGGGTATTGCCAAAATGCCTAGCCCCAGCCATTGCTTACTGCAGGGCCAAAGGTGTCCAAATCTATCCCTACCTAGATGACATTCTCCTTCTGGCAAAAACAAAAGACCCCCTCTAAAATCATGTCAGGTTCACCATCTCCCTTCTACAAAACCTGGGTTTCACCCTCAACCTAAACAAATCCTCCTTACTATCGTAGCAAGGCAAACTCTTTCTAGGCTGCAGGATCAGGACAGACCTGATGTGGGCTTTCCTTCCCCAGGACAAAGTCCTATCACTCTCCAGTCACTTCCAAAACCTTTTACTAGCTCCTCAGATTTCTGCAAGACAATTCCTGCAACTCCTGGAGCTGATGGCAGCCACCGTCCCTATGCTTCTCCTAGCAAGAATGCACATGCGAAAGTTCTAATGCTATCTGAAAAATGTGTAGTCGCAACACCAACACTCCCTAGAGCAACAAATTCCCATTCTGCCCTGCCTCAAAACAGAATCAAGGTGGTGGATTCAACAAATCCTTCACAACCCAGGACTACCACTTCAAATCCCCTCTCCAACCCAACTTATGCATATACAGATGCATCAGACCTAGGGTGGTGAGCCACCTTCAAATGTTTCAGGGTACAGGAAGCATGTACCCTTCAAAAGAAGCATATCAATGTAAGAGAAATGACTGCAGGTCTTCTGGCCCTGGAGGCTTTCCTTCCTATTTTCCAACTGGGCCCCGTTTAAATACTCACAGACCACAACATAGTATTGTGGTATCTCAAGAAACAAGGAGAGACCAAAGCTTAAGTCCTATGCAGGATAAGTATACAAATTTGGGATCTCGCCTCCAGGCAAAACTTGACCCTGCAGGCCTCACACATCTCCTTTCAGGACAATAAACAAGCGGATATTTTCAGCAGGACATCCTCTCTACAGCACGAGTGGATGTTGAACAGGGAGACCCTTCTAGACATTGTCCACTGGTGGGGCACACCTCAAGTGGATCTGTTTGCCTTCCCCCAGAACAGACAGTTGAACAAATTCTGCACCAAGGGTCACTCTCCACTTGCCTGGAGGGTGGATGCTTTCAGCATTCCATGGAAGGGACTCTTTCTATACGCTTTTCCACCCTTCCCCCTAATCCAAAATGTCCTCCTGAAAAATCAGGAAGGACAAACCTGGCCAAGGCAACACTGGATGTTCTTCATGATGTCCTTCAAGAATGCAACTGCAGTCATAACATGTGGGTTGTCCTGCCTCAGGCAGCCCTCGGTCGGCCGGATTCCAAAGTCTGGGTCCGACGTCGGCTGATGTCGCATTTCTCTCCGACGTCAGAGCGGTGGAGTACATAAGCATCAGCCGACCCATTTTCTCCAGTCTTTCTTGCCGCGCGGTGCCCGAAGCAGAAGCAGTTCACAAGTGCCGGTCGGTCAGCTCCTGTATTCTACGATACCGAAGTCATCAAAAAAGCTAAGTACCCCGTTGGGGACCTTTTCGTGCCTCAGCCGATGTCAGAAATTACTGAAAAAGTTAACAATTGTCTTTCTTGTGGTAAACAAATACCTCATAAGGATTTCCACTCTTACTGTCTCCCTTGCCTGGGCCCAGACCACGACGTCTCGGCCTGTGTAGCCTGTGCTCGCTTCAACAAGCGCACTCTCAGGCGCCGGGCGGAGTTCGCTGAAGATTTTTTCGGCGATAATTTTGCTTACACCATGCCGTCGGATCTCCCGACATCGCAAACTCCCAAAAAACTAAAAGACCGGGATCGACATCCTCGGCCCGCGTCTACCACCGACTCCACGCCAAAACCTAGCGCGAGTGCTCCGGTTCCCTCTGAGACGGTCTCTCCACTGCTCCGAACCGAAGACATCGCATTACCGACGACTCCGATTCCAGACATTACTACGACGCCAGTTATAGATTTTCCTCCGGAAACCGAAACCGAGGAAATGCCCGAGACCATTGCTGTAGACAAGGTCACTCCTGCACGTGGAGCTGCCAGGCCCCCTATGGCCATGTCTATTAAGGCCTACACTAGGGCTAAGGCAGCCAGCAAAACAAAGCATATTACTTCTAAATCCGTACCTCAGCCGACTCCAGAGACACAAATTATGTCCATGGCTGCTGATTTAATTTCCATGATTAGAGGTTCACAGGCCCATCCTGAGAGAGGATCCCAGCCTCCTCCTGATAAGAGGCCCCGGGTTGAACCCTCTGACCCTACTCCTTCAGATGAGGATTCTGAGGGCTCTGCCCACTCTGATAGCCAGGAAGAGCTCTTCCAGACCTATGAGGACTCGGATGCAGAAGATTCCATCCCCTCGGCCTCCCCTCCTGAGGATATTTCTTTTGGGGAAGTTCTGCACACCATGAGGGAACATTTCAAGTGGCAAGGTCAGGAATATTCTGATTCTAGGAAGCGCCTTAGGACTTTCCTTAAGAAACCTCAGCACAGGCCCTTAGCTATTCCTCCTGTACTTGATGTTCTGAATGATTTGGATTCTGACTCTAGCGCTACCCCTGATTCTCTTCCTCCTGCTCCAGCCAAGCCAGACAGGTATTACAGGGTCCCAGAGACTCATTCCCATTTATTCAGGGCCCATACTGCTGATTTGGAAACTATTTCACAGGGGCCTAAAGGAGTTTCAGCCTCCACCTCAAAAAATCCTTTGCCCTCCAACAGGGAAGCTAGGTCATTAGAGAGATGGGGCAAAAAGGTTTACACATTCACTACTTTATCTATGAGAGCTTTAAATTGCCTTTTTCATATGTTACAATATCAGGATTATCTGTTAGAAGATTTACAAAAAACATTAGCCACTCCTGATCCTTTAGACAGGAAGACTTTGCAGGAAGCTGTACATAACACTCAGCAAGTAAGCAATCACTTCCTGCAGTGTGGATATGATGCACTGGAAGCTTCATGTAGGGCAGCTATGACAGGGGCAGTCATTCGTAGACATGCTTGGTTAAAAGATCAGCCTCTACCAGATCATGTAAAAGCAAAACTTCTGGATGCACCTTTGGAAAAGAACAAGCTTTTTGGTGCAAATGCTAAGGATGTGTTAAAGACCATCGAAGAAAAAGCAAAATCAGTTCAGACTGTAAAAGATTTCCTCCAGGTTCAACCCCCCAGATTCAGTAGGAATTGGCCTTCAAAAACTGGTCCTTTCCTAATCCAGAAAAGTTTCAAAGGGTAAGAACAGACATGGCCGAGGAAGAGGCCAATACAGAGGCCCTTACAGGGGCGACAATGGCAGCCAGGAAACCAAAGAAGTGACGCAGGGGTTTCACCTGCCCCACAACCACAATCTCAATGACTTTCCTCTACTACCGCCTACCAGGGAACAACTAGAAGCTCCCTTGGGCGGGAAATTATCTCTGTTTGCAGAAAACTGGCACAGACTGACAAAGGACAAATGGATTTTGGACATTATAGACCGAGGGTACAGGTTTCATTTTCATACCTTACCAAGAAAACAAGGCATGCCAAACTTACCACAAAATCAGAGGGCAGAGGCTATCAAGCAAATCACTCTGCTGACTCGGATGAAAGCAATAGAAAGAGTTCCACAACAAGAACAAGACCATGGATTTTACTCAAGACTGTTCCTTGTTCCAAGAAAAGAATCTCAATGGAGACCAATACTGGACTTGTCCGCATTAAACACCTTTCTCATAGTACCAAAGTTCAAAATGCTGACTCTACAGCAACTCCTTCCCATGCTGGGCAAGGGGTCGTGGCTGATTACTCTGGACCTCAAGGAGGCATACCTGCATGTCCCTATCAGACACAGCTGCAGAAGATACCTCAGATTTCTTGCAGGGCCAGAGCATTATCAATTCTCAGCATTGCCATTTGGCTTATCTACTGTGCCCAGAGTATTCACAAAATGCCTGGCTTCAGTAATTGCTCATTGCAGGCTCCAGGGTATACAAATTTACCCGTACCTGGACAACTGCCTCATACAAGCGGACGACAAATTGGTGTTGACAAAAAACCTGGATTATGTCATACGATTACTTCAAGCTCTGGGATACACAGTCAACTTCCAAAAGTCAAGACTGCAGCCATCCCAGCAAATAATCTTCTTAGGAGCCAAACTAGACACAGCCTCTCAGATGGCTTACCTGACAGAAGACAAGCAAGAGAAGTTAACTCGTTACTTCAAAGATTTAGCAAAACTCACCCAGATGACTGCAAGGAGATTCCTACAGGCCCTGGGTTACATGGCATCCTGCATTCTCCTGGTTCCATTAGCAAGACTACACATGAGAAAGCTTCAATGGTACCTAAAAAGCATTTGGTCTCAACACAGCAACAATTTGGAGACAATCATACCACTTATTCCATGCCTACAAAAGGAATTCCTATGATGGGCCTCGGTGAGCCAGGCAAACACAGGTATGTCATTCAAAAAAACCACAGATAACACAGACCATGACTACAGACGCCTCAGACCTTGGATGGGGGGCGCACATGGAAGGCAGGTGTATACAAGGACAATGGTCTCCAAAGGAAACACATCTGCATATAAACCAAAAGGAAATGCTGGCAGTAATGCATGCCATCGAGGCCTTTCAACACCAACTCCAGCAAGGCCATTTACTGATACGGACAGACAACACCACTGTGATGTGGTACATAAACAAGCAAGGGGGCACCAACTCTTACCCCCTTTGCAGACTGACAATGCAGCTTTGGGAGAAATCACTGAACCTAAACATCCAGTTACAATCCCAGTTTGTTCCAGGAAAAGACAATGTGTTGGCGGACAGCCTAAGTAGGAATTTCACAGATCCACACGAGTGGAGGTTACATCCGAAGGCCTTCAGACAACTCACTTCGACATGGGGCACGCCAGAAGTGGACCTATTTGCCTCTCACCTCAACCATCTTCTACCAAAATTCTGCACAAGGACATACCATCCAAAAGCTTGGAAAATAGATGCCCTCTCATTCAACTGGAACTCCCTAGCAATCTATGCATTCCCACCTCTGCCACTGATGACCTCAGTATTACTAAAGATCAAAGCAGAGAAACCCAAGGGAATCATAATAGCTCCGGACTGGCCAAGACAACACTGGTACCCACTACTACGGAGCATATGTCACACCAGGAGGTGGGCCCTTCCCCAGTGGCCTCTACTTTTGACTCAACACAATTTCGAAACACTGCATCCAAATCTTCAGACACTGCAGCTAACAGCCTGGGAGATCCCATAAATAAATTCAGCTTATCTCTCTCCAAGGAAGTTCAGCGGATACTAACAGAGGCTCGAAGACCATCCACCAGAAAGGTTTACCTAGCAAAGTGGAAAAGATTCAGCAATTGGAATACCAGCAAGGGGCATGATGCATCATTGTTGAACATCCCACTCATCTTGGAATATTTGGCAGATATGTTAAAGAATGGCCTCTCATATTCTTCCATAAAGATACATGCATCTGCTATTTCAGCTGGATACAACACTGATCCTCTTGTTTTTTCTCACCCTTTACTAAGGCAATTCCTCAGGGGAATCAAGAACATTAAGCCACCAAGAAAGGCCCCAGTGCCAGCCTGGGACCTCAATTTTGTACTAGAAAAACTGACTCTACCTCCATTTGAGCCAGCAGCTTCAGTTGACTTGCAATTTCTCTCATGGAAGATAGCTTTCCTGTTGGCTATTACCTCAGCAAAAAGGCTACAGGCCCTAATGGCAATACCACCCTTTATTATTTTTCACAGAGACAGGGTTTCATTAAGGACCAACCCTACTTTTATGCCAAAGGTGGTATCTAGGGTTTCTTTAAATCAAGCCATTCATCTGCCTGCTTTCTTCCCCAATCCTGAGAATAAGGGGGAAAGACTGTTGCATACCTTGGACATTGACAGACAACTTCGATACTACCTGGACAGAACCAAGGCCAGTAGGAAGTCTGAACAGCTTTTTGTAGCTTATGCCCCTGCAGTCCAAGGAAAAGCAATTTCAAAACAGACTATTTCTAAATGGATTGGACATTGCATCAGATTCTGTTATTCCTTTCATGGAAAGACTGTTCCAGCCAATGTCAGACCACATTCCACTAGAGCTACAGCCACCTCTACAGCATTCTTAAGAGGGGTGCCTACCAAGGACATTCTAGAAGCTGCTACATGGAGCTCCGTGCATACATTCTCCAAACACTACAATCTCCCTCTTTACTCCAGATCCAGAGCAGGCTTTGCTTCGGCAGTCCTGCAGGGTTTGATTGCCACACCATCTTTTTCCTAGAGCATTCCTTCTCCCCCAGCTAAGCTATGGTATTCTACCCACATGTTATGACTGCAGCTGCATTCTTGAAGGACATAGTACAGTTTTGTACCTACCATAAATGTAGATGTCCAATAGACATGCAACTGCAGTCGGATTTTCCCTCCCTCCATACCCCTCTATGCCTAGAGTCCACTCCTATCCCTGTTTCTCTTAGCTGGGGATATCTGTTATGGTGTATTTGTTTTATTGCTCATTTATTTGTTTGGAATCCTGTTTTTGTCTTCCAATTTGATTACAGACTTCCTTGGAGGGCACCTGGCATCTGGGGCAAGAAACACTGAAGAAAATGGCGTCGGCTGATGCTTATGTACTCCAGCCGCTCTGACGTCGGAGAGAAATGCGACATCAGCCGACGTCGGACCCAGACTTTGGAATCCGGCCAACCGAGGGCTGCCTGAGGCAGGCAACCCACATGTTATGACTGCAGTTGCATGTCTATCGGACATCTACATTTATTGTAGGTACAAAACTGTACTTTTCACTGTTGCAGTCATTACATTCGGGTGATCTGCTGGCAGGTTGCCCTCAGTCGGCCTGAATAACAAAGTCTTGGGTCCTGCATCGGTTGCTGTTTCCTCTTCCATGATGTCAGGTCATCAGGGGTATAAAACATGCAGCCAACGCCATTTTATTCAGTCAGTCTTGACGCGCGGTGCCCGAAGCAGAAGCAGTTCACAAGTGCCAGTCGGCTAACTCCTGAAATTTTCGCATTCGAGTTTCAGAACCAAAGTCTTCAACTAAAGCGAAGTACCCCATTGAGGAAACATTTTCTTGCTCCTTTCTGATGTCAGTAAAAGTTAATAATTGCATTACTTGTGGGAAGCAAATACCTCATAAGGATTTTCATTTGTACTGTATTCCTTGCCTAGGCCCAGATCATAACGTGCCTTGCTGTCGGTTTTGTGCTAGATTTAACGCACTATTAAGCGTCAGTATATTTTTGCTTCAAAATATTTTGGATCCAGATTTAATTTCCCTGAAATGTCGTCTGTTAGCAGTCCAACTACCGGAGTTCACAAAGAAAAAGACAGGGACAGGTCATTGAGGTCCAAAACTGATGAAGCTTCTCCTAAGCCAGTCGCCGGTTTGCCGGTACTCGGTGAGGCACTTTCGCAGCCCCTGATACCCGCTACTTTTGAGTCGCAGGCCTCTACCGAGACCCATGCGGAGTCCGGTGTGCAGCGAGATTCTCAGAGTATTGAACCCGCGGATGTCTCTCACTTGGATGGGTCCAGAGCCACTGAGTAGGCACCGGCTTCTGAGGGTGTTTTCAGGCCTCAACATTTTTATATAACACTGACACCAGCTTCAAAAACAAGATCAAAAACATCTTCTAAGTAAAAAATGACGCATGAGCCACATGCTCAGGCCCCCATGCCTAAAAAACAGATGATCAAAATGGCTGAGGACTTAATTACCTTGATCAGGGGTTTCCAACCCCCCTGCTAAGAGGCCTAGGCAAGGCACTGATTATGAATCTTCAGATCAAGTTTCCATTTCTTCTGATTCTTCTTCTGATCAGGACTTTTCTATTCCACCCTATGAGGATTCAGATGCAGAAGAATCCATCCCATCTGCATCTCCTCCTGAGGATTATTCTTTTGGAGAAAACTTGCATACTTTAAGGGAACATTTTCATTGGGAGAGTCAGGATTTCTCTGAATCTAAAAAGAGACTTGGGGATTTCCTTCTTCTCCCTCAGCATAGGCCTTTGGCAGTACCTCCTGTATTAGACATTGTTAATGATGTGTTTTCGGAATCAAGCATGGCTCCTGATTCCCTACCTCTGGCTCCTAGTAAGCCGGACAGATATTACAGGGTTCCTGACGCCCACAAATTTTTATTCAAAAATCCGGCTGCTGATCCTGAGACGATCTCACAGGGTCCCAAAGGTGTAAAGGCCTCTACAGCCAAAAATCCTACCCCCTCTAATAGAGATTCCAGGGCACAGGATAGATGGAGAAATAAGATTTATACGTCTGCAACCTTGGCAATTAGGGCCTTAAACTGCCAGTTTCGTATGCTTAAATATCAACAGCATGTTATGGGCTTATTGAAACAGAAAATGATGCTTATTTCTGATTGTGTGGAAAATAAAGAATTACAGGAATTATTGCATGCAGCAGAACAGGTTGGAAAGCATACTTTGCAATGTGGTTTGATTCCTTGGAAGCCTTTTGCAGGGCCACAGTTACTGGATCTGTGGTTAGAAGGCATGCCTGGCTCAAGGAGCAAAATCTGCATGATCATGTTAAAGCTAAATTGTTGGATGCCCCTTTACAGCATGATACTCTGTTTGGTAATAAGGCAGAAGAGGTTTTAAAGAAAATGGAAGACAAAGCTAAATCTATGCAAACTGTAAAAGATTTCTTACAAGTGCAGCCACTCAGGTTCAGTAGGCACTGGCCTCATTGGTCCTTTCCTGTGTCCAACATAGCCTCTCAAGGTAAATCCAGGTGCTCAAAAGGCTCTAAATACCAATCACAGGGTTCTTACATGTCAAAGCAATGGGGTGCCACCACCTCCAAATCTGGAGGAAATGAAGCACAATCCTACAGTAAGAAGTCTCAATGACTTCCCTCTACCTTCACCAAGCACTTACCTTATGGCAGCCCCCTTTGGGGGGTAAATTAGCACTTCATGCTCAAAACTGGCATTTAATTACCCAGGACAAGTGGGTATTAAGCATAATATCCCAGGGGTACAGATTTAATTTCCATACTTTGCCAGTTCCAAACGGTTGGCTGGATCTGCCACAAAATCAATGGGCAGAGGCTCAGAAACAAGTTACGTCCCTCATGGATATGGGGGCTATTCAACCAGTACCAGAACAGGAAAAATGACAAGTTTTTATTAAAGACTTTTCCTGGTACCCAGAAAAGACCATGCCTGGCGTCCAATACTGAACTTATCGATTTTGAACACGTTCCTGGACATTCCAAAATTCAAAATGCTGACTTTACAACAGCTACTGCCTATGCTGGGCAGGAACGCTTGGTTAGTGACTCTAGACTTAAAAGAGGCATACCTGCATATCCCAATAAGGAAATCGTAATGAAGATACCTCCGTTTCAAGGCAGGTTTTTCGCATTACCAATTCCCTGCACTGCCCTTTGGCTTATCTACTGTGCCCAGGGTCTTTACAAAGTGCCTGGCACCAGTAATTGCATTTTGCAGACAAAGAAGCATACAAATTTATCGTCATATGGACGACTGTCTCATTCAAGCAGAGAACAAGGACATTCTTCTCCAACATCTGGCATTTGTAAAAAGGCTACTAACATGCCTAGGGTACACAATAAACAAAAAGAAATCCCAACTTGTACCCTCTCAAGTAATTACATTCCTGTGTGCAAGTTTGAATGCAACTGTCCAGATGGCTTACCTTACGCCAGACAAACAAAGGCAACTGACAACATACTTCAAACAGATGGCAACAAAAACCCACTTATCTGCAAGAGAAATTTTGCAGGCTTTGGAGTTCATGGCATCCTGCATTCTACTAATTCCATATGCAAGACTGCATATGAGGAAACGTCATTGGTACCTAAAAAGTTTATGGAGTCAACATTGTCACATTCTGGAAACAATGATTCCTCTCATTCCCTGCCTACAACAGGAGTTTCTTTGGTGGGCAGAGACATGGCACCAAAACAAGGGACTCCTACCCCCTGCCATCCAAACCCTAACTACAGACACATCAGACTATGCTTGGGGGGTCCACCTGGCAGGGAGATGCATTCAGGACTTATGGAGCCCAAAACAAATGCATCTGCATATCAGTCAGAAAGAGATGCTAGCTGTTCAGAATGCTCTGACAGCCTTCAAGGACTTACTTCATCCAGGACAGTTACTGATAGACGGACAACACCACGGTTATGTGGTACATAAGCAGGGGATACACATTCCTAACCCCTTTGCAGACTAGCCATGGCATTGTGGAACACAGCTTTGACTTACCAAGTACATCTTCAAGCTCAATTCCTTCCAGGAAAACAAAATACTCTGGCAGACCTAAGCAGAAATCTTATGGACCCACACGAGTGGAAATAGGATCCACAAATCTTCAGCATGTTAACACAGAAATGGGGGAGCCCAGACATAGATCTATTTGCCTCTCCCCAAAATTATCAACTGGACAATTTCTGCACAAGGACTTATCACAGACAAGCATGGAAAGTGGATGCCCTATCCTTCAGTTGGAAAAACCTATCAGTCTATGCCTTTCCCCATCTGCCTCTTCTCTCCAAGGTCTTACTAAAGGTCAGACAGGAAAAACCAAAAATGATCCTAATTGCTCCGGACTGGCCTCGCCAGCACTGGTACCCAATTCTAAGGAATATGTCTCAACTCCCTGATTGGTACTTGCCTCAAATACCTCATCTACTGTCTCAGCAGAACAGTCAAATTATGCGTACTCCGCTCCAAACTCTGAACCTTGCAGCATGGCTGCTCATTTAATTATTCAAACAACACCTCTCAGTAAATCTGTGATGGATGTAATTTTGGAAGCCAGAAGGCCTAGTACCAGAAAATCATATGCTGATAAATGGAAGAGATTCTGTGCTTGGAACCAAGCTCAAGGAATGGACACAGCAAAACCAAATATCCCTCAGATTTTACAATACTTGACTGAGAAGCTTGACAAGGGCCTATCTTTTTCTTCAATAAAAATCCATGCCTCTGCCATCTCGGCTCATTACAACACAGAGCCTCCCCTCTTTTCTCATCCTATGCTAAAACAGAATCTTAGAGGGGCCAAAAATTTAAGGCCTCCCAGAAGATCACAAACTCTTGCATGGCACCACAATTTTGTGCTGGAAAAACTCACCCTGCCTCCTTTTGAACCAGCAGCTACTGCGGATATAAAATTTTTATCTTGGAAAACAGCTTTCCTCTTGGCAATCACTTCATCAAGAAGGGTTTCAGAACTACAGGCTCTCATGGCTGTGGAGCCTTTTATTACATTTTACCTGGACAGGGTGTCCCTCAGGACCAATCCTTCCTTTATGCCTAAGGTGGTATCCAGTGTGGCTCTTAACCAAGCAATTCACCTGCCAACATTATACCCAAATCCGCAGAACAAGGGGGAGTGGATTCTGCATTCATTGGACATACACAGACAACTAAGATTCTACTTAAACAGGACCAAATCTCTAAGAAAGTCTGAGCAACTGCTGGTGGCATTTGCTTCAGGATCAAAGGGGAAGGCTATATCAAAGCAGACTATTTCTAAGTGGATAAGCCACTGCATTAGTTTCTGCTACTTGCACCATGGTAAACCTGTGCCAAGGGAATCGGTTCACATTCCACCAGGGCTGCCTCTACCTCAGCAGCCTTTCTCAGAGGAGTTCCAAACAAATTAATTCTAGAAGTTGCTACTTGGAGCTCTGTTCATACCTTCACAAAGCATTATCATTTGCCTCTCTTCTCCAAATCCAGGGCAGGCTTTGCAACTGCAGTTCTGCAGGGCCTTATAGCCACTCCTAATGCTATTTAGTTCCATCCTCCCATCCATAGCTTTGTGATTCTACCCAAATGTAATGACTGCAACAGTGAAACATGAAGAACATAGTACAGTGTTCTACACTTACCATAAATGTAGATGTTCGAGTGTATTCACTGTTGTATTCCGGGTTACCCACCCGCCATCCCCCTTTTCAATAACTTCTCTTTCCTTCACTATATTCTAAACCCTTTGTGGTGTATTTGCTTTTAGAGGAAGGTAAAGTTTATGTTGCTAAAAGTGCATATACATATTTTGCTATTTATTGATATAGATATATAGATATATATATATATTTGCTCCCCATTTGGGGGGCACCTGACACCTGGGGCAAGAAAAACTGAATAAAGTGGCATCGACTGCATGTTTTATACCCCTGACGTCATGGAAGAGGAGACCGCAACCGACGCAGGACCCAAGACTTTGTTATTCAGGCCGACTGAGGGCAACCTGCCAGCAGATTACCCAAATGTAATGACTGCAGCAGTGAATACACTTGAACATCTACATTTATGGTAAGTGTACACAACTGTACTTTCCCCCTATTTCTCTCTTTAGCCAAGGGCAATCACCACAAGTTACCCCACAAGGTGGGCCTACTCACACAACAAAAGGGAACTCTGATTCACTCTCGCCAACAGATGTTTGTCTTAACACTCTGGGTGATAAACTTCTAATCCCTTTCAGACACAGCTACTTAGATGACGTGCTTACAGTCCTTAGGGAAGCCAGGAAACCTGCTACTAGGAAGTCATATTTATCAAAATGGGAGAGATTCTCCAAATGGTTTACATAAGGGCAGGGACCCTGGCCAGGCAGACCCATCCCTAGTCCTTGCCTATGTGTGTGAACTCATTAAGGATGGCCTTTCCTACTCTTCAGTGAAAGTCCACCTTTCAGCCATTTCAGATAGTCTACCTCTAGATCCCCATTTGCTATCCAGGCTGGATGTAAAACTTTTCCTGAGATGGGTCTTACACATCAGACCACATAGAAAACCCATCCCGCCACCCTGGGACCTCAACTTTGTTCTGGAAAACCTAACACTGGCCCCATTTGCGCCAGCTAGCACTCCTACTTTACAAATGTGTACATGGAAGACTGTACTGCTGGTGGCCATTACTTCCACTAGGAGAGTGTCAGAGTTACAGGCTCTCATGGCCTGCCCTCCCCTACACTACCTTCCACAAGGATGGGGTGACCCTACGCACTACCCCTTCCTGCATGGTCAGAGTGGTCAACAAACTGCCCTTAAATCAATCTATTCACTTACCTACCTTCTTCCCCTCTCCTACTAACAATAGTGAGAGGATTCTCCATTCCTTGGATGTACACACAGACAACTTGGATTCTATCTAGACAAAACTAAGTCCCTCAGAAAATCTAACCAACTGTTTGTCTCCTTCCACCCCAGGGCTCTCAGCAAGGCAGTCTCCAAACAAACTATTTCATGTTGGATCAGCAAATCCATTTCCTTCTGCTACTCACACCATGGCAAGAACTTAACCCTAAGGAGTGAGAGCTCACTCTACCAGAGGCATAGCTACTTCCAAAGCCTTCATCAAAGGGCTGGACATGGCATCCATTCTGGAAGCAGCCACCTAGTCCACAAGTTACACCTTCACCAAACTCTACAAATTGGACCATGTCTCCAGAGCCAGGGCAGGTTTTTCTAGAGCAATCTTGCAGGGGGTTGTGGAGTCTTCCACTTCTGCCTCCACCCTTCCTTCTAATTAAGCTGTGGTTCTCTCCCACACTAAGAATACTTCACCATAGGAATAGAAGGACATAGAATAGTTATGTAAAATCTTAACCATAACCATAAATGTCTTTCTCTTCCATGTTGCAGTATTCCTTCCCTCCTTCCAAACCCTTGTATTTAGTTTGGACTATGGACATAACTCTTAGGCACTAGGAAGCTGTACACATCACCAATTTCAGACTAGCCAGCATAGGACACTTGACACTTCTGGTTGACATCACTTGTTACTCTCTTTGGGACTGTCTTACTGGCCTTCAAGATGTTCATCGTGTTATACTGCTGCAGTCATCACACTTGGGTTATCCTGCCGTCAGGTCGGCCGAATCCCAAAGTCTTGGTCCGGCGTCGGTTGTCGTCGCTTCTTCCCTGACGTCAATGCGACATGGGGATAAAAGAGGCAGCCGCCGTCATTTTCTCCAGTCTTTCTTGCCGCGCGGTGCCCGAAGCAGAAGCAGTTCGCAAGTGCCGGTCGGCTAGCTCCTGAGATTTTCGAATCGAATTTCAGCCTGAAGTCTTCTCTAAAGCTAAGTACCCCGTTGAGGAAACTTTTCTTGCCTCAGACCGATGTCAGACAAAGTTAATAATTGGATTTCTTGTGGGAAGCAAATACCTCACAAGGATTTTTATTCTTATTGTATTCCTTGCCTAGGCCCAGACCACGACGTCTCTGGTTGTCGGTTTTGTGCTAGGTTCAACAAACGTACAATCAAGTGTCGGGCATATTTCGCTCAACACTATTTTGGCAGAAAATTTAATTATAGCATGTCGTCGGAGCAACCAACATCAGCAATGATTAAAAAACGCAAGGATAAGGACAGGCAACCAAGGCCAAGACCAGATACCGAGGCCTCAGCAAGGCCTGCCGCCGGTTCTCCGGTTTTCAGCGAGGCGCCTACGCAGCCCCTGACTACTGCAGATTTAGAAATTCTGACGGCCTCCCAGACCGAATCAGCTGGGCCTCAGGAGCCGGTTCCATCTCACCCCTCGGACACCAACCCTGACGGTGATCCGGAGATTTTGGACAGGCCTTCGGTTTCTGAAGGTGTCTTCAAACCGACAACTATCTCTATTAAGTCTTATGCTAAACTTAAATCCCCCTTAAAAGTTAGGAAACCGGGTCCACAGTCCCCGTCCCCCCCCCCCACAGGCCCCTATGCCTAAAAAACAGATGCTTAAGATGGCTGAGGATTTAATTACCCTTATCAGGTGTTCACAACCACCTCCTGACAAAAGGCCTAGACTGGAGGAAGATTATCCTTCCTCTGACCAAGCATCCATTTCCTCAGCGAACTCTGAGGACCAGGATTATTCCTTCCCTCCTTATGAAGACTCAGATGCTGAAGAGTCCATTCCCTCTGTCTCCCCCCTGAAGACTATTCTTTTGGGGAAACTTTACACACCACGAGGGAACACTTCCACTGGGAAGGCCAAGATTACTCTGACTCTAAGAAAAGACTCTGTGAGTTTCTTCTTCTCCCACAGCATAGACCCCTTGCAATTCCTCCAGTTTTAGATATTTTGGATGATGTTTACACCAAATCTAGTCTAAACCCAGATTCCTTACCTCCTGCACCAACTAAACCAGACAGATACTACAGAGTTCCTGATTCTCATAAGTTTCTATATAAAAGCCCTGTTGCAGACCCCGAAACCATTTCCCAGGGTCCCAAAGGGTTTAAGGCGTCTACTGCTAAGAATCCTCTACCTTCCGAAAGAGATTCCAGAGCATTAGAAAGATGGGGGAAGAAAGTGTATACGTCTGCCACTTTGGCCATGAGGGCCTTAAACTGCCAGTTCCACATGCTAAAATACCAGAAGTACTTGATTACACAGTTAAAGCAGAAAATGATCCCTCCGACAGATCAACCTAATTTCAAAGAGAACTGGTAGCTGATCAAATAAAGAACACAGAGCCAACAGAGCTTGGTTCCCAAAAACGTAAAAAATAAGGTAAAAATAAATAGCATATAATTCTTCCCAGGAACCAGATGGCAATACACTTTGATTCTTCAGTTAAGTCGCCAATCACATAAACTCTTCAGTTAAGTTGTGTCCAAAAAATATAATGATGCAGTTTCACGTAAAAAACTGATTTATTACAAATATAGTAAGCGCTTTCACCTGTAGGCTTCTTCAGACTTTTAACAATAGATATCTCTCATCACAAGTTTAAATATACGAGTGCAACATTCTATTGGCTAGCGTCATTTCCATATTCCATTAAATGGTACAGGACATCTTGTTAGATCGTATAACATTAATGATGAATTTCTTTAAACAATAAATTAAAAACTCAGATCAGGTAACTATAATTTATAAAGCAACAATATTTTTTTTTTTTTTTTTTTTTTTTAAAGGGGAGCGCTTCATTGCCTAATAAAAAATAAATTTGGGTGCATAAAGAGCATCTCCTATAAAAATCATCTCCTATAAAAATCATGACTGTACATATCAACATGACAGCACAACAAAAAACATTTATTAAAAGTAATATTATTAAAAAACTTATTTGTGTAAGTCTGCATAACTAAAATGCAACCAGTTGGCAAATATATCTTATATCTATTAAAACGTATATTAAATGGAAACAGTTTTTCAAGAATACATGTATAATATAAGATAAAAAAAAGTAAAAAAATTTGTGAACCTATATAAGGATATGTCCCATATACACTTGACATAAAGAAACACAATAAAGTAATAAACGCATGAAATGCGTTATAAATCTTCACTACATATATATAAACTGTTCAAAAAAAGACAATAAGTGCATATAAAACATCTCCTGAGTCGATGGCATAGCGATTTGCATATAGGCAAAGCAGTACAACAAGAAATATTTATTAATATACAGCTGGTTCTCATAATTACATGAACCTGCGTAGCGAGTATACAGCTGGTTTGCGAGTCCACCGTATACCCATAAACACATACATGATATAGAAAAAATACCATTCCAGTGTTCATATGTCGTATAACGTATCTGTAGACCTACGTGGTCAACTAATATTATAAGCAGATAATCAGTGTACAAAATACACTTAACCACAAGGATACTATAATATGATGAACACATGGAAAACATTTAAATCCTGACTACGCATGTAAATAAACGACTATTCAAATATGACATATAGGTGGACCTTTACCTAAGCCTATAAATGAAGCTAAATATGTTATTCATATCAGAGCATACCATCATGGTTTTATCTATGAACATGCCTCATAGAATAACATACTAATATCCGGCTACCAAAAAATAACTATATATGTAACGAATAAAAAGACCAGTGGGTAAATGTCCAACATCTCAAAGATAAAAACATAATAAATAATCATTGATTTAATCAATACTAAAGACAAAATAACAGCACCTAATAAGTATGTTCATAATAATTTCATCTGTACCAAATCAATATAATTTCATATCAACAATATTAACAGAGCATATAAAAGGCTTTGTTTAAGTTCTAAGTCTACGTAGCCTCTTTTTTTTAAGTATCTGCTTCACTTGTATTTTGTCATTAAGTCCTGGGGGTACATCAGCTCTACATCTGATGATCCACTTAAGCTCAGTCTCTAAGGTATAATTAATTAAGTCACCACCCCTCTTACTGGGAAAAATACTTTGTAGCACACAGAAAATGAATGTATGTGTTAATCCTGCCACCTGACAGTGTTTTGATAAGGCATTATTAGCTGACCCCACTCTAATATGATATATATGCTCCCTAATACGTTCTTTCAGGGTTCTATTAGTCTTTCCAATATAAAATGATTCACATAATGTGCATCTAGCTAGATAGACTACATTAGTGCTGGAGCAGCTCGTTCTCGTTGATAATTTAAACTCATGTCCAGTGACAGGATGTACAAAGTTCATCCTCTTGTCAATAAATCTACATTGATTACAACTATCACATGGTATCGTGTTATAAATCTCTGACAGGGGGCTCCCAATGTAATGTGTTTTAAAGGGTTTACATAACATCTTCCTAAGGCTGGGTTTATTTTTAAACACCACTTTGGGAGATGGACCAACTATATTCCCTATATTCACATCCAGTTGTAGTACCTCCCAATGCCTTACCATAAATCCTCTAATACTTTCAGCATCTTTCGTAAAATACATTGGTATTCTGATTTCTTGTTTAAACGGACGATGTATTTGATTGTCCATGGATAATGGTAAAGAAAAGTAGGGTTTGGCTCTGGTAGTTCTTAATTCACTTACTTCAACCTTCAATTTTTCAAACTCATTTAGATTATAACCTCTTTTTTGAAAGTTATTTCCCAGGTTTTCTAATTCAGCCGAAAAGCCTTCATCTGATGGATTTAACCTAGAGGCTCTCATGATCTGACTTTTCATTACATTCCCAAAAACACATTTTGGATGCATACTTTTCCTATGTAAAAAGTTGTTCCTATGGCATGTTTTACGGTGTATAGAGGTGTTTAACATGCCATTACTCAATTTAGAAATGTTAACATCCAAGAAAGACAATTGATCCATATAATACTGTAGGGTGAACTTCAAATAACTAGTTGAAACATTCATAAGATGGACAAATCTTAAAAGGCTGTCCAAATCATCCAACCAAATCATAAAGAGGTCATCTACAAACCTCCTATACAGTCCTACAGAATCTCTAAAGCCTTCTAATCGAAAAAGATGATTTATAACACGATACCATGTGATAGTTGTAATCAATGTAGATTTATTGACAAGAGGATGAACTTTGTACATCCTGTCACTGGACATGAGTTTAAATTATCAATGAGAACGAGCTGCTCCAGCACTAATGTAGTCTATCTATCTAGATGCACGTTATGTGAATCATTTTATATTGGAAAGACTAATAGAACCCTGAAAGAACATATTGGGGAGCATATATATCGTATTAGAGTGGGATCAGCTAATAATGCCTTATCAAAACACTGTCAGGTGGCAGGATTAACACATACATTCATTTTCTGTGTGCTCCAAAGTATTTTTCCCAGTAAGAGGGGTGGTGACTTAATTAATTATACCTTAGAGATTGAGCTTAAGTGGATCATCAGATGTAGAGCTGATGTACCCCCAGGACTTAATGACAAAATACAAGTGAAGCCGATACTTAAAAAGAGGCTACGTAGACTTAGAACTTAAACAAAGCCTTTTATATGCTCTGTTAATATTGTTGATATGAAATTATATTGATTTGGCACAGATGAAATTATTATGAACATACTTATTAGGTGCTGTTATTTTGTCTTTAGTATTGATTAAATCAATGATTATTTATTATGTTTTTATCTTTGAGATGTTGGACATTTACCCACTAGTCTTTTTATTCGCTACATATATAGTTATTTTTTGGTAGCCGGATATTAGTATGTTATTCTATGAGGCATGTCCATAGATAAAACCATGATGGTATGCTCTGATATGAATAACATATTTAGCTTCATTTATAGGCTTAGGTAAAGGTCCACCTATATGTCATATTTGAATAGTCGTTTATTTACATGCGTAGTCAGGATTTAAATGTTTTCCATGTGTTCATCATATTATAGTATCCTTGTGGTTAAGTGTATTTTGTACACTGATTATCTGCTTATAATATTAGTTGACCACGTAGGTCTACAGATATTTTATACGACATATGAACACTGGAATGGTATTTTTTTCTATATCATGTATGTGTTTATGGGTATACGGTGGACTAGCAAACCAGCTGTATACTCGCTACGCAGGTTCATGTAATTATGAGAACCAGCTGTATATTAATAAATATTTCTTGTTGTACTGCTTTGCCTATATGCAAATCGCTATGCCATCGACTCAGGAGATGTTTTATATGCACTTATTGTCTTTTTTTGAACAGTTTATATATATGTAGTGAAGATTTATAACGCATTTCATGCGTTTATTACTTTGTGTTTCTTTATGTCAAGTGTATATGGGACATATCCTTATATAGGTTCACAGATTTTTTACTTATTATTTTTTATCTTATATTATACATGTATTCTTGAAAAGCTATTTCCATTTAATATACGTTTTAATAGATATAAGATATATTTGCCAACTGGTTGCATTTTAGTTATGCAGACTTACACAAATAAGTTTTTTAATAATATTACTTTTAATAAATGGTTTTTGTTGTGTTGTCATGTTGATATGTACAGTCATGATTTTTATAGGAGATGCTCTTTATGCACCCAAATTTATTTTTATTAGGCAGTGAAGCGCTCCCCTTTTAAAAAAAAAAAAAAAAAAAAAAAATGTTGTTGCTTTATAAATTATAGTTACCTGATCTGAGTTTTTAATTTATTGTTTAAAGAAATTCATCATTAATGTTATACGATCTAACAAGATGTCCTGTCCCATTTAATGGAGTATGGAAATGACGCTAGCCAATAGAATGTTGCTCTCGTATATTTAAACTTGTGATGAGAGATATCTATTGTTAAAAGTCTGAAGAAGCCTATGGGTGAAAGCGCTTACTATATTTGTAATAAATAATTTTTTTACGTGAAACTGCATCATTATATTTTTTGGACACAACTTGACTGAAGAGTTTGTGATTGGCGACTTAACTGAAGAATCAAAGTGTATCGCCATCTGGTTCCTGGGAAGAATTATATGCTATTTAATTTCAAAGAGATGCAGGATTTGCTGCATGCAGCAGAACAGGTGGGAAAGCATACCTTAGTGTGGTTTTGATTCATTGGAAGCCTCATGTAGAGCAGCTGTCACAGGATCTGTAATACGTAGACATGCTTGGCTAAAAGAGCAAGCCTTACCAGAACAGGTCAAAGCAAAGTTATTGGATGCTCCATTGCAGAAAGATGTGTTACTTGGTGTCAAAGCAGAGGAAGTTTTAAAGAAAATGGAAGAAAAGGCAAAATCTATGCAGACAGTTAAAGATTTTTTACAGGTACAACCTCCTTGTTTCAGAAGAAACTGGCCATCAAAAAACTGGTCCTTTCCTGCATCAGACAGACCCCAAAGGGGTAGGTACAGACGCCCAAGGGGCAGAGGCCAGCCACAAGGTTCTTTCAGGCTTAGACAATGGCATACAGCAACTCAAAGAGGTGGAGACGAAAGATCTCAACCCTTCAGGAAACAAACAACATGACTTCCCTCTTTGCCTGCCAAGCAAAATTGCCCTGGCAGCACCTTTGGGAGGAAAACTGGCTCTATTTCCACAAAATTGGCGCATCATAACAAAGGACAAATGGGTTCTGGATATTATTACCCGAGGCTACAGATTTAATTTCCACACTTTACCACAGATGAGAGGCATGCCAAATCTGCCTCCAAACCAATGGGCAGAGGCACAAACGCAAATTTCAGCTCTCATGGATATGAAAGCAATTCAAAAGGTACCTACAAAGGAGCAAGGTCGAGGTTTTTACTCAAGGCTATTTCTAGTACCAAAGAAGGACAAAGCCTGGAGACCCATTTTAGACCTCTCAATTCTAAACACTTACCTGGAGGTACCCATATTCAGAATGCTCACACTACAGCAGCTTCTTCCCATGCTGGGCAAGGAGTCTTGGCTGGTAACGTTGGACCTCAGAGGCATACCTGCATGTCCCTATCAGACAAGATTGCAGAAGATGCCTCAGATTTTTAGCAGGTACAACGCATTATCAATTCTCTGCATTGCCCTTTGGCTTATCTACTGCGCCCAGAGTATTTACGAAATGCCTGGCATCAGTAATTGAATACTGCAGACAACGAGGAATGCAAATTTATCCATATCTGGACGACTGCCTGATCCAAGTGGACAGCAAGGCCATTCTATTACATTATCTGGCATTTGTAACAAAGCTGCTAAGTTGCCTAGGGTACACAGTAAACAAAAAGAAGTCAAAGCTAATACCCTCACAAGACATAATATTCCTGGGTGCCAGCTTAAATACAATGGCCCAGATGGCTTATCTCATGCCAGACAGTCAAAAACAACTGACTCAATGCTTCAAAAAGATGGCATCTTTTACCCAGCTCACTGCAAGGAAAATCCTGCAGGCATTGGGGTTCATGGCATCCTGCATTCAACTAATTCCACATGCAAAGCTGCATATGAGGAAATTACAATGGTACCTGAAAAGTGTATGGACTCAACACAGGCACAGCCTCGAAACAAGTATACCTCTCATTCCCTGCCTTCAAAAAGAGTTCCTATGGTGGGCTCAAGCATGTCAAATTAACAAGGGTCTTCCTTTTGTCTTACCTCCACCAGACTATGACAACAGATTCTTCAGACTATGCCTGGGGAGCACACATGGCAGGACAGTGCATACAGGGCAAATGGTCCGCAAAACAAATGCATCTACACATCAACCAAAAGGAGATGCTAGCTGTACAAAATGCACTGACAGCCTTCAAGGACCTCTTGCATCCAGGACAACAACTAATAAGGACAGACAACACCACAGTTATGTGGTACATAAACAAACCGGGAGGAACACACTCCTACCCTTTATGCAGACAGGCAATGACCTTGTGGAACACAGCATTGACTTTCCAAGTACAACTGCAAGCACATTTCCTGCCAGGAAAGGAAAACATATTGGCAGACGAATTAAGCAGAAATTTGGCAGATCTCACGAGTGGAGACTACACCCACAAGTATTTTCAATGATAACTCAAAGGTGGGGACGCCCAGACATAGATCTATTTGCCTCCCCCAACAATTGCCAACTACAGAAATTTTGCACAAGGACTTATCATTCCCTAACCTGGAAAGTGGACCCCCTATCACTCAGTTGGACAGCATTGACAAGTCTATGCCTTCCCACCACTACCTCTCTTGACCCAAGGTATTACTGAAAGTCAGATCAGAGAGACCTCAAATGATCCTCATTGCTCCGGACTGGCCACGTCAGCACTGGTACCCATTACTAAGGACCTTGACTCACAGCCCTCCATGTATCTTACCTCAATGTCATTTTAGAGGCCAGGAGGCCCAGCACCAGAAAAACTTACTCAGACAAATGGAAAAGATTTTGTGCATGGAACCAGGCTAAAGGCCAAAATTCTTGGATACCAAACATTCCTCAAATACTGCAATACTTAATTGAGATGCTACACAAAGGCCTTTCTTTCTCATCCATTAAGATCCATGCTTCAGCCATTTCAGCTCAATATAATACGGATCCTCCCATATTCTCACACCCTTTACTAAGGCAGTTTCTCAGAGGGGCTAAGAATATAAGACCTCCCAGAAAACCCCCAACACCAGCTTGGGACCTCAACTTTGTTTTAGAAAAATTAACACTGCCTCCTTTTGAACCAGCCTTCTCAGCAGAACTACAATACTTGTCATGGAAAACAGCTCTGTTGCTGGCTATCACCTCAGCACGCAGGGTCTCAGAACTACAGGCACTTATGGCAGTGGAACCTTTCATCATTTTCCATCAGGGCAGAGTCTCTTTACGAACTAACCCTACCTTTATGCCAAAGGTAGTATCCAGTGTGGCTTTGAATCAGACCATTCATTTACCCACCTTTTATCCAAACCCCCAGAATAAAGGAGAAAGACTCCTTCACTCTTTGGACATTCACAGACAGCTACATTATTATTTGGATAAGACAAAGACCTTCAGAAAAACTGAGCAACTCTTTGTATCCTGTGCTGCAGGTTCACAAGGAAAGGCCATTTCAAAACAGACCATCTCCAAATGGATAGCACATTGTATCCGCTTTTGCTACTCACACCATAGGAAAGCAGTGCCTGTTAATATTAGGTCCCATTCTACCAGGGCTACAGCAATCTCAGCAGCCTTTCTTAGGGGGGTTCCAACCAAGGACATTCTGGAGGCAGCTACTTGGAGTTCAGTGCACACCTTTACCAAGCACTACCACCTTCCATTATACTCAAAAACCAGAGCTGGCTTTGCCACTGCAGTTCTGCAGGGCATCCTAGCTTCACCTAACCCAGTTTAGTACCAGCCACCCATCCATAGCTTTGGGATTCAACCCAAGTGTGATGACTGCAGCAGTATAACACAATGAACATAGTACAGTTTTGTACCTACCATAAATGTAGATGTTCGAGTGTATGTACTGCTGAAGTCCAGGTTACCCTCCCACCATCTCCTCTGCATACCAGGGTGTTAGTTATAACTCCATGTACATCAATCTTTTGGATGCATGCCTATATGGTGTACTTGCTAACAGCTAATACTATTGTTTATCTACTAAGGTATTTCTGCATAGTTATTTGTATTGCCTTCCTAGTTGGGGGCACCTGACATCTGGGGCAAGAAAAACTGAAGAAAATGGCGTCGGCTGCCTCTTATCCCCCTGTCACACTGACATCAGGGAAGAAGCGACGACAACCGATGCCGGACCAAGACTTTGGGATTCGGCCGACTGCGGGACCGCCTGACGGCAGGATAACCCAAGTGTGATGACTGCAGCAGTATATACACTTGAACATCTACATTTATGGTAGGTACAAAACTGTACTTTCTGAGGTCTGTGCGTGCAGACGTCACATTTAATGTCCCGGGTTTATGGCCCTGTGTGTGACATCCCACGCACCTACAACAACCAGGCTTAAGCTTTTGTATAGGAGCCGACGTTCAGGTCACCTGAGGTGGAGAATCTCACGCTAAGAATACTGCAACATGGAAGAGAAGGACATCTACGGTTATGGTAAGATTTTACATGACTATTATCTGCTGGTGCTATTTACCTGTGGTCGCTGCTATAAAGGGGCTTTTCCCAGTCAGGCTGCCATAACCCTAAACTGTAATATAGTTTTACGTATACGCACTACAGTATGTCAGCTGATATTAGCCAGTAGATCATTTTTTTTGGTCATTTGAAACTTCAGTCAGTTGAATGTCATTTCTAAAATTCTGTTCACTAGCCAGACCTCCGCAGTTTTTGTCTGTCACGCATTTTTTTCCCCCTGTTTTTCAGGTTTAGCTCAAGAGAATTGCTAAGTGGTAATCCTGATCCAGAGTACACCCTAGAAAACCCGTGCTGGAAGCTCTGGGTAGAGGGAGTGCGAGTGGTGGCCAATGCTGGGTAAGCCATCTTGGAAGGATGGAGGCAGCTTGGTTCACTACAGTAGCAGCATGAAGACTGGCAGCATGCTCCATGCTGCATGCAGTGCATTACTTGCTCAGGAAATTACACGTGGAAGCATTCGTGCACTTGCTGAAGATGGCTATAACAGAGCTTACAAGGCTGCCCCAGGGTACAGTGTTAATGCATGCGCCTCGGTAGCAGTATGGTGCTGTACATTGTCCTTGATCATCTTACTGGCCTTGTATGTGGGTCAGGTAGTACCCAGGCGAGGCCAAGGCAGGTGGCAGTAATGACCAGCTACACTGAGCTTTAAAAAAAGAGAGAGAGAGAAAATTATATGAATTCTGCTTGTTAGTGGAGAGATTTGGTACAAGTACAGTAAGGCAACATTATTGCACACATTGAGACATACAGTATGACAGAAGTTATAGCTAGTTAATTACATTTGGCAGCAGCAGTAGTAGTAATGTGGAAAATGGTGTGGGTTCTTCCTGTTTTGATTTGCATTTTGTTTACTGAGGTAGCGTGCTGGTCACAGCATGACAGATTACAGGCTGTGTCTATCGTATATGCAACACTATAACAATTGTAAAGATGCAACACTATAACAATTGTAAAGAGCTCTGGCACAGTCAGAGGTTAACAGGATAATGTCAAAATGCCTGCAGATGATGAAACTATGTACATATATACTAAAGGCAAAATCATAACTTACAAAGGAATTAAAATAACAAGGTGTTAAGATGAGAGGAATAGGTTTTATTTCTTCCCATAACTTTTTCCACAGCAATAATTTTCCTTTATTTATGCTCTGTGGATATCTGAATTTAATTATTTTTATTCTAGGTAGTAAATGGTGAACTCCCCAGTAAATTAATTTCCTAATAAACTTACCAGTAATTATCTGTGTGGATTCAGTCAAATACAGCCAATTCTTCTACATTGCTTTTGTAGTCCTGTCAAGGTAGAGTTTTCTTTTTTCCTGTCCCTGTCTTGACCATGTAAAATTCCAATATTGTTAGATAGGAGCTGTCATGCCCTTGTGCATATTACACTAGTGTCAGATACCCGTTTTAGAATTGTATAGTGGTGGACTTGTGCCATCACTCTGTGCAGTTACCGTTCCTGTCTCTGTATTATTGGTCGTCTGTTATGATCGCTTCACTGTGGTGGCTTGGTGAGCCACTTTTGACTCTTCATATAAGAAGTGGATCCCTCAAAAAAGGCAGGGGTTCATGTACATCTGCCTGAGCTTAAACGTAATGCTTATGACTAGACCAGAGCCCTTTTTACTGTGTTCAGACAAAGTAGGCCATTGTGCAGTTCATGAACAACAGGTTAGTATGGACTTCTACTTCTGGAAAAATGTAAAATTCTGCCATTTGGACGCAGGCAGAGGCATCTCTCTTGCATCCAGTATATATTTTTATGACCGACAAGCAAATATCAAGGGACTCTGACTTACCAGGTTTGCTGATTTGTAAACTTGGGGTGATTATCAGATCATATTTTTATACTCAATTACTCTAGTAGCAAGGGCTGGTTGAAACAAATGATTGGAGTATTAATTATCCTCTTACCCTCAACACCAAGAAGTGCAGCATAGTTTCCTTTGGTAAATCGTAAGTCTAGTATCACTACTGCTTACCATATACACAGCATTGCACTTTTGACGCATTTGTCAGGGATGTAGACATTGCACTTTTTGACGCATTCGTCGCTGCTTGGGTATGTATGCTGATAAGGCTCTCTCCTTTGACTAGCATCTCTATGGTGTTTGGAAAATCATTCTGCCTGGCAGTTTCTTTTGTTGTATTTTCACAAGGTCCAAAGAAGTTGTAGTCCCATTTTGATTACTTATTCAGCCCATCATTGAATATAATGCACATTTCTGCATGTAACTCACTAAGCTCCTAGACCAACTTGAGAGACCTCAACTTTTCCTCACCAAAAAGATCTGATCGCTCAGTAACCTTAACAATTCTGATAAGACTAAAAGCCCAATGTCTCTACTCAGTGTTGTAAAGGCTTCTGAGGGGTGATGCATGCCAAACCTGTGCTATGAGCAACCCAACACACTCTGAAGTCCTTCGCCTGAGTAGAACCAGTAGTAAAGCAAACACCTACTCTGCAGACTTGAACCTGTGCTACCACATCAGCACCGATGGTGTGGCAGATGTCTTACTCAGCATGTTCTGCACTTCTCTAATAAGCTGCCCTTACCTGTCAAGCAGAATACTAGAATACTTCTCTATCAACTTTTAAAACTAGACATGATGGGTAATCACATTGGATGATGTGATTGGGTTTTCCTGTAAGGTTAGTAGTAACCTATGAACCTATTCACTTTTCAGAAGTGCTCTGGCAGACTTCCTCCATCACAGTTTGTCTTCTCCTAGAGCTAAAGAATAGGGGAACCAGAGTGGGGCAGTACGAGAACTGACTTAACGTTCTTCGTATTTCACTGTTGCAGTTATTACACTTGGGTTATCCTGCTGGCAGGCTACCCTCAGTCGGCCTGAATTCCAAAGTCTAGGTCCGGCATCGGTTGCTGTTGCCGCGTCCCTGACGTCAGTGCGCCAGGGGTATAAAAGATGCAGCCGACGCCATTTTCTTCAGTCTTTCTTGCCGCGCGGTGCCAGAAGCAGAAGCAGTTAGCAAGTGCCGGTCAGCCGACTCCTAAGATTTTCGTGTTCGAATTTCAGATCCGAAGTCTTTATTAAAAGCCAAGTACCCCATTGGGGAAAACTTTTTTCTTGCTCCAGACCGATGTCAGAAAAAGTTATTTGTATTTCTTGTGGGAAGCAAATACCTCATAAGGATTTTAATTCTTACTGTATTCCTTGCCTAGGCCCTGACCACGATGTTGCTTGTCAGTTTTGTGCTAGATTTAACCAGCGCACTATAAAGTGCCGGTACGATTTTGCATTTCACTATTTTGGCAGAACATTTAATTACACGATGCCGTTGGATAGCCACCCGACTACCGCAATTCACAAGAAACGCAAAGAAAAAGAAAAGGACAGGCATCTGAGGTCTAAAACTGACGACAAGGCTTCTTTTAAGCCAGTCACCGGTTCGCCGGCTCTCGGTGAGGCGCTTTCGCAGCCCCTGATGCCTGCTACTTTGGGACCGGCAGGCCACTATAGACTCCCACGTGGAGTCGCCTAGGCCGCTGGAAGCTCAAGGTTTTGGACCTTCGGAAACTATTCCCTCAGATGGGTCCGGAGCCGCTGAGCAGGCATCGGCTTCTGAGGGTGTTTTCAGACCTACTCAACTGTACATTAAAGCGACTCAAGCTACAAAGGCAAAGACTAAAGCGTATTTAAAGACAAAGAAACAAGTACAGCAGCCTCATGGTCAGGCCTCCATGCCCAAAAAACAGATGCTCAAAATGGCCGAAGACTTAATTACTTTGATCAGGGGTTCCCATCCCCCTCCTGATAGAGAGGCCTAGGCAAGAGACTGAATATGAATCTTCAGATCAGGTTTCCATTTCTTCTGATCAGAAATACTCTCTTTCTCCCTATGAGGATTCTGATGCTGAAGAATTTATCCCTTCAGCCTCTCCTCCTGAGGATTACTGTTTTGGGGAAACCTTGCATACCATGAGGGAACATTTCCACTGGGAGAGCGAAGATTATTCTGAATCTAAGAAAAGGCTCAGAGACTTCCTTTTACCACAACACAGGCCCTTAGCTATTCCGCCTGTGTTAGACATTGTAGATGATGTATTTTCAGAGTCCAGTCTGACCCCTGACTCCTTACCTCCAGCTCCTGTTAAGCCGGACAGGTACTACAGGGTGCCTGACTCTCATAAATTCCTTTTCAAAAACCCTGCTGCTGACCCAGAAACTATTTCTCAGGGTCCCAAGGGGGTCAAGGCTTCCACTGCAAAAAACCCTACCCCCTCTGACAGAGATTCTAGGGCACTAGACAGATGGGGAAAAAAGATTTACACATCTGCTACCTTGGCTATAAGGGCCTTAAATTGCCAGTTTCATATGCTCAAATATCAGCAATATATCATGACACTGCTTAAACAGAAAATGTTGATAAATTCTGAATGTGCAGAAGACAAAGAAATGCAGGATTTACTGCATGCAGCTGAGCAAGTTGGAAAGCATACTTTGCAATGTGGTTTTGATTCTTTGGAGGCCTCCTGCAGGGCCGCTATCACGGGTTCTGTCATTAGGAGGCATTCTTGGTTAAAGGAACAAAATCTACCAGATCATGTTAAAGCAAAATTATTAGATGCTCCGTTACAGCATGATACTTTGTTTGGTGTTAAAGCAGAAGAGGTGTTAATGACAAAGCTAAATATATGCAAACAGTCAAGGATTTCTTACAGGTACAGCCTCCAAGATTTAGCAGACACTGGCCTACAAAGAATTGGTCCTTTCCAGTGTCAGACAGACCACAAAGGGGCAGATACAGACGCCCAAGAGGCAGATCCCAGCCCCAAGGTTCATACAGGTCTAAACAGTGGGGTGCTTCTACCTCCAAAAGTGGGGTGCTTCTACCTCCAAAAGTGGAAAAGACAAATCACAGCCTTTCAGGAAACAGTCCCAGTGACTTCCCCTTGCCTGCGCCAAGCACTTATCTTCTGGCAGCACCTTTAGGGGAAAAACTAGCACTTTTTTCTCAAAACTGGCATATAACCCAGGACAAATGGGTCTTAGACATAGTGTCACAGGGCTACATGTTTCACTTTCATAACCTGCCAAGGGCAAATGGTTGGCCAGACCTACCAAAAAACCAATGGGCAGAGGCACAGAAACAAGTCTCATCCCTCATGGATATGAGGGCCATTCAACAAGTACCCGAACAAGAGCAGGGACAAGGATTTTATTCAAGACTGTTCTTGGTACTCAGGACAAAGCCTGGAGACCAATACTGGACCTATCTATTCTAAACACATATCTGGATATACCAAAATTCAAAATGTTGACCTTACAGTAGCTTCTGCCCATGCTGGGCAAGAAGGCTTGGCTTGTGACTTTAGACCTAAAAGAGGCATACCTGCATGTCCCAATCAGACAAACATGCCGAAGATACCTCAGATACAAAGTTGGCTCAATGCACTACCAATTCTCTGCACTGCCCTTTGGCTTATCTACTGTGCCCAGGGTCTTCACAAAGTGCCTGGCACCAGTAATTGCATTCTGCAGACAAAGAGGAATACAAATATATCCTTACATGGACGACTGCCTCATACAAGCAGAGAACAAGGACATTCTACTACAGCATCTGGTGTTTGTAAAGAGATTACTACCATGCCTAGGGTACACAGTCAACGAACAGAAATCAAAACTAGTACCCTCTCAAGAGATAATATTCCTGGGTGCAAGCTTAAATTCAGCTGCCCAGATGGCTTATCTCACGCCAGACAAACAAAGGCAACTGACTACCTATTTCAAACTGTTGGCAACAAAGGCCCAGTTATCTGCAAAAAAAATTCTGCAGGCTTTGGGCTTCATGGCATCCTGCATTCTACTAATTCCATATGCAAGACTGCGTATGAGGAAACTTCAATGGTACCTAAAAAGTGTTTGGACTCAGCATTGCCACAGCCTGGAAACAATAATTACTCTCATTCCCTGCCTGTAACAGGAGTTTCGATGGGTGAAGGCCTGTCACCAGAACAAGGGACAGCCATTCACCTTACCCCCAGCCAGGCAGACATTGACAACGGATGCATCAGATTATGCCTGGGGGGCACACATGGCAGGAAGATGTATTCAAGGCACATGGTCCGCCAACCAAATGCATGTGCATATCAATCAAAAAGAGATGCTAGCTGTTCAGAATGCCCTGACAGCCCTCAAGGACCTACTTCATCCAGGACAACTACTGATAAAGACGGACAATACCACGGTCATGTGGTATATAAACAAGCAGGGAGGCACTCATTCTTACCCCCTCTGCAGACTAGCCATGACTTTGTGGGACACATCATTGACTTACCAAGTACATCTGCAGGCACAATTCCTGACTTACCAAATACTCTGGCAGATGAACTAAGCAGAAACCTCATGGATCCCCATGAGTGGAAATTGTATCCACAAGTCTTCAACATGATAACAAGGAAATGGGGATGCCCGGACATAGACCTATTTGCTTGTCCTCACAACTGCCAACTAAAGAAATTCTGCACAAGGACTTATCACAGACAAGCAGGGAAAGTGGATGCCCTATCTTTCGGCTGGAAAAACTTAACAGTATATGCCTTTCCTCCACTACCTCTCCTCCCCAAGGTACTCTTAAAAGGTCAGACAAGAGAAGCCAAAAATGATACTGATTGCCCCAGACTGCCCCCACCAGTACTGGTATCCAATCCTAAGGGACTTGTCTCAATGCCCAGCCTGGACCTTACCTCAAATACCTCACCTACTGTCCCAACAAAACAATCAGATCCTGCACAACCAACTCAAGACCTTAAATCTGGCAGCATGGCGGATAATGTAGTCGTACAAAACACACCTCTCACTAAAGCGGAGATGGATGTCATTTTGGAGGCCAGGAGGCCTAGTACTAGAAAATCGTATGCTGGAAAATGGAAAAGATTCTGTGCCTGGAACCAGGCACAAGGAATTGACACAGCAGTACCAAATATTCCTCAGATTTTGCAATACTTAACTGAGATGCTGGACAAAGGCCTATCCTTTTCATCAATTAAAATTCATGCCTCTGCCATTTTGGCTCATTACAGTACAGAGCCACCAATCTTTTATCATCCTTTGTTAAGGCAATACCTCAGAGGAGCCAAAAACGTAAGGCCTCCAAGGAGATCACCAATACCTGCATGAGACCTCAATTATGTTTTGGAAAAACTCACTCTGCCCCCTTTTGAGCCAGCCGCTACAGCTGATATAAAGTTTTTATCTTGGAAAACAGCTCTGCACCTAGCAATAACCTCTGCAACATGAGTCTCAGAGCTACAGGCACTCATGGCTGTGGAACCTTTCATCATCTTTTATCCAGACAGGGATTCTCTGAGGACAAACCCGACATTTATGCCTAAGGTAGTGTCCAGTGTGGCCCTTAACCAAACTATTCATCTGCCTACTTTTTTATCCAAACCCACAGAATAAGGGGGAGAGAATTCTGCATTCTTTGGACATACACAGTCAGCTGCGCTTCTACTTGAACAGAACCAAAGCTTTCAGAAAGACTGAGAAACTACTAGAGTGGCATATGCTGCAGGATCACAAGGAAAGGCTATCTCAAAGCAGACTATTTCAAAGTGGATAGGTCACTGCATTCGTTTCTGCTATTCACAACATGGCAAGCCAGTGCCTAAGGGCATTGGGCCACATTCAACCAGAGCAGCAGCCACTTCAGCAGCCTTCCTCAGGGGAGTACCAACCAAAGACATTTTAGAGGCTGCTACCTAGAGTTCAGTGCACACCTTTACAAAGCACTATCATTTACCACTCTACTCTAAATCCAGGGCAGGCTTTGCCACTGCAGTTCTGCAGGGCCTCATAGCCACTCCTAATGCTATTTAGCTCCAGCCTCCCAACCATAGCTTTGGGATTCAACCCAAGTGTAATGACTGCAACAGTGAAACATGAAGAACATAGTACAGTTGTGTACACTTACCATAAATGTAGATGTTTGAGTGTATTCACTGTTGCAGTCCAGGTTACCCACCCACCGTCCCCCATCTCTCTTTGCTGGAACTTAGCTGCACTTCTCTAATCTATACAACCTATGTTGTGTATTTGCTTGTAGATGAAGCTAAAATATATTTTGGTGCATACATGTTTTATTGGTATATTTTTAGCCTTCCCTTTTGGGGGCACCTGACATATGGGGCAAGAAAAACTGAAGAAAATGGCGTCGGCTGCATCTTTTATACCCCTGGCGCACTGACATCAGGGAAGAGGCAACAGCAACCGATGCCGGACCTAGACTTTGGAATTCAGGCCGACTGAGGGTAGCCTGCCAGCAGGATAACCCAGTTGTAATGACTGCAACAGTGAATACACTCGAACATCTACATTTATGGTAAGTGTACACAACTGTACTTTTGCCATATTGAAGAAAGTGGTCCTTCACCTGTTCTTTGTTCCATGGAACAGGGAGATATTAATGATGAATACAGTCTCCCTCCCATGGCAAGGAATATTTGTTTATCTTTTAGGGTTTTTTTTTTCCAAGTCCATGCCTCCTATCAAAATTCAAAAAGATCAGAGTAGTCTCTCACTTCCGTGACAGTTATGAGGGATGTACTGTAAGGCTGCATCTGCAAAAGTGCAGCTTGTTTGAAGTAGCAGCCGGTTCCCTTCTGAGCATGTTTTTTTTTAAATTGTGTGTGTGTGTGTGTGTGTGTGTGTGTGTGTGTGTGTGTGTGTGTGTGTGTGTGTGTGTGTGTGTGTGTGTGTGTGTCCTTCAAAACACTGAGTACTTACATTTTCGAGTGTCACTTCATCGGGCCTGACTTCATCAAATCTTCATTATATCGAACTTGCGGAATTGTGAAAACGGACCGTGGGAAAGGAACCACTTGGCCACCATGATCAACTTTGCCCTTCCTCTACTGTTGTACAATCTCAAAGTTGATATATTTAGTTGGGGGATGTGGGGTGCGAAGCCCCCCACTTGGAGTTTTTTTTTGTTTTGCTGTTTCTTGTTTTGTCCTGGTGGTCAAGTGGATGTTCTTCGTGTTTCACTGTTGCAGTCATTACATTTGGGTAATCTGCTGGCAGGTTGCCCTCAGTCGGCCTGAATAACAAAGTCTTGGGTCCTGCGTCGGTTGCTGTCTCCTCTTCCATGACGTCAGGTAGTCAGGGGTATAAAACATGCAGCCGATGCCATTTTAATCTGTCTTTCTTGCCGCGCGGTGCCCGAAGCAGAAGCAGTTAAAGTGCCGGTCGGCCGACTCCTGAAATTTTCGTTTTCGAGTTTCAGAACTGAAGTCTTCAAACTAAAGCTAAGTACCCTGTTGGGGAAACTTTTTCTTGCTCCTTACCAATGTCAGTAGAAGTTAATAATTGCATTACTTGTGGGAAGCAAATACCTCATAAGCATTTTCATTTGTACTGTACTCCTTGCCTAGGCCCTGATCACAGTGTGCCTTGCTGTCGGTTTTGTGCTAAATTTAACCAGCGCACTATTAAGCGTCTGTATATTTTTGCTTCAAAATATTTTGGTAAAAGATTTAACTACCCTGAAATGTCATCTGTTAGCAATCCGCCTACCGGAGTTCACAATCAAATGGCAACAAAAACCCAGTTATCTGCAAGACAAATTCTGCAGGCTTTGGGGTTCATGGCATCTTGCATTCTACTAATTCCATATGCAAGACTGCATATGAGGAAACTTCAATGGTACCTAAAAAGCTTATAGAGTCAACATTGTTACACCCTGGAAACAATGATTCCTCTCATTCCCTGCCTGCAACAGGAGTTTCTTTGGTGCGCGGAGATATGTCACCAAAACAAGGGACTGTCATTTACTCTTCCCCCTGCCACCCAAACCCTAACTACAGACGCATCAGACTATGCTTGGGGGGCCCACCTGGCAGGGGAGATGCATTCAGCGCAAATGGAGCCCAAACCAAGTGCATCTGCATATCAACCAGAAAGAAATGCTAGCTGTTCAGAATGCTCTGACAGCCTTCAAGGACTTACTTCATCCAGCCTTCAAGGACTTACTTCATCCAGGACAACTACGGATAAAGACGGACAACACAGTTATGTGGTACATAAACAAGCAGGGGGGTACCCATTCCTACACCCTTTGCAGACTAGCCATGGCCTTGCGGAACACAGCCTTGACTTATCAAATACATTTTCAAGCTCAATTCTTGCCAGGAAAGCAAAATACTCTGGCAGGCGACTTAAGCAGAAATCGTATGGACCCACACAAATGGAAACTGGATCCACAAATCTTCAGCATGTTAACACAGAACTGGGGAAGCCCGGACATAGATCTATTTGCCTCTCCCCAAAACTATCTGTTGGACAAATTCTGCACAAGAACTCATCACAAAAAAGCATGGAAAAGTGGATGCTCTGTCCTTCAGCTGGAAAAACCCATCAGTCTATGCCTTTCCCCCTCTGCCTCTACTCTCCAAGGTCTTACTAAAAGTCAGACAAGAAAAACCAAAAAATGATTCTAATTGCTCAGGACTGGCCTCGCTAACACTGGTACCCACTTCTGAGGAATATGTCACACCTTCCTCTGTGGTACTTGCCTATTTAAGGCCTCCCAGGAGAGCACCAACTCCTGCATGGGACCTCAGTTTTGTGCTGGAAAAACTCACCTTGCCTCCTTTTGAACCAGCAGCTACTGCGGATATAACATTTCTTTCTTGGAAGACGGCTTTTCTTTTGGCAGTCACTTCAGCTAGAAGGTTTTCAGAACTACAGGCTCTCATGGCAGTGGAACCTTTCATTATTTTTTACCCAGACAGGGTGGCCCTCAGGACCAATCCTTCTTTTATGCCTAAGGTGGTATCCAGTGTGGCTCTTAATCAGACCATTCACCTGCCAACTTTTTTCCCAAATCCGCAGAACAAGGGGGAGCATATTCTGCATTCATTGGATATACACAGACAACTAAGATTTTATTTAAACAGGACAAAATCTCTAAGAAAGTCTGAGCAACTACTGGTAGCATTTGCTGCAGGATCAGAGGGGAAGGCTATATCAAAGTAGACTATTTCTAAATGGATAAGCCATTGCATTCGTTTCTGCTATTTGCACCATGGTAAACCTGTGCCCAAGGGGATCCGATCCCATTCGACCAGGGCTGCCTCTACTTCAGCAGCTTTTCTCAGAGGGGTCCCTACCAGAGACATTCTAGAAGCTGCTACTTGGAGCTCAGTTCATACATTCGTAAAGCATTATCATTTACCTTTCTTCTCTAAATCCAGGGCAGGCTTTGCCACTGCAGTCCTGCAGGGCCTTATAGCTGCCCTTAATGCCATTTAGTTCCATCCTCCCATCCATAGCTTTGGGATTCTACCCAAATGTAATGACTGCAACAGTGAAACATGAAGAACATGTATACGTACAATAAATGTAGATGTTTGAGTGTATTCACTGTTGCAGTCCGGATTACCCACCCGCCAGCCCCCTTTCTATACCTTTTTTTTCCTTCACTATACTCAAAAGCCTTTGCTTTTAGTTGAAGGTAAATTTTGTTTCTAAAGTGCATTTATATATTTACAGTTTATATTTTTGCTCCCCATTTTGGGAGGCACCTGACATCCGGGGCAAGATTAAAATGACGTCGGCTGCATGTTTTATACTCCTGACGACCTGATGTCATGGAAGAGGAGACAGCAACTGACGCAGGACCCAAGACTTTGTTATTCAGGCCGACTGAGGGCAACCTGCCAGCAGATTAACCAAATGTAATGACTGCAACAGTGAATACACTTGAACATCTACATTTATGGTAAATGTACACAACTGTACTTTCCTTTGCCAGGGTTCGTTTTGTTCTGGGAGTTCGATTATAATGAAGATTCGATTAAGTCAAGCTCGAAGTGGGATTCGATAATGAGTATTCACTGTTTTGAATTAGATGCACACGCATGCGCGTGTATATACACACACACACACACACACACACACACACACACACACACACACACACACACACACACACACACACGCACACACGCACTTCTCTCAAATTTTCTCCCAGAAGTCCCAGAGGTGACTGAAGCCACCAGCAGACCTTCTATCGGGTAGCTTTAAATTGTACAGTAGAAGAGGGTTTACACCTATATGACAAGATGTCCTACATCTACTTTACTTATTTTGTAGGTAGTTCTAACCTGTCTCCTCCATCAGCTTGGTGTGCTTACTTAGTTGCACAATGATCAGGTTGCATGTTTGCCTAGTTTTAGTATGTCATGACCTTTAGGAGGGAGAGCTGTACCCCAGCACTGGCAATCAGTTCTGTAAGAGGCTGTCTTCACCTGCTTTTGAAGAACTCGCATCTTTTATCCTTGGGAAATGTCTTGCTTATCTTGTCTAATAAACTTGCTCACCTATGCTTGGACCATCTAATTTGGCAGCTTTAAAGTTGGTCGTGGAAGATGCTCTTCTTGCTGGCATTAACATTTGCTTGTGGAAGCTCAGCACTGCAGACCTTCACTTGTAGGGAATGTGGTTTAGCCTTTCTCAAGGCTTGGGTAGTCCTGTAGGACTAATGACATTTTCTTTTGGAGGTGGTTTCAGAAAGGTCTGTAAACTAGTCTTCTCACTCCACCATTTTTTTTCCCAGGACTTAGTCTAGAGGAAGAAAAACCTTTCAGGACCGTGATATGCACTGCCAGCACAGGATCTGCATGAAGTATTTTAGTTTAAGGAAAATGACTAGTTGCCTCATATTTTTTTTTCCTGATTAGCACATTGTATCCACCTGGATTGCAGAGCACATTGTCATCAAATAGCCTACTGCCCACTGGAAAATTGAGAGACCACGCCACTAAGGATGCAACTGATTTCAGTAGCTAAAAGAAGAATGTCTTGATTGCAGACTTGTGCTACAGCATCTTGTTTGCTGTTTTAGACATTTAGGAAGAATTATTGTTTGAACCGTGGTTCAAGGTGTCGGCCCCCTTGGTACATCAGTGCTTCATTGCTCAGCTTTGCTCCATTCCTTGTGACCATGTAGCATTTGCCTCCCAGGGAGGTGATTTTTAATGGTTGAGATTTTTCTTGCCCTCTGTATGGATTGATGACCTTCGAAGTCTGATTTAATAGTTAAGTACTTAGTCAGATCTGCAAGAATAGTTAAGTACTTAGTCAGATCTGCAAGAAGACCATCAGCAGTGAGTGCTAGTCATCATCATGTCATTCCTGTGTGTTTGGACAGTTTATTGTTCCTGCAGCTTCAGAGTTTTCTGGTAAGTGAGACATGGCTATAATGCTATTTTCATCTTTTTGGGAGTGTTTGAGTAGTGTATGGTGATTTAAAATGGGGTGTGCAGGATATGAATGCACCATTGAGCCTGATGAATGGCTTCACAGTGTGTACCTGTAGGACACATGCTTACCCCTGAATTCTGGTGCTTGGATTTTTTCAAAGCTATCTGAACACGATTTGTCATGAGATCAGATTCAAATTATCCACTGCAGTGAGCCTTCCTACACCAGCCTATGGAGTAAGCATATACATGCTGTTGCTCTGATTGTACAATCCCTCTCCAGTCTTCATTGTTTTGTTTTTCATAAGCTGCTTAATTTGTTAAGAGACCTTTCTCCATTCTCTCAGTATTTAAGGTGTTTCATCACACTGTACCATTGCACAAATCTCCATTCCCATCCCTTCTCCTGCTCACCATCCCCTCCCTTTTGTTCTGGTATTCTAGACCTTTTTTCTTGCTTTGCCATGCTGTTAGGCTATTTTATGCCAATTGAATGACTGTTCCTTCCAACACTGAATACAAAAACTACTAGTACTGTAAATAAATACAGGTCTTCACCAAACATAGACCTCCAGAGCCGTGAAATGGAGAAAAATCGAACTTGCTATCCCACACCATTTTTAATATCGGCATATATTCGAGCCAGAAGGGAGAAAGTATCTGGCAAAGCTGTCTGTTTTCACTGCTTTTCAGTAGAAAGATCGTAACAGGTTTTCTTAATCTTGTCAACCAGCAATAATTTGATGAAAAGCAGTACTGATGTTTTCAGGTCTTTGGTGTAGTGCTTGCATTTTTTTCTCTGGTCCACTTCCTAGCTTCAACTACACGCTTCCTTTTCTATGGCTCCCATTAAAAACCTTTATAAATGTGAATAATGGAATAATGTGGGTAAAGGTATAATAATTATGGTGGGGTGGGTACTCTGTACAAGCTACTGTTTTTATTGACAGTCCCAAGATTATACAACATCCTTTATCTTTAAAACAAAATCACTAATCAGAATTATTGACTTCTTTACTGTCTCGCTGGTTGCTATCAGTCCATTGACTTTGTTTTGTGCAACTGTAAAAGAAAATTCTGTTTAAAGTTCTCTGTGGTGTTGAATTTTACTTCTGACAGTTCCAAGTTTCTGCACTCTGCTGGAGATGGTTTTATTTGCTTCAGGTGTACACAATAGCAGACATTTTGTCCGTAGCTGTGCTGTGTGCCACAGAGTATCCCCAGCATTGCTTTTACGTGTACATGGGGTGGGGAAGGCAGAGGGAGAGATTCACTCCATTTTTTTCATGGGGGACAGAGTACTTCAGTCTAGTTTATTTCATAGGGAGGTTTTCATTTGTTCAGATGTTCTTAGTGTTTCACTGTTGCAGTCATTACATTTAGGGTAATCTGCTGGCAGGTTGCCCTCAGTTGGCCTGATGTCTTGGGTCCTGCGTCAGTTGCTGTCCCTTCTTCCATGACGTCAGGTCGTCAGGGTTATAAAACATGCAGCCTATGCCATTACATCAGTCTTTCTTGCTGTGCGGTGCCTGAAGCAGAAGCAGTTTGCAAGTGCCGGTCAGCCGACTCCTGAAATTTTCATTTTCGAGTTTCAGAACCGAAGTCTTCAACTTAAAGCTAAGCACCCCGTTGGGGAAGCTTTTTCTTACTCCTTACCAATGTCAGTAAAAGTTAATAATTGCATTACTTGTGGAAAGCAAATACCTCATAAAGATTTTCATTTTTACTGTATTCCTTGCCTAGGCCCTGACCATGACGTACCTTGCTGTCGGTTTTGTGCTTTATTTAATCAGCGCACTATCAGTCATAGGTATATTTTTGCCTCTAAATATTTTGGTTCTTGGTTTAATTATCTAGAAATGTCGTTGGTTAGCCATCCGACTACCGGAATTCTGAAAAAACGCAAAGATAAAGACAGAAACAGGCCGTCAAGGTCCAAAACCGCCGACGATGCTTCTAAGCCAGTCGCCAGTTCACCGGTACTCAATGAGGCGCTTTCGCACCCCCTAATACCCGCTACTTCTGATTCGCAGGCCTCTACTGAGACCCATTGCAACGAGTCCAGTATGCCACGAGATACTTCAACCATGGAACCCGCGGATGTTCATCATGTTTCACTGTTGCAGTCATTACACTTGGGTTATCCTGCTGGCAGGCTACCCGCAGTCGGCCTGAATTCCAAAGTCTTGGTCCGGCGTCGGTTGCTGTCACCTCTTCCCTGACGTCAGTGTGCCAGGGGTATAAAAGATGCAGCCGATGCCATTTTCTTCAGTCTTTCTTGCTGCACGGTGCCTGAAGCAAAACAGTTCGCGTCGGCCGACTCCTGAGATTTTCAAAATCGAATTTCAGATCCGAAGTCTTCATTAAAGCTAAGTACCCTATTGGGCAAACTTTTTTCCTGCTCCAGACCGATGTCAGAAAAAGTTAACAATTGTATTTCTTGTGGAAAGCAAATACCTCATAAGGATTTTCACTCTTACTATATTCCTTGCCTAGGCCCTGACCACAACGTTGCTAGCTGTCGGTTTTGTGCTAGATTTAACCAACGCACTAAGCGTCGGTACGATTTTGCCTTTCATTACTTTGGCCGAAGATTTAATTATATAATGCCGTTGGAACAGCCGATGACCGGAGTATATAAAAAGCGCAAGGAAAAGGACAGGCATACGACGTCCAAAACCGACGATGAGGCTTCCACTAGGCCAGTCGCCTGTTTGCCGGTTCTCAGTGAGGCGCTTTCGCAGCCCCTGACGCCCGCTACCTCAGAGCCACAGGCCACTTCAGACTCCCACATGGAGCCAACTAGGCCTCTGGAAACTCAAGGTATTGGACACTCTGAAACTATTCCCTCAGATGGGTCCGGAGCCACTGAGCAGGCATCGGCTTCTGAGGGTGTTTTCAGACCTACACAGTTGTATGTCAAGCCAACCTCAGCTTCAAAGGCAAAGACTAAAGCACCTCTAAAGACAAAGAAACAAGTACAGCATTCTCCTGGACAGACTTCCAAGCCTAAAAAACAGATGCTTAAAATGGCCGAAGACCTAATTACTTTGATCAGGGGTTCCCATCCCCCTCCTGATAAGAGGCATAGGCAAGAGACAGAATATGAATCTTCAGATCAGGTTTCCATTTCCTCTGACTCCTCTTCTGAACAGGGATACTCTCTTCCTCCCTAAGAGGATTCTGATGCTGAAGAATCTATCCCCTCAGCCTCTCCTCCTGAGGATTATTCTTTTGGGGAAACCCTGCATACCATGAGGGAGCACTTTCACTGGGAGAGCCAAGATTACTCAGAATCTAAGAAAAGGCTCAGAGATTTTCTTTTACTACCTCAGCACAGACCTCTTGCTATTCCACCTGTTCTAGACATTGTAGATGATTTATTTTCAGAGTCCGACCTGTCTCCTGACTCTCTACCCCCTGCACCTGTTACGCCAGACAGATATTACAGAGTTCTAGATTCTCATAAATTTCTGTATAAAAACCCTGCTGCTGACCCAGAAACTATAGCTCAGGGTCCCAAAGGGGTCAAGGCTTCCACTGCAAAAACCCTGTCCCCTCTGATAGGGATTCAAGGGCACTGGACAGATGCGGAAAAAGGTTTACACTTCTGCTACCGTGGCTGTAAGGGCTTTAAATTGTCAGTTTCATATGCTTAAATATCAGCAATACTTAGTCACTGCTAAAACAGAAAATGTTGACAAATTGTGAATGTCCAGAAAACAAGGAAATGCAGGATTTATTGCATGCAGCTGAACAAGTAGGAAAACGTACTTTGCAATGTGGTTTTGATTCACTGGAGGTTCATAGGTAGATACTAGGCTATCTGCCCTAGGGCATTTATAAGCCTAGCCAGAGTGTATTTGGCTTCCGCCTCCCTATTTAGATTAGCCTACTGTGCCTCTGTAAAGTAGGTCACAGAAGGTACCCTTTTAAGATTAGTTTAAGCCTCTATCTAGCAGGGACACAGGAGAGATCAAGGGGTGAATTTGCGATTTCCCATCCACGTGTCCAAATTTCGCTTGAAGAGGGTCAGCGAGGGGCTATGTCTAACATGAATTGGGATTTTATTCCAGAGTGAGGGGAGTCTCTGGGAAATGAATCTGTCCCTCCAGCATGTCCTATTTATTTTTGTGCTGAGGTTTAGGTTCCTGGAGCGAGTAGCTCTAAGGGACTTGGATTTTTTGAGGTGGAGCATGTCCATTAATTCTGGGTTTGACATGGCTTTATACGTCAGGCATAGATCGCCTCTGAGTAGGCGGTAAGCAACTGAGTAGAGCTGGAGTTTCTTTAGTCGAGCTGCATAGGACAGCTGTTTGTAGCCCATGATCCTCTTGGTGAGGTACTTTTGGGGTCTCTCCAGTTGCTGCAGGTGTCTGGTAAGGTACATCCCAAAAGGGGCATTGTATTCAATTATGGGCCTGATGAGTGATGAGTAGAGGGGCCCAATGACCTCTCTTGATCTAGATGCGAACCCTTTCGTGATAAGGTGGGCTATATAGAAGGTCTTTCTAACCACTTTGCAACTTGATTATCAAAGGAGAGATTACTATCTACGTTGGTCCCCAAATCTCTAATTACTTCTTCCGTACCTAATGGATTACCACCTATGTGGTAATTTGTGGGCACCTTGCTTTTCCCCAAAGGGGATGACTATGCACTTTTTAGCATTTAGCTTAAGGCAGTGGCTCTGGCACCAAGCATCCGTCTCTGTGAGACCATTTTGGAGGATGCTTGTGTCAGCTGGAGATTCGATTATGGCCCCCAGTTTTCAGTCATCTGCGAACTTTGTCAGCCATAATCCCCCCGTGTTAGCCTGAACCTCAGACAAGTATATACCGAACAAGAGAGGTCCCAGAACTGACCCTGTGGGACTCCACTTGTAACTGATTTGGATTCGGACATGGCACCTGTGATCCTGACAATGTGGGTTCCATCTCTGAGCCAGTTTGCAACCCATCTTGTGATATAGGGGTTGATATTTAAGCTGGTAAGCTTATTTATGATGCCCGAGTGGGGTATTGTATCGAAGGCTTTTGCGAGGTCCAGGTAGGCTGTGTGGACTACCTTGCCCTCATCTATGGCTTTGGTAACTGTTTCAAAGAAATCAACTAGGTTAAGAGGCAAGATCTGCCCTTAAAGCTGAATTGGGTAGGGTCCAGTGTCTGGAGGCTCCCAATGTCTTTGTTTATGAGTTCCATGATAATATGCTCCATAGTTTTACAGACCAGACTAGTCAGGCTTATGGGGCCATAGTTTCCGGGGTCCGTTGTGGCACCACCTTTGTGGAGTGGGACCACTGTAGCTGTACGCCATTCTTTGGGTACATATCCTGTAGTAAGGCTAAGTTTGAACAGTGACTTAATGTGAGGGTTCAGTTCTTCTTGGAGCTCATGTAAGACACAGCCTGGGACACCTTCCAGTCCCATAGATGCTGTGTTTTTTGCTTTGGAGAGGGCAGCTTTCACCTGTGCATCTGTGATGTCAGGGAGGTTACATTCAGTTGGGATAGGCATTTGCTCCTTTGGGGGGGAAGGGGGGGTTTGCGCTGAATCTGTCTGTAGGTTCGGTATATTTTGTACCGTTATGCAACAATTCAGAGCATATTTGGGAGTTTCCTCCCATGTTCCTGACATAACTAAAGAAGGCCTTGTGATTATCTTTAGTGTCTAGGGCAATGTTTCTTTCAAAACTGGCCTTTGATGATTTTATGAGGGATCGAAGTTTCTTGCTAATACTGATCAGAGATGCCTTCCCTTTTTGGGATTTTGCTCTGTCATGTAGTAGCTTCCTCCTTCTGTTGTATAGCTTAGCTTATTTATGGCCGGGGTCTACCAGACCGGTCTCCGGTTTTTGGAGGAGTGAGTCTTGGTTTTATTTGGGATAGCACGATCCATGCATTCCTGCAGGTGCTCATAGAATGCATTTGTAAAGGATTCTGCGGATTAGGCTGTATTATCCTCTGGCCCAGGGGCTTTGAAGGATTCCATCTCAGTCTTGAGAAGTGCAAAGTTGGCTTTTGAGAAATTCTTTACAGTGATTTCCTTGGCTGGGGGTGGGGACGGGATATGGATGTCCAGGGAAATTTGTTTATGGTCTGATCTTACCAATGAGGGGTTTACCTCTGGTGTGGAACATAGAGTCCCCATGTTGGTGATGACCAGGTCCAATATGTTCCCTCTTGTGGGAGTGGTGACCAGTTGTTCCATTGCGTTAGTTTATAAATTCAAGGAACCGTTGGGCGAGGGTGTTTGGGCTTGAGTAGTTTTCCCAGTCAATGTTTGGGTAGTTGAAGTCACCCAATAACATAGTGTTTGGAGAGACCTTCATATTCTCCAGTGTTCTCAGGAATGCCAAGTGGGGTTCCTGTAATAGGGAGGGTGTTCTGTAGCAGGCTACAAACTGAAAGGCAGTTTGGCCCATTGTTAGTTGCACATGGATGGTTTCCGATGCTTCGTGCAGTGCCACTAACCTGGAGGTGTAGGTATCTTTGATGAATATAGATACCCCCCCCCCTCCTTTTGTGCTTCGGTCTGAGTTTTGGGGCCGAAACGCATGGTATGAGTTATAACCTGGTAGTGCTAGGGTGCTCTCAGGAGCCTTGAACCAGGTTTCTTTTACTGCACAGACCTCGATTTTCTCCATACTGAGGAGAGCCTCGAGTGCATGCATCTTGAGGTTTAGACTTCTGGCATTGAGTAGCATTACCTTTATTTTTTTTTATCCTTGGGTTGTCTATGGAGGTGGGTTTGTCCTTTGAGCCTTGCCTAAAAAGGCACTATGGGGGTGGCAAGAGCCTTGGCCAGTATACGAAAGCCTAAGGGTGACAGGTGCAAGCCGTCCCTAGCGAAGAAAAGTGGCTTGTCGAGCATGTCATCCCAGGCTGACAGACACTGGATCCCCTTTGAATGACACCAATACTTTAGCCAGTTGTTGAAACTGATCATTTTGTCTTTATACTGTGGCATCATTCTTGGTGAGGGCAAGATGCTACTCAAGGTCAGGGTCATACCAGCCTGGGCTACATGGTCAGAGAGCTCCTCTGTCTGTTTTCATGTAGTCCAGGGAGGTACGTCTCAGGTCATTCACACTAGCATGGACAATGATGGAGTCATACTTGTACTTGCTTTGGAGTGACCTGAGTGCTTGCGTTATGTGGTGGATCCTGGCTCCCGACAGGCAGCTTACAGTGACCTTCTCCTTGTTCAGTCTGGTGAGCGGGACGTCAGTGTGTCGGACAATAGAGTCCCCTATAACAAGTGTATTTGGTGTGTTGTTTGGCCTTAAGGGCTGTGACTGTGAGGCACACTGGTTTTGTGAGATATGTGATTCGTGGGTATTGTTGAGGGGTGGCTGTTGCTTGGATATCTGTTTAGGAGGTCTTTGCTGTTTAGGCAGATTTTTATTTAGAGCCTCTGAGTATGTTTTTGTGTTGGGTATGCAGATGCAATAGGTCTGTGTGAGACTGGATTTGTGGTGTGGGTGGTTACCTTTTCCTCCTGACTGACTGTGCCAGTCTTGGGTTGAGAGAGCTCTGCTTCCAGTTTGGCTGTGTAACTGCATCTCTCGCATGTATTAGAGTTTGTTGGAAGGAGGAGAGGGTTGTCTGTGTACATAAGGCAATTGTAACATTGCCTCAAAATTCCCAGATTCACCAGCTGGACTGGAGAGTAACCTTGAAACTGACCCTTGGACATACCAGATTAGTATAGGGAACTGTTTTTTTTTTTACTGATCAGATTAGGGAAGGGAACTGATTTTTCACTTGATCAGGGAGGACCATTCGGGAGCCTAAGTCAAGGAGGGTGTAGTGCTTTAGTTAGTTAGTGTTTCCTTATAAGAGCTGAGCAAGTGCAGGGCTTTAGAAAGAGAATAGAGTGATTACTTTGAGAGTTTGAACAGTTCTAAGGGAAAAAGTGAAGAGCAGACTTTGTGGAGCCTGGAATAGTTTAAACCTGTTTAGGCGGCGCTGCCCGACGCTGCTCAGTGCGCAAAACCGCGCAAAAAGAGAGTTGTAGGGTTTTAAGAGAGAGAGAACAAGGAGTATAGAATTGACCCAAAATGGCCAATAAAACTACAGCTTCTAGGTAGTAACCACTCCTCCAGGGACAGGCAGGCTGTTCAGTGTTAACCACTCCCACTAGTGAACACAGAGACTTCCCTTTAGCCGAAGCAAGCACTGGCCTTCTAGAAACTTCCAAACACTTCAGAGCAGCAAATCTGTAACTGAACTTTCTTAACTTTCAGGAAGTGGGAACAAAGCAAGATTTTTTTTTTTTTTTTTTTTTTTCTTTTTGTTGTAGTTTAAAGGTAGCAGAGATACACAAGCAGCAAAGTCATCACAACAATCACAACAAAAAGACCCAATCCTCCAAAGGCAGACGACCTGTCTGGTGGACCCCAGCCATAAACAAACTATACAATAGAAGGAGGAAGCTACTACATGATAGAGCAAAATCCCAAAAAGGGAAGGCATCTCTGATCAGTATTAGCAAAAAACTAAGGGCACTCATAAAATCGTCAAAGGCCAGCTTCGAGAGAAAAATTGCACAGGACACTAAGGATAATCACAAGGCTTTCTTTAGTTATGTTAGGAACCTGGGTGGGAATTCCCAGATATGCTCAGAATTAGTCCAAAATGACAAAAAATACACTGATCCCACAGACATTGCCAACATCCTAGCTGACAGGTTCAGCGCAAACTTCTCCCACCAAAAGGGCAAATATCTATCCCAGCAGAGTGCTGTCCCCTGACATCTCAGATGCTCAGGTGGGAGCCGCCCTCTCCAAAGCAAAAAACACAGCATCAATGGGACCAGACGGTGTCCCAGGCTGCATCCTACATGAACTCCAAGAAGAGCTAAACCCAAACATAAAACTACTGTTCAATCTCAGCCTTACTACAGGATATGTACCCAAAGAGTGGCGTACAGCAACAGTGGTCCCTCTCCACAAAGGTGGTGCCTCAACGGACCCTGGAAACTATCGCCCCATAAGCCTGACTAGCTTGGTCTGCAAAGCTATGGAAAGGATCATCATGGACCTCACAAATAAATATATTGGGGACCTACAGACAATGGATCCTACCCAGTTTGGCTTTGTTAAGGGCAGATCCTGCCTCTTAAACCTGGTTGACTTCTTTGAAACAGTCACCAAGGCCATTGACGAAGGGAAGGTGGTCCACACAGCCTATCTGGACCTCGCAAAAGCCTTCGATACAATATCCCACTCGGGCATTATAGATAAGCTCCCCAGCTTAAATATAAACCCCTATGTCAGTAGATGGGTTGCAAACTGGCTCAAGGACAGAACCCACATGGTTAGAATTGCTGGAGCCATGTCAGACTCCAAACCAGTTACAAGTGGCATCCCACAAGGCTCAGTCCTGGGACCTCTCTTGTTTGGTATATATTTCTCGGAGGTACAGGCCAACACGGAAGGACTGTGGCTGACCAAGTTCGCAGATGACTGCAAACTGGGCGCCATAATCGACTCTCCAGCCGACACAAGCATCCTCCAAAAGGGCCTCATAGAAACAGACAACTGGTGCCAGAGCCATGGCCTCAAGCTAAATGCCAAAAGTGTATAGTCATCCCTTTGGCAAAACAAAGTGCCCACAAATTACCACATAGGTGGTAATCCATTAAGTACAGAAGAAGTCATTAGGGACCTGGGGACCCAAGTTGATAGCAATCTCTCATTTGACAACCACGTGGCCAAAGTGGTTAGAAAAACATTTTATATAGCCCACCTAATCATGAAGGGATTCACATCTAGATTAGGGGAGGTCATCGTGCCTCTTTACTCATCCCTCATCAGGCCCATAATCGAGTACAATGCCCCTTTTGGGATGTACCTTACCAAACACCTGCAGCAACTGGAAAGACCCCAAAAGTACCTCACCAAGAGGATCAAAGGGCTCAAACAGATGCCATATGCTGCCCGGTTAAAGAAACTCCAGCTCTACTCAGTGGCATACCGCCTGCTCAGAGGTGACCTGTGCCTGACGTACAAGGCCATGTCCAACCCGGAATTAAGGGACATGCTGCACCTCAGAAAATCCAAATCCCATCAAGCTACACGCTCGAGAGACTTGAACCTCAGCACTGAAATAAATAGGACATGCTGGAGGGACAGATTCATAACCCAGAGGCTCCCTTCACTCTGGAATAAAATCCCAGTCCAGGTTAGGCAGAGTCCCTCATTGACCCTCTTCAAGAGGAATCTTGATGAGTGGATGGGAGATCGTAGGTTTACCCCGGGTATAACTTCTGTGTCACTGTTAGACAGAGGCACAGTATACTAACCTCGAAAAAGGGCATAGCAAAATTAATTTAAAATGGGTGGCGAAAGCCAAACATACTCTGGCTAGGCTTATAAATGCCCTAGGGCAGATAGCCTAGTATGAACCTATGAACCTATGAACAGTGCAATAAGTGACCCCAGATTTGAGTGCTAGGCCAAAATCAGGTAAAATGCAGTTTTTAGAGAAAAAAACGATTTTAAATCAAGTGCAACACAGGAAATGCAGTAAACAGACTCTAGATGTGTTCCAAGTACTGTTACAGATATAAACTTTAGCAAGCTGGAAAATGTCAAAAAGTAGGCGGCAAAGCAGTAAAACTTAACAAAAAATCAGAAGAAAATACTTAAAATCACAAAAGTGTCTCCTTTTCTTCTCTCAGCGTTTTCTCCCCTTAGTAGGTGCTTCAGCAACAACTAGCAAGCCTGAAAAGATGCCAAAACCACGTGGTAGCCTGGTTTTAAGAGAGACAGATCAAGGAGTTTAGAATTGACCCAAAATGGCCAATTAAACTACAACTTCTAGGTAGTAACCACTCCTCCAGGGACAGGCAGGCTGTTCAGTGTTAACCACTCCAACTGGTGAACACAGAGACTTCCCTTTAGCCCAAGCAAGCACTGGCCTTCTAGAAACTTCCAAACAGTTCAGAACAGCAAATCTATAACTGAACTTTCTTAACTTTCAGAAAGTGGGGAAAAAAGCAAGATTTTTTTTTCTTTTTGTTGTAGTTTAAAGGTAGCAGAGATACACAAGCAGCAAAATAATCACAACAGTGCAATAAATGACCCCACACTTGAGTGCTAGGCCTCCTGCAGGGCCGCTGGTACGGGTTCTGTCATTTAGATGCATGCTTGGTTAAAGGAACAGAATCTGCCTGATCATGTTAAAGCAAAATTATTGGATGCTCCATTACAGCTTGATACTTTGATTTGTGTTAAGGCAGAAGAGGTGTTGAAGAAAATGGAGGATAAAGCAAAATCTATGCAGACAGTTAAGGATTTCTTACAGGTACAGCCACCCAGATTTAGCAGGAACTGGCCTTCAAAGAATTGGTCCTTTCCAGTGTCAGACAGGCCACAAAGAGGCAGATACAGCCGCCCTAGAGGCAGGTCCCAGCCCCAAGGCTCATACAGGCCTAAACAATGGGGTGCTTCTACCTCCAAAAGCAGAGAAGACAAATCACAGCCATATAGGAAACAGTCTCAGTGACTTTCCACTGCCAGTGCCAAGCACTTATCTTTTGGCAGCCCCCTTAGGGGGAAAACTAGCACTTTTTTCACAAAATTGGCACATGATCACCCAGGACAAATGGGTCTTGAATATTGTGTCTCAGGGCTACAGGTTCCACTTTCTCACTCTGCCAAAGACAAAAGGTATGCCATATCTGCCACACAATCAATGGGCAGAGGCACAAAAACAAGTTTCATCCCTCATGGACTTGAGGGCCATTCAACGAGTACCACAACAAGAGCAGGGACAAGGATTTTACTAGAGACTTTTCTTGGTGCCCAGAAAGGACAAAGCCTGGAGACCAATACTGTACCTGTCTATTCTAAACACTTTTCTGGACGTTCCAAAATTCAAAATGTTGACTCTGCAGCAGCTTCTGCCCATGCTGGGTAAGAAGGCTTGGCTTGTAACTTTGGACCTAAAAGAGGCATACCTGCATGTACCAATCAGGCAATCTTGCAGAAGATACCTCAGATTCATAGCTGGCTGAATGCACTACCAATTCTCTGCACTGCCCTTTGGCTTATCTACTGTGCCCAGGGTCTTCACAAAATGCCTGGCACCAGTAATTGCTTTTTGCAGACAAAGAGGAATTCAGATATATCCTTACTTTGACGACTGCCTTATTCAAGCAGTGAACAAGGACATTTTACTAAAGCATCTGGCATTTGTAAAAAGATTACTAATTTGCCTAGGGTACACAGTAAACAAAAAGAAATCAAAACTAGTACCCTCTCAAGAGATAATATTCCTGGGTGCAAACTTAAATACAACTGCCCAGATGGCTTATCTCATGCCAGACAAACAAAGGCAACTAATTTCTTACTTCGAAATGTTGGCAACAAAGACCCAGTCATCTGCAAGAAATATTCTGCAGGCTTTGGGCTTCGTGGCATCCTGCATTCTGTTAATTCCATATGCAAGACTGCATATGAGGAAACTACAATGGTATCTAAAAAGTGTTTGGACTCAACATTGCCACAGACTAGAAACTTTAATTACTCTCATTCCTTGCCTGCAACAGGAGTTTCGATGGTGGGCACAGGCCTGTCACCACAACAAGGGACAGCCATTCACTTTACCCACAGCCAGGCAGACACTAACAACAGATGCATCAGATTACGCCTGGGGGGGCCCACATGGCAGGAAAATGTATTCAGGGTACATGGCTCGCAGGCCAAATGCATCTTCATATCAATCAAAAAGAGATGCTAGCTGTTCAGAATGCCCTGACAGCCTTCAAGGATCTACTTCTTCCAGGACAACTGCTGATAAAGACGGACAATACTACAGTCATGTGGTACATAAACAAGCAGGGAGGCACACATTCCTACCCCCTCTGCAGAGAAGCCATGACTTTGTGGAACACAGCATTGACCTATCAAGTACACCTGCAAGCACAATTCCTGCCAGGAAAGACAAATACTCTGGCAGATGAACTAAGCGGAAACCTCATGGATCCTCACGAGTGGAAACTAGATCCACAAATCTTCAGCATGATAACAAGGAAATGGGGATGCCCAGACATAGGTCTATTTGCCCCCCCTCACAACTACCAACTACAGAGATTCTGCACAAGGACTTATCACAAGCAAGCATGGAAAGTGGATGCTCTATCATTCAGCTGGAAAACCCTTACAGTATATGCCTTTCCTCCACTGCCTCTCCTCCCCAAGGTACTCCTAAAGGTCAGACGAGAAGCCAAAAATGATACTGATTGCCCCAGACTGGCCACGCCAGCACTGGTACCCAATCCTAAAGAGCTTGTCTCAAGGCCCAGCCTGGACATTACCTCAAATTCCTCATTTACTGACCCAACAAAACAATCAGATCCTGCACAGCCAACTCAGAACCCTAAGTCTGGCTGCATGGCGGATAATGTAACCATTCAGAACACACCTCTCTCTAAAGCAGTTATGGATGTTATTTTGGAGGCCAGGAGGCCCAGCACCAGAAAATCTTATGCAGAAAAATGGAAGAGATTCTGTGCTTGGAACCAGGCACAAGGAATTGACACACTTGTACCAAATATTCCTCAGATTTTACAATACCTAACTGAGATGCTGGACAAAGGCCTATCCTCTTCATCAATTAAGATCCATGCCTCTGCCATTTCAGCTCATTACAATACAGACCCACCTATTTTCTCACACCCACTCCTAAGGCAGTACCTCAGAGGGACCAAAACCATAAGACCTCCAAGGAGAGCGCCAATACCTGCATGGGACCTCAATTTTGTCTTGGAAAAACTCACACTGCCTCCTGTTGAGCCAGCCAATACAACGGAGATAAAATTCTTATGGAAAATAGCTCTGCTCCTAGCAATAACTTCAGCAAGAAGAGTCTCAGAGTTACAGGCACTAATGGCGGTGAAACCTTTTATAATTTTCCATCCGGACAGGGTTTCTGAGGACAAACCCAACATTTATGCCTAAGGTAGTGTCCAGTGTGGCTCTTAACCAAACAATTAATTTGCCTACCTTTTATCCAAACCCACAGAATAAGGGGGAGAAACTTCTGCATTCTTTGGACATACACAGACAGCTACGCTTCTACTTAGACAAAACTAAAGCTTTCAGAAAGACTGAGCAACTCTTAGTGGCAAATGCTTCAGGATCACAAGGAAAAGCTATCTCAAAGCAGACTATTTCAAAATGAATAGGCCACTGCATTCGTTTCTGCTATTCACAACATGGCAAATCAGTGCCTAAGGGCATTAGGCCACATTCAACCAGAGCAGCAGCCACTTCAGCAGCCTACCTCAGAGGAGGAGTACCAACCCAAGGACATTTTGGAGGCTGCAACTTGGACTTCAGTGCACACTTTTACAAAGCACTACCACTTAACTCTTTACTCTAAATCCAGAGCAGGCTCTGCCACTGCAGTTCTGCAGGGCCTCATAGCCACTCCTAATTCTATTTAGGCCCAGCCACCCAATCTCAGCTTTGGGATTCAACCCAAGTGTAATGACTGCAACAGTGAAACATGAACATAGTACAGTTGTGTACCTACCATAAATGTAGATGTTCGAGTGTATTCACTGTTGCAGTCCAGGTTACCCTCCCACCATCCCCCTTTCATTGCTGGGACTTATTTGTACTTCTCTATTCTATACAACCTATGTGGTGTATTTGCTTGTAGATGAAGGTAATGTTTATGTGAGTGCATGCTTTTTTTATTGGCATAATTTTTAGCCTACCCTTTTGGGGGCACCTGACATCTGGGGCAAGAAAAACTGAAGAAAATGGCGTCGGCTGCATCTTTTATACCCCTGGCGCACTGACGTCAGGGAAGAGGCGACAGCAACCGACGCCGGACCAAGACTTTGGAATTCAGGCCGACTGTGGGTAGCCTGCCAGCAGGATAACCCAAGTGTAATGACTGCAACAGTGAATACACTGGAACATCTACATTTATGGCAGGTGCACACAACTGTACTGTGTCTCTACCTTGGATGGGTTCGGAGCCGCTGTCAGGCCTACAGACTTGCATATTAAATCGACACCGCCTTCATTACTAAGGCCTAAAATCTCGATCCATGTCTAAAAAACCGACGCCCAGGCCAAATGCTCAGGCCCCTATGCCTAAAAAACAAATGATAAAAATGGCTGAAGATCTAATTATTCTAATCAGAGGTAGTCAACCCCTACCCCTCCCTCTGAGAGGCCTAGGGCTGAGCTTGATTATGAATCTTCTGATCAGGATTCTGATGTTCATCGTGTTACCCTGCTGCAGTCATCACACTTGGGTTATCCTGTCATCAGGCGGTCCCGCAGTCGGCCGGAATTCCAAATTCTTGGTCCGGCGTCGGTTGCTGTCTCCTCTTCCCTGACGTCAGTGCGCCAGGGGTATATATAATGCAACCAATGCCATTCTCTTCAGTCTTTCTTGCTGCGCGGTGCCGAAGCAGAAGCAGTTCGCCAGTGCCAGTTGGCCGACTCCTGAGATTTTCGAATTCGAATTTCAGACCGAAGTCTTCTATAAAGCTAAGTACCCCATTGGGGAAACTTTTCTTGCCTCAGACCAATGTCAGAAAAAGTTAACAATTGTGGGAAGCAAATACCTCATAAGGATTTTCATTCTTATTGCATACCTTGCCTAGGCCCAGACCACGACGTCACTTCTTGTCGGTTTTGTGCTAGGTTTAATAAACGTACTATTAAAAGACGTTTTGATTTCGCACAACACCACTTCGGTAGGAAATTTAACTACACCATGCCATCGGAGCAACCGACTACCAGCGTGCACAAAAAACGCAGGGATAAGGACAGACAACCCAGGCCTAAGCCAGATTCCAAGGCCTTGGCTGATCCGGTCTCCAGTTCTCCAGTCCTCAGTGAGGCTCCGACGCAGCCCCTGACTACCGCAGATCTGGAACCCGAGACCGCTATGGATATTTTGACGGAATGTACCAGGCCGACGCAGCCTTTTACTTCAGGCCCTTCCGACGACTTTGCTACAAAAGACGTCGGTGCTACAGAAACGCCATTGGTTTCTGAAGGCGTTTTCAGACCGACTCTCACCATTAAAACGTTCTCTAAGTCGAAGACTCCTTCTAAATCTAAAAGGACTGCACTTCAGTCTCCTGTTCAAGGCCCCATGCCTAAGAAACAGATGCTCAAAATGGCTGAAGATTTGATTTCTTTAATCAGGGGTTCCCAGCCCCCTCCTGAAAAAAGGCCTAGACAAGAGGAAGATTATGCATCCTCTGAGCAAATGTCCATTTCTTCAGACTCCTCTGAGGACCAAGACTACTACTTCTCTCCTTATGAAGATTCTGATGCTGAGGACTCTATTCCCTCAGCTTTTCCTCCAGAAGACTACTCCTTTGGGGAAACTTTACACACTATAAGGGAACATTTTCACTGGGAAGGTCAGGACTATTCTGATTCAAAGAAAAGGCTCAGAGAGTTTCTTTTACTCCCCCAACACAGACCACTTGCCATCCCACCAGTTTTGGACATTGTGGATGATGTCTATTTAGAATCCAGTTTCAACCCTGACTCTCTACCTCCTGCTCCGGCTAAGCCTGACATACTATAGAGTGCCTGATTCCCACAAATTTTTTTTACAAAAGCCCTGTAGACTATCTCCCAGGGTCCCAAGGGGGCTAAGGCTTCTATGGCTAAAAACCCAGTACCTTCTGAGAGGGATTCCAGAGCACTAGACAGGTGGGGGAAAAAGGTTTACACCTCAGCCATACTAGCTATGAGGGCACTGAATTGTCAATTTCACATGCTTGAGTATCAGCAATTTCTAATCTCTCAGTTAAAGCAAAGAATAACCACTCTCACTCAACAATCTGAATTCAAAGAAGTACAGGATCTGTTGCACGCCACTGAGCAGGTGGGCAAACATACCTTACAATGCGGGTTTGATTCTTTGGAGGCCTTCTGCAGAGCAGCTGTCACTGGATCCGTTATACGTAGGCATGCTTGGTTAAAGGAACAAACAAGCAAAACTACTAGATGCTCCCTTACAGCAGGATGTTCTTTTTGGAGTTAAAGCAGAAGTTTTAAAGAAAATGGAAGATAAGGCAAAATCTTGCAGACAGTCAAAGATTTCCTACAAGTACAACCCCCTCCCTTCAGCAGAAACTGGCCAACAAAAAATTGGTCCTTTCCAGCCACTGACAGACCACAGAGGGGTAAATACAGATGCCCAAGGGGGAGAGGACAACCACAAGCCAAGTATAAACCTCGCCAATGGGGCACTACAACACAAAAGGGAGGAGAAGACGTGTCTCAATCCACCAGAAGGCAAACTCAATGACTTGCACCTCATCTGGCCAAGCAGTACTCTCTTGGTAGCCCCCTTGGGGGGAAAACTCGCACTTTTTGCAGACAACTGGCACATTGTCACAAAGGACAAATGGGTCCTAGACATAATTTTACGAAGATACAGATTCCACTTTCACACCTTTCCAAAGAAAAGATGACTGCCAAACCTGCCACAAAATCAATGGGCAGAGGCACAAAAGCAAATTACAGCTCTCATGGACATGAGAGCCATTCAACTGGCACCTACTCGAGAGCAAGGCCAAGGATTTTACTCAAGACTCTTTCTAGTTCCCAGAAAGGACAATGCCTGGAGACCAATTCTGGACCTTTCAATTCTAAACACTTACTTACAAGTACCCAAATTCAAGATGCTAACACTACAGCAGCTACTTCCCATGTTGGGCAAGGAAGCATGGCTAGTAACGTTGGACCTCAAGGAGGCATGCCTGCATGTCCCTATCAGACAAAGTTGCAGAAGATACCTCCATTTCATTGCAGGTTCAACCCATTACCAATTGTCTGCACTGCCCTTTGGCTTATCTACTGCGCCCAGAGTTTTCACAAAATGCCTGGCACCAGTAATTGCATACTGCAGACAAAGAGGAATTCAAATATATCCATACCTGGACGACTGCCTCATCCAAGCGGAAAGCAAAGACATTTTCTTACATCATCTGGCCTTTGTAAAGCATCTACTAAACTGTCTGGGGTACACAGTAAACGAAAAGAAGTAAAAACTAGTACCCTCACAAAAAATTACATTCCTGGGTGCCAGCTTGAATGCAACGGCCCAGAAGGCTTATCTTACGCCAGACAAGCAACTACAACTGACTCAATATTTCAAGACAGTGGCAAGAAAGACCCAATTAACTGCAAGAAAAATTCTGCAGGCTTTGGGCTTCATGGAATCTTGCATACTAATGATACCATTTGCAAAGCTGCATATGAGGAAATTACAGTGGTACCTAAAAAGCGTATGGTCTCAACACAGCCACAGCTTGGACACAATGATATCTCTCATTCCCTGCCTACAACAGGAATTTCTATGGTGGTCACAGGCATGTCACCTTAACAAGGGTCAGCCTTTCACCTTGCCCCCAGTCAGGCAAACTATCACAACAGATGCTTCAGACTACGCCTGGGGGGCACACATGGCAGGACAATGCATTCAAGGCCTATGGACTGCAGATCAAAGAAATCTGCACATAAATCAAAAAGAGATGCTAGCTGTACAGAAAGCTCTGACAGCCTTCAAGGATCTATTACATCCAGGACAACTTGCAATAAAGACTGACAACACCACAGTAATGTGGTACATAAACAAGGGGGTACACATTCCTACCCTCTATGCAGGCAAGCAATGATCTTATGGAACACAGCTCTGGCCTACCAAGTCCAGTTACAAGCTCAATTCCTGCCAGGACAGAAGAACACATTGGCAGACTACCTCAGCAGAAACATCAAGGATCCCCACGAGTGGAAACTAGATCCACAAATATTTGCAATGATTACTCAAAAATGGGGCCTTCCAAACATAGACCTGTTTGCCAGTCCTCAAAACTATCAACTGACAAAATTTTGTACAAGGACATTTCACCATCAAGCTTGGAAAGTGAACGCTCTCTCTTTCAGTTGGAAAAACCTGACAGTATATGCCTTCCCTCCATTGCCTCTCCTTACAAAGGTTCTTTTGAAAGTCAAAAAGGAGAGACCACGACTGATTCTCATAGCCCCAGACTGGCCACACCAGCACTGGTATCCGCTATTGAAAAATATGGCCCACAGCCCACCATGGATATTGCCTCAAATCCCCCATTTGCTCACACAACAAAACAATCAGATTCTTCACAGCCAGCTCAAAACTTTAAATCTAGCTGCATGGCAAATCAACTAAACATCCAACCAGCTCCTCTTTATTCTGGAAGCCAGGAGGCCAAGCACCAGGAAGGCTTATTCGGACAAATGGAAAAGGTTTTGTGCCTGGAACCAAGCTAAAGGCCAAGACACAATTCAGCCTCACATGCCTCACATTCTACAGTATTTAGCTGAGAATGTTGCACAAAGGACTTTCCTTTTCCTCAATTAAAATCCATGCTTCAGCTATTTCAGCTCATTACAACACGGATCCACCTTTATTTTCACATCCTCTTCTAAGGCAGTTCCTCAGAGGGGCAAAAAACATTAGACCACCCAGGAGAGCTCCTACACCAACATGGGACCTTAATTTTGTTCTGGAAAAACTAACGCTACCTCCCTTTGAACCAGCTTTCTCTGCAGATCTTCAGTTCCTATCATGGAAAACTGCCCTGCTCCTAGCAATAACATCAGCTAGAAGAGTCTCAGAGCTACAGGCACTAATGGCAGTGGAACCTTTCCTCATTTTTCATCACGACAGAGTTTCTCTACGAACTAATCCTTCTTTTATGCCTAAGGTGGTTTCCAGTGTAGCTTTAAATCAAACCATCCACTTACCCACCTTCTTCCCCAATCCACAGAGCAAAGGTGAGAGACTCCTACATTCCTTGGACATTCACAGGCAGCTTCGTTACTACTTGGACAAAACTAAGGCTTTCAGAAAATCTGACCAGCTCTTTGTATCATATGCTACAGCTTCCCAAGAGAAGGCTATATCAAAGCAAACCATTTCTAAATGGATAGGTCATTGCATACGTTTCTGCTATACCCATCATGGGAAACCAGTTCCTGCTACCTGCTACCATCAGATCCCACTCTACCAGGGCTACAGCTACCTCTACAGCCTTTCTCAGGGGGGTTCCAACCAAGGAAATTTTAGAAGCTGCAACTTGGAGTTCAGTACACACCTTTACCAAACACTATCACTTACCTCTTTACTCTAAGTCCAGGGCGGGCTTCGCCACTGCAGTTCTGCAGGGCCTTATTGCCTCCACTAACCCTCTATGATACCTCCCCCCTACCTTAGCTTTGGGATTCAACCCAAGTGTGATGACTGCAGCAGGGTAACACGATGAACATAGTACAGTTTTGTACCTACCATAAATGTAGATGTTCGAGTGTTTACCCTGCTGCAGTCCAGGTTACCCCCCCCCCCATCCCCTCTGATCTACTGGCTAAATCTCTTCAATGCCTTACTGATGTATTTGCTTATAGCTGAAGGGATTTTGTGTTTGTGGTTACTCTATTTGGTACTAATTTCTGACCATTTTTTGGGGGGCACCTGACATCTGGGGCAAGAAAAACTGAAGAAAATGGCGTCGGTTGCATTATATATACCCCTGGCACACTGACGTCAGGGAAGAGGCGACAGAAACCGACGCCGGACCAAGACTTTGGAATTCCGGCCGACTGCGGGACAGTCTGACGACAGGATATCCCAAGTGTGATGACTGCAGCAGGGTGAACAGTCGAACATCTACATTTATGGTAGGTGCAAAACTGTACTTTTCTTCTGACTCTTCTGATGACCTGGATTTGTCCATTCCTACTTAAGAGGATTCTTATGCAGAGGATTCCATTCCCTCTGCTTCCCCTCTTGAGGATTTTTCTTTTGGGGAAACTTTACATACTTTAAGGGAGCATTTCCACTGGGAAAGCCAAGAATTTTCTGATTCAAAAAAGAGGCTTAGGGATTTCCTTCTTCTACCTCAGCATAGGCCTTTATCTATACCTCCTGTACTAGACATTGTTGATGTGTTCTCGGAATCCAGTTTGGCCCCTGATTACCTGCCTCGGGCTCCTAGTAAACCTGACAGATTCTACAGGGTTCCTGAGTCCCACAAGTTTCTTTTCAAAAATCCTGTTGCGGATCTCAAGACTATTTCTCAGGGGCCCAAGGGCATTAAGGCTTCTACTGCAAAACATCCTACCCCTTCTGATAGAGACTCCTGGGCGCTGGATAGATGGGGTAAAAAGGTTTATACTTCTGCAACCTTGGCAATCAGAGCTTTAAACTACCAATTTCATATGTTAAAATATCAACAGCATATTATTGGATTGCTTAAATAGAAAATGATGTTGATTCCTATCCCTAGACGACAGTAAAATAGTAGAGGCGTTTAACTTAACATTAAAATCCGTATCACTTCAAAAACTGGTCTTTACTCAATTGATGATATTTAACAATGCATATTATACCCATCTAACACTTCATAAATTTGATTCAAAAAAGTCACCTAAATGTCCACAGTGTGTAGATCAGACAGCAGACCTGTTACACATGTTCTGGAGTTGCAAGTGCATTTATAAATTATGGAATTCTTTAAAGTTACAACTACAAAAAATGGGTTACCAAAACCCAACACTCTCCTGGGAATTTCTGATTCTACATATTCCACCGGAGAATTTGGACAAAACAAAAAAGATTGTAATTATGAATATTAGTTTACTAATGAAATTATATATAGCCACAAATTGGTTGAACCCAGCACAGGTGTCGTGGCAAAATTTCAGGCTGTTAGCGATTAAGCATATATTAGCGCACAAATTGTTAATTAGAAATAATAAGAAAAGTATAAACAGCATAAAATTTGGGAACAAATCTTTAATATTATTTTGGCGTAGCGGTTCCTATCCACTTTCCGTCAGGACATTCTGTATGTGTACCAACACATTCTTGGATTAGATAGAAAATGTAGAAATAATACAAATTATTGGCTTGAGTTGGTTTATAATTGTCTATTGTAGATGCTTTTATGTTTAATTTTTTGTGATTTTATTTTCCTGTACTTGGTTAAAATGATATTTATTCTTAATGTATTATAGGGAAATTCAAAATGGAACTAAAACATTGGAAGCAATATTGTACATAATGTAAATAGTGTGTGAAATGTATAATGGTTTTGCAAAACAATAAAAATGATTATTGAAAAGAAAATGATGTTGATTCCTGACTGTGTGGAAAATAAAGATTTACAGGATTTAATGCATTCTGCTGAACAAGTTGGAAAACATATTTTGCAGTGTGGTTTTGATTCTTTAGAGGCTTATTGCAGGGCTGTTGTTACTGGGTCTGTGCTTAGAAGGCATGCTTGGCTTAAGGAGCAACCTTTGCCTGATCATGTTAAAGCTAAATTGTTGGATGCTCCTTTAAATCAGGACCGCCTGTTTGGCAACAAGGCTGAAGACGTTCTTAAAAAGATGGAAGATAAAGCAAAATCTATGCAAATTGTTAGATTTCTTACAAGTGCAACCTCCAAGATTCACTAGGCACTGGCCTACTAAGAATTGGTCCTTTCCATTTCCTTCCAGGTCCTCTCAAGCCAAACCCAGACACAGGAAAAACCCCAGGCTTCAGTCCCAGGGGACTGTCAGAACTAAGCAGCGGGGGCCTCCACTTCCAAATCTGGAAATAACAAGCCCCCCCCCCATGGTAAACAGTCTCAATGACTTCCTTTTAAAATTCCCAAGCACTTATCTTTTGACTGCCCCTTTGGGAGGAAAAGATTGTTCTTCACCCAAAGAACTGGGAACTCATAACACAGGACAAATGGGTTTTAAATAGTGTCCCAGGGATACAGATTTCATTTCCACACGTTGCCAACACCAAATGGGTGGCCAGACCTGCCCTCAAATCAGTGGGCAGAGGCTCAAAAACGAGTACTTTCCCTCTTAAGCATGGGGGCTATTCAGCTGGTACCAGAAGATGAAAAGGGACTAGGTTTCTACTTCAGGCTTTTTCTGGTACCCAGGAAAAGACAAGTCATGGTGCCCAATCCTGGACCTGTCTAAACACCTTTCTGGAGATTCCAAAATTCAAGATGCTGACTCTTCACCAACTACTTCCTATGCTAGACAAAGACGCCTGGTTGGCAACTCTAGATTTAAAAGAAGCATACCTGCACATCCCAATCAGGGAATCTTGCAGAAAATGCCTATACTTCAAAGCAGGCTACTCGCATTATCAATTCTCTGCACTGCCCTTTGGCATGTCTACTGTGCCCAGGGTATTCACAAAGTGCCTGGCTCCAGTTATTGCATTTTGCAGGCAAAGAAATATTCAACTATATCCATATCTGGATAATTGTCTAATTCAGGCAGAAAACCAGGGGATACTTTTAAATCATCTGGCATTTGTAAAAAGGATTCTAACTTGTCTGGGGTACACCATAAACGAAAAGAAATCACAGCTACTACCCTGTCAACAAATTACATTCCTGGGTGCAAGCTTGAATACAATTGCCCAGATGGCTTTTCCTCACGCCAGAAAAGCAAATTCATTTGGTAACTTACTTCAAACAAGTGGCCACAAAAGCCCTATCTGCAAGACAAATACTGCAAGCCTTGGGGTTTATGGCCTCCTGCATTCTTCTAATTCCATATGCAAGACTGCATATGAGGAAACTACAGTGGTATCTAAAAAGTCTATGGAGTCAGCATTATCACAGCCTGGAAACAATGATTCCTATCACACCTTGCCTACGCCTGGAGTTCCTATGGTGGACAGAGGCCTGCCACCAAAACAAGGGACTACCATTCACACTACCCCGTACCGCCCAAACCCTAACTACAGATGCATCAGACTATGCTTGGGGGGTTCACCTGGCAAGGAAGTGCATTCAGGGCAAATGGAACCCAAATCAAATGCATCTACATATCAATCAAAAAGAAATGTTAGCTGTACAGAATGCTCTGACAGCCTTCAAGGACTACATTCTTCCAGGACAACTAATGGTAAAGACTTGGCAACACCATGGTTATGTGGTACATAAACAAGCAGGGGGATACACATTCCTACCCCTTCTGCAGACTAGTCATGGCATTTTGGAACACAGCCTTGAGCTACCAAGTGCACCTACGAGCTCAATTCCTGCCAGGAAAATTGAATACTCTGGCAGACGGACTAAACAGAAACCTCATGGACCCACACAAGTGGAAACTGGAACCAAGAATTTTCAACATGTTGACAAGCGAATGGGGGAGCCCAGACATAGATCTATTTGCCTCCCCCAAGAACTATCAGTTGGACAAGTTTTGCACAAGGACTCCCCACAAACAAGCCTGGAAAGTGAATGCTGTGTCCTTCAGCTGGAAAAATCAGTCTACGCCTTCCCTCCACTGCCTGTGCTCTCCAAAGTTCTACTAAAAGTCAAACAGGACAAACCAAGGATGATTTTGATATCTCCAGACTGACCGCGCCAACACTGGTACCCCCTCCTGCGCAGTGTGTCGCAAATATCTCCATGGCACCTGCCTCAGACCCCTTCCCTGCTGTCTCAGCAGGAGAACCAAATTCTGCACCCCACAGCTTCCAACATTGAACCTTGCAGCCTGACTAATGACTTAAATTCAACCTTACATCCCTCAGCAAACCTGTGATGTATGTCATCTTGGAGGCAAGGAGACGTAGTACTAGAAAATCTTATGCTGACAAATGGAAAAGATTCTGTGAATGGAACCAGTCTCTAGGGATGAGCACAGCAGCGCCCAATTTACCTCAGATTTTGTAATACTTAATTGAGATGCTTCACAAGGGTCTGTCTTTTTCCTCCATTAAAATCCACGCTTCAGCGATTTCAGCTCATTATAACACAGGACCTCCCGTCTTGTCTCATCGTCTGCTCAAGCAGTATCTCAGAGGGGCAAAAACTTGAGACCACCCAGGAGAGCTCCAACCCCTGCCTGGGACCTTAACTTTTTGGAGAAACTTACTCTGCCTCCTTTTTGAGCAAGCTGCTACTGCAGACTTAAAATGTCTTTCTTGGAAAACAGCATTCCTTTTAGCAATCACTTCGGCTAGAAGGATATCTGAATTACAGGCCCTTATAGCAGTGGAGCCTTTCATCATCTTTCATGCGGACAGGGTATCTCTCAGGACCAATCCATCCTTCATACCCAAGGTGGTTTCCAGTGTGGCTCTTAATCAGTCCATTCATTAGCCAACCTCCTTTCCCAATCCACAGAACAAAGGGGAACGGATTCTGCATTCCTTTGATGTGCACAGACAACTTGGATTCTACTTGGATAGGACTAAACCTCGAAGAAAATCTGAACTGCTGGTATCATTTGCTGCAGAGGCAGGGGGAAGGCTATTTCAAAACAAACCATTTCTGAATGGATAAACCTTTGCATTCATTTCTGCTATAAGCTCCATGGAAAATCTTATCCCCCAGAGGATCAGATCTCACTCCACCAGGGCTGCATCTACTTCTGCAGCCTTTCTCAGAGGTGTTCCTACCAGGGACATCCTAGAAGCTGCTACCTGGAGTTTTGTACATACTATCACCAAGCACTATCATTTACCAATTTTCTCTAAATCAAGAGCTGACTTTGCCACTGCTGTTTTGCAGGGCCGTATAGCTGGCCCTAATGCTGTATAAACTCCTCCTCCCAACCATAGCTTTGTGAATCTACCCAAATGTAATAACTGCAACAGTGAAACACGAAGAACATAGTACAGTTGTGTACACTTGCATAAATGTAGATGTTCGAGTGTATTCACTATTGCACTCCTGGTTACCCTCCCTCTGGCCCTCTAACTTTTTCTGGCTATACCTCTACTTTCTTTTACTATGCTTAAAAGCCATTTTGGTGTATTTGCTTTTTGTTGGAGGTATACCTTTGTGTTTTTTATGTTTATTTGCTCCCCATTAGGGGAGCACCTGACATCTGGGGAAAGAAAAACTGATGTAATGGCATCGGCTGCATGTTTTATACCCCTGACGACCTGATGTCATGGAAGAAGGGACAGCAACCGACTCAGGACCCAAGACTGTTAATCAGGCCGATTGAGGGTAACCTGCCAGCAGATTACCCTAAATGTAATGACTGTAACAGTGAATACACTCGAACATCTACATTTATGGTAAGTGTACACAACTGTGCTTTTGCTGATTTCTAAAATTAGAAGAGAATACCTACTGCAGGTATGCCAGACTGCAGTTGGCTGACTGATATAGTGTATAAAGATCTTTACAATAGTGGAGTGATTTCTTCATTTCAAGTCTAAAAACCAAGCAGCCAAGCCAGTGGTAGGACACAGCCATCTTGCTTCCTTGTTTCCTGTTATTAAATGTTCAGTATCTGTCATTTTGGATAGCTCTGCCTTTGCTGGGCCCTGATATTCCTTCTTGGAAGGATCCAGTCTGCTACTCCATTATTTTAATAAAAACATGGTTGCCAGACTTATTGAGGGAAAATGACATAGTGCTGTGACAGAACGAATCAGGAAATATCAAAGCTGGTAAGCTCAGTTCACAAAACCTTCAAAGCTAAACATTTCAGGTCCAGATTTTGTACAGGACAGCTAAACAGTAGTAAAGTAGGAGCTGAGCTGTATGTCTGGAAACAGGAAAATGAACTGAACTAATGGTTGCTCAGTGGTGCACCCCCCCCCCCCTCTATCCTTTCGTACAGGAGGATTGCACTCTAAGCACTTTTATTAAATTATCACTTAAGACATGTTTTTTTCTTTTATACAAGTGTTTCCAGTTACATACATTATGTATCACACATGTTCTTTTGTATAACTGTCAACCCACCATTACATAAATTGCTAAATTTCTGCCTTCCCTTAAACTCAACTCCTCCTCCAGAATGTTTTTCCGCATGTATTGTTTCCACCATTTCCATTTATTTCTATGTAATTTGCTCCTTCTCTCTCTTTTATATTCATACTTTAAATTAGATGATTTAGACTTTGATTTTCCATGTTCTAGTAGTTTCTTTTTTGCCAGCCACCATAATTAAACTTAAGGCCTTACTATGTCTAGGCAATTCAGTTTGTGTCCCAGCTTAAAATAATTATTTCCTTAGTTAAAAATATGTGAGCAAATTGGTTTGACAGAGTACTCTCTAGGGAATTTTTAAAGTCTGCCAACTTGCGAAACTCCAAAAACATATGTTCCCAATTATCTCTTTCTTCACTGTCACACTTCCCAACATGTGCCGTCTACCTGAGGAAAAATTCTTTGTGGAGTCTATTTTGGGTATAAAAATATCTGTGCAAAGACTTGTAAGCAAAAATCCTAAATCTTTTAGACTTTGTTGCATACTTGAGAGCCATGCATGTCCTCCCATTGTTCCCTTGTAAATTGCATGTCCAGTCTTTTCCCAATGTTTTCTAACCTCCTCTGATTGTTTCCTATAGTTATTGTGTAATACTTTGTATGCCCTACTAATCCCTGTTTTAACAGCACCTTGTGTTCTATATTCCGTTAAAGTCTACCAGAGCAGACCTTTCACTTAGAATTCCCCTATCCCTTTCTCTTTATCTGTACTCTGTCAATCTGTAGTAGGAAAGGCAAGTCTCTGTCATGAAGTTCAATGTATTCTTGGCCTATTCTCATTCTGTTACCTTTCCCTTTCTAGTTATTTGCTGCTAGTACTTTGGATCCTTTGCAAGTGTTTTTTTTATAGTAAATTCCAACTCCTCTTTGCCTGTTCTCTGTACTGCTAATTACAGTCATCTCTATTGGCCAAATCTCCTTTCTCCATTCTAGTATTGGCTTAGTTCTTGAAATACTTTCTGCTGCTTTAGGAATATAATATTCTGTATGACTGTTATTCTCCTTAAGGATCTGCAGCCAAAATCCCAGTCTCTTTCTTTTGAATTACAGCTTTCTGCTTGTGTTGCGTATATGAGCTTTATCTGTGCAGTTCTAAAATATCCCTTCAAATTAGGTAATCCTAAACCACCTTGTTCTAATGGAATGTTCAAGTTATCCCACTTGACCCTTGCCCTCTTCTTCTCCCAGATTAATTTGTCCACAACTTCTCTGGTTGATGAAAATATGCCTGACCTGTTCATAAAACTAAAAGGACTGAAAACATTTTGACTTGCTTGTATCTTGCGATCCGTATCCATAAAATAGGTCTTAGTTTCTCATTATTTGTATTATCTTTTGTTTAGTCTCTTCCCACATTTCCTTAGTTGCCATAACTGAAGTCTTTTTAATCCATACTCCTAAATACTTAATTTTATCGTGTCCCCATAAGTATGAATATTGCTGAATCAATATGTGGGTACATAATTTACAGCTATATTGTTTGTTTTATCTTCTTTAATTTTATATCCTGAAAAGACTTGAAATTGCCTCAAAATTTTCCACAATTCTCAAATGTCCTTTTCTAGTTATGATACAAAATAATATCCTATGCAAATAAAGACAACTTTTCTTGATTACCATACCAGTTGTATCTTTGAATTTCTGAGTCCATTATTTTATTTGCCAGTAGCACTAAATATAAATCAAATAAGGGGGAAAAAGGACATCTCTACCTGGTTCCTCTTTTCAGACACAACTTATCAGAAAGGAACCCTCCCATTTTAATTCCTTCGTCTGATCACTGATCTATCCTCCTGATTAACCCTAATATAGTATCAAGGAATGTAAATGCTTCCATTGCCATGCTACTAAAGTCCCAACATACTCTGCAAATGCTTTCTCTGCATCAGACCCACCAAGAGTGGTATTTTCTTATGTTCTGCTTCCCTCTGAATCATCTTTTAATGTTGTCAAATGTTTGCCTCCCCTACACAAAACCACATTGATACCTATCAATTTTGGCAACACCTTTGCTTTCTTTTCTCTATTAACTTCCCTAATAACTCTTGAATAATTGTGACTACCCATTCCTCAAATTCCTATATTTTAGGAAAAGTGCCATTGTCTACATTTTTGTCTTTTGTTATTGCCGTATGATCTGAAATAGTTATTAGGTGTGTTGTGTGTGTCAAAGCTCAATTGAATGTACATATTTGTGAAATATTTCTGTAAGTTATTGCACCTTGAAAACGGAGCTAATCCAAAGGGCTCGATTGAAGTCTGGTATCCCACCAGTGACCCAGAGGGTGACAGGACTAACTAGAAACAGAGTATAAAGGGTTGGTACAGATAAAATCACTTTAGCTAGCAGATCTAGAAGACTGATATCCTCCCTGTGGGAAGAATAAGAACACCCATCCATTTACCTGCTTAACTGAATAAACTGCTAGAAACTTTAACAGTGTCTTTATTCTTGATGAACCACAACACAAGAAGGCCAACGAAAGCAGAAGAAATACTTTATTAAAACAAAAAACGAGAATAACAAATTTCCTCTAACACACCAGCTCTATAAGCCTTTTACACAGTATAACCTTGTCCCTCCCCTACCCCACATGTATGCATTCATTAATTGCCAATTAAATAATTAATCAATTAAAACACTTAAAAATTGTAAAAAGACCTCTTATGATAAACATTTCCAGTTACATTCCTTATTCATACCCATAGGAAAAAGTGTATTAATTTTCAAAATAAAAATCTATTCTTTTCTTCTTAACTGTTTTTTTACATCATTTATCAGTATTCTTTCATTGCATATTTGTTCCAGTATTGTTGCTTGTAACCCTGAAGAACTGCGTGCTTGTTGGAAGTATGTAGCTACTGGACTCGCATCATTACCTTTCCTAATATCTCTTAAATGCTCTTTCAACCTAGCTGAAAAATTATTTACTTTCCCCAATATAATACTTTCCACAGGGGTATCTCAAAGCATGTATTACCCCCTCACTTCTACAGCTATAACAGCCTTGCTACTGGAATGTTTTGCCATTAATCTGGAGAAAACTTCTCACTATATACTGACAACCATACACATTTTCCACAAGGAAAAGTACCCTTTTGAATCACCATATTATATCTTATCGTACTGGGAGAACTAAACTTTTTTTATACAGATACTAAGACGCTAGAGGAAACTTGTTATCGCTTTTTGTCTTAATAAAGTATTTCTTCTGGTTTTGTTGGCCTTCTTGTGTTGTGGTTCATCAAGCGTATATCTTTGTGGTTCTTAAAGAATGCACATGGCCAGCGATTCGCTTTCATCCTTGCCGCATTTATATAGGCAAACAGGCACTGATTCCTCTCAAAGGTCCATAGAGAGGTTTTTTTATCCAGTCTGAGGAAGGTGCAGGAACTTCAGTACAATCGGAGAAACGTGAAAGTGATTTAGCTAATCGGAGAGAGGTGGTCCCAAATATATTAAATAAGTGGGAAGAGGAAAGAAGAAAGCAATGCAATAAGCCGTTTGCAGCTATTGGGAAAAGTATTGGACTGGCCGCAAGTCTTGGAAATTCAGGTGCTATTTGATAAAATAGAGTGAATTTCAAGGAGACTTTGGTTGAGACTTTGGTGTTTTTAAACTTGCAAAGTCTCCAGAGGTACCTAGAATTAAATATAACGCCTAGAGGGTTGCGTGCTATAAAGAATCCTTCTATAACTTTTGACTTTAGCCTGGATAAGGACAAACAGTTACATGCACATTGGGTAGTGGAAGCCCATAAATGCTGTATGGAGCGGGTAACTATTTTGGTGGAGAGAGATGCACTTAAAAGACAAAAACTTAAAGAAGAAACTAAAACAATGTGTAAAGATATTCTTCAACAAACCAGTACGGATGTTTTAGATCAGTTTCTTAAGAACGTTAAGGAGAAACTGTCTGCCTATGAGAGAGAATTAGTGGAAAGAAAAAAAACAAGCTTATTCGAGACCTGCATGATTATGAACGCAAGCAAGCGTTCGTTTTGGTATCCAGGCAGTAAAACAGATGTCGGAAGGTGAGATTCCAAGGAGAAGAGGAAATGAGATGACGTCAGTGCTTGCAGCAAATGGAAAGCATGGTGTCATCTATAGAGTACGATAGTGAAGACTACCAGGAATATCCAAACCTACCAAAAGCTGGGAATGAAGGATGCATGCAGAAAACTTTCCCGAGCTAGATGGGGCCAAAGGATAGCCGCAAAAGATCGTGGAAGAAGAGTTTTTTTTCAAAATGTAATCTTGATTATGTAAACTTGTCTGGTTATGAGTTTACAAGACATGAAATGAGTATATTAAGCAGAGGTTTGAAGTTTGTTCCAACAGTGCTCCTGAGATTACATGAATTGAAGGTAGAAATATTTAAATTCATACGGAAGTTGCATTTACTTAATCATTTCAAGGAAAATGAAGTGAATATTTATGATTCTAGCACTGACATTGATTCAGACTGTAGTAATGAGAGTTTTTTCTTGTAATTCTTGATTTTGAAACAAATGCATATTGTAAATGTAATACATTATGTAGGAGTAACTATATTCCTCCATTTAAAAATGACATTATTCAGCAATTTTCCTCCTTTTTAAAATATAGTGTTGAAAAAGAGTAATTATTTTGTAAAAGAAAAAAATTGAATATAGTTTAAATAAGGAGGAATGGCGAAGTTTAAATGAGTTAAGTCATAGAAAGGAGCTGGTATACCAGCAGATAAAGGGGGGAAAGATAGTAGTCCTTTATTTTACTCAATATTTGCAAATGTGCTATAACCACCTGGATAATAAGGAAATATACGAGAGAGTAGATATAAAAATATGTCATAAGGCTATAGAGGAATATAAAGGACTTTTAATTAAAAGTTTTCGGTTGAATAATTTTTCTCTTAGAGATGTACAGTGTGTTTTTGATAGTAAAGAGTGTTCCAGTGCTCGTTTTTTTTTTTTTTTTTTGTGTTCCTAAAATGCATAAAAGTTTTTGCAACCCACCAGGCCATCCTATTGTGTTAACCTGTGGGTACTTCACACGTAATATCTCATGTTTTTTAACATCAGTATTTGTTAACAAAAGTGACCAAGTTACCATCTTATATTAAGGATGTCTTTGATTTTAAAGAAAAAATAAAAAGATATAAAATGGGAAAGGGCAAGGTATTTTGTAGTGGTGGATGTTACAAGTTTGTATACCAGCATTAAACATGTACATGGCTTAGAGACTATATTACATTTCTTAGGGGATACCCCTAGTACTCATTACATATTAGAACTTAAAATTTATTTTGTTTGGAGAACAATATGTTCGAGTTCAATGGTGAACTATAGAAACTACAGGGAACAGCTATCGGGGCAGTATTTACCCCCTATGTATACAAACTTGTTTATGGGTTATTTTGAGAATGTGTATATTTATATTGAGTTTTTTGTTAAATATGTAATGAAATACTTTAGGTACATTGATTTATTTTTATTTGCGAAGGTGGGTATGATAAGGTTACTGAATTCATTCAGAACCTTCATAGGAATAGATTTGGTGTAGGCTTTGATGGCCTGCAACAAGGAAACAGGGTTAATTATTTGGATACAACAGTTGAGAGGATGAGCTATGGCACTATCAAAACAAAAATAAATAGAAAATTTGAACATTATGATTATATATTACACAGAACTAGTTGCCACCAATCACGAAATGTTTTGGACCTGCCCCAGCACAGACCCCTGGCCATCCCTCCTATTTTAGAAGTGATGGATGAGGTTTTCCATGAGTCCAGCTTAGCCCCTGACACCCTCCCACCTGCTCCCAGGAAACCTAACCAGTATTAAGAGTACCGGATTCTCACAAATACCTGTACAGAAATCCTGCTGCAGACCCAGAGGTCTTTAGACAGGGACCTAAGGGAGCTAAGACTAGTTCTGCCAAGAATCCTGTTCCTTCTGACAAGGATTCCAGAGCTCTGGACAGATGGGTAAAAAAAAGTATACACCTCTGCAACCTTAGCTATCAGAGCACTCAACTGTCCGTTCCAAATGTTAAAATATCAACAACACACTTTGGAACTATTAAAACAAAAGATTTCAACCTTTCCTGACTGTGCCAATTCCAAAGAGTTAGCAGATTTTTACTGCACACTGCACTCTGTCAAGTGGCCAAACACTTGCTACACTGTGGATATGATGCTCTAGAAGCCTCAAGCAGGGCAGCAGTGTCAGGATCTGTCTTTAGGACACATGCATGGTTGAAGGAACAACCTCTCCCTGATCATGTCAAGTCTAAACTAATTGATGCACCCCTGCATAAGGACCGCTTGTTTGGAGTAAAGGCAGAAGAGGTGCTTAAAAGGATGGAAGGCAAAGCAAAATCTGTGCAAACAGTAAAGGATTTCTTTCAGGTTCAACCTCAACTTTCCCTCTAAGCACTGGTCCTTCCCTGCACCTAGCAGACAGGGCCAAGGTAAGCCCCACAGGGACAGGGCACCCAGGCCCCCTATCCCAGGGGCAACAGAGAACCAAACAGTGGACCACTTCTGCCCCAAAGGCAGGGAGTTCTAAGCCACCCTTCTATGGCAAAAGCTCTCAATGACTCCCTCTCCCCCTCTCTGCCCACCTTTCACTCATCCAAAGCTAGGAGGAAGGCTCTCCCTTTTTAAAAAAAATGGCTTTCTGTAACAAAGGACCAATGGGTCTTGAAGATAATTTTTCAGGGATACAAATTCTGTTTCAATGAACTCCCAATTCCAAGAGGGTACCCAGACTTGCCTCCAAATCAGTGGGCAGAGGCACTGAAACAGGTACAAACTCTCATATCCCAGGGGGCAGTAGAACCTGTCCCCATAGATCAAGCAGGCAAAGGCTTTTATTTCAGACTATTCCTTGTTCCCAAGAAAGAGGGCACTTGACACCCCATCCTGGCTCTGTCCATTCTGAACACCTCCCTGGTGGTCCCCGAATTCAGAATGCTAACTTTGCAGCAGCTGCTGCCTATGCTGACAAAAGAATGCCTGGCTAGTGACCCTAGACTTAAAATATGCCTACCTCCACAGCCCCATAAGGGAATCCTGCAGGAAATTCCTGGACTTCAGAGCAGGCTCAACACTTTCAGTTCTCTGTGCTACCCTTTAGCTTATCTAGTGCTCCCAGAGTACTCCTCAAATGCTTAGCCCTGGCCATAGCATTTTGCAGACAGAGAAATATACAGATTTACCCTTGTCTGGACAACTGCCTCATTCAAGCAGAGTGCAAAGAAAAGCTGCTGCAGGACCTTCTCTTTGTCAAAACCCTCTTAACTTCCCTAGGGTTCACCATCAACGAGAAGAAATCAAAGCAAACACCCTCCAGGAAGATGATTTTCTTGGGAGCACTGCTGGACACAGCATCCCAAATGGCCTTCCTATCCCCAGAAAAGCAGAGCTTTCTGCCTCTCTACTTTACCCAGCTAGCTTCCAGAAGTCAACTCACTGCGAGGAAGTTCCTGCAAGCTTTGGGGTACATGCCATCTTGCATCCTGATTCCTCTCGGCAGGCTTCATATGAGGAAACTTCAGTGGTATCTAAAGAACCTTTGGTGTCAGCACTCTCAGCCTCTAGATACCTCTCTCCCTCTGATCCCCTGTATAAGGGCTGAGTTTTTCTGGTGGGCAAGGGCTTGTACCAAGAACAAGGGTCTTTCCTTCATCCTCCGCCCTACCGGCCAGACCATCACCACCGATGCCTCAGACATTGCTTGGGGTGGTCACCTAGTAGGCAGGTGCACCCAGGGTCTTTGGGATGCCCAGCATCTTCCCTTGCACATCAGTCAGAAGGAAATGATGGCAGCAGTACAAAAGGCTCTGACATCCTTCAAACCCCATCTCAGGCCAGGAGTTCTCCTTATCAAAACAGACACCACCACAGTAATGTGGTATGTCAACAAACAAGGAGGGACCTGATCTTTGCCCCCTGTGCAGGCTAGCCATGAATCTCTGGCTGACAGCTGCCTCCATGGGTTTGCACCCAATTGCCCAATACCTACCAGGGGTCAACAACACCCTGGCAGACCACTTAAACAGAAACTTACTGGACCCCCACAGGAAAATCTTTTTGCAAGTCATTCAAGAGTGTGGGGAACCCCGGAGGTGGAGCTCTTTGCTTTGCACCTCCACCACCAGCTGGAAAAATTCTGTATCAGAGAGTTTCATCACCTAGCATGGAAGGTGGATGCCTTGACCTTGTCCTGGAACTCCCTCTTTGTGTACGCTTTCCCTCCTCTGCCTCTTATTCCCAAGGTACTGATCAAGATAAGGGAGGAGAGACCAAAGGCCATCCTTATTGCTCCAGACTGGCCCAGACAGCATTGGTACCCCTTACTGCGCGGCCTGACATCACAGCCTTCCAGGCAGCTTCCCCTGATCTCAGACCTCTTTTCCTAGGTGGGGGGGATGCTGCACCCAGACTTGCAGACTCTCAAACTGTCAGCATGGCTAATACTTTAAAAAAACAAGGGGTCCCTGTTAAGCAAACAGGTCCTAGACAGCATCACAGAGGCCAAAAGGACCAGCACCAAAAAATCTTACGCAGGGAAATGGAAAAGATTCTGCTCCTGGAGCCAGATCAGAGGGGGCAGTGCCTCACAACCTTCCATCCCTCTTATCTTGGACTACCTAGCCGAGTTATTCAATAGTGGCCCTCCTTCTCTTCTATTAAAATCCATGCCTCAGCCTTTTCAGATCATTTTGATTCAGACCAGCCCCTCTTCTCACATCCTTTGATTAAACAATTCTTCAGAGGGGCTTCTAATATCAGACCTCCCAGAAGGCCACCCATGCTAGCCTGGGACTTGAATTATGTTTTAGAAAAACTAACCTTACCTCCATTCGCACCTGTTGCTTCAGCAGAATTGAGATACCTCTCCTGGAAGACTGCTTTCCTACTAGCTATCACCTCAGCAGAAGGGTTTCAGAACTTGAAGCACTCGTGGCCGTTGAGCCCTTCATCATTTTCCATGCAGACAGGGTCTCCCTAAGGACTAACCCCTCCTTTATACCCAAGGTGGTATCTGATGTGACCCTCAACGAGGCCATACATCTACCCACCTTCTTTCCTAACCCTCAAGACAAGGGGGAAAGAATTCTGCACTTACTAGATGTGCACAGACAACTCAGATACTCCCTGGACCATAATACACCCTTCAGAGAAACAGACTAGGTTCTGGTCAGCTTTGCCCCAGGGGCAGTGGGGAAGCGCATTTCCAAGCTAACCATTTCCAAATGGATATCACACTGTATCCATTTCTGCTACAGACTACATGGGAACCCCCCCCTCAATTCTATTCGTACCCATGCCACTAGGGCAGCCTCCACTTCCACAGCATTCCTCAGAGGAGTTCCCACCAGGGACATCTTGGAAGCTGGCACCTGGACCTCTGTCCATACCTTTGCAAAGCATTACCACCTACCTCTTTTCTCTAAGTTGAGTGCAGGGTTTGCCTCTGCAGTTCTGCAGGGCTTGCTGACCCATGCCTAGGGCTCTAACTAATCCTTCCACCCTTCTCTTCAGCTTTGGGAATCCTCCCACAGGTGATGACTGCAACAGTGAAACACGAAGAACATAGTACATTTGTGTACACTTACCATAAATGTAGATGATAGAGTGTATTCACTGTTGCATTCCTAGTTTCCCTCCCTCCTTCTCCATTATATGCTCTTTCCCGAGAGGGACATAAGCTTCCCACGGTGGCTTTTAGCCACCAGGACCACTTTACCATATTTCCTTGTGCTTCTGACGGGTTAGGGCAAGAAAAACTGATGTAATGACATTGGCTGCCTTGATTTATAGCACTGACGACCTGACATCTGACTACAGGCGACAGCAGCCGTCACAGAAAAACATTGACTCTGGTATTCAGGCCGGCCAAGGGCTACCACATCAGGGATAACCCACAGGTGATGACTGCAACAGTGAATACACTCATATCTACATTTATGGTAAGTGTGCACAACTGTACTTTCTCCCAATATGACAAGCCATAATATTGTGGTTCAAAAAGGTACTTTTCCTTGTGGAAAATGTTGTCAGTATATAGTGAGATGTTCCCCCCCAGATTAATGCAAAAAATTCCAGGAGCAAGGCCATTATAGCTGTAGAAGTGAGGGGGTAATATATGCTTTGAGATGCCCCTGTGGAAAGTATTATATTGGGGAAAGTAAAAATATTTTCAGCTAGGTTGAAAGAGCATTTAAGAGATATTAGGAAAGGTAATGATGCTAGGCCAGTAGCTACACACTTCCAACAAGCACACAATGGCAATTCTTCTGGTTTACAAGCAACAATATTGGAACAAGTATGCAATGAAAGAATATTGATAAATGGCATAAAAAAACAGTTTAGAAAAGAACAGAGTTTTATTTTGAAATTTAATATACTTTTTCCTATGGGTATGAATACAGAATGCAATTGGAAATGTTTAACATAAGAAACATTTTTAAAACTTGTAAGTGTTTTAATTAATTTAATTAGTAATTAATGAATGTATATATGTGGGGTAGGGTAGGGACAATACTCTGTAAAAGGCTTATAGATCCGAGGCACTAGAGGAAACTTGTTCTCGTTTTTTTGTTTTAATGAAATATTTCTTCCAGTTTCATTGACCTTTTTGTGTTGTGGTTCATCAAGAGTATATCTTTGTTTGTGGTTCTTAAAGGTGTCTTTATTCTTCCCACAGAGAGGGCTTGAACGAGAGAGAGAGAGTCTCCTAGATCTGCCAGCTAAAGTGATTTTTTTTTTGGACTAATCAGTTATTGTACCTAGGGGAATATGTACATTCTCAAAGTTCTACTGCTGATTTCATGTTTTCAGTACAAAATGTTTTCAATACAAAATGTTTTCATTAGTTCTTCAGAAATCTGTCCTACTTTGTTATATTTTCCCTTCTAGGTTCCCAGGTAACATCTTCATTGTTGCAAATCAAGTTCCAAGTCCCTACCTACAAGTAATGTTCCCTGCTGAAAACCTGATAATTTCTCCCAAATTTTTCTTAAGTTCCATAATAGTTTTAAATGGAATATAAATACATGCAAACGTAATCCTCCTCCCTTGCCAGTAGCCCCTTACTACAACAAATCTACCATTATCCCCCCCCCCCCAGTCACTATTGGAGCTTCTCTAGCGGCTAGTATAATTACTTCCTCTTTCCTTCGTTATTGATATTCTGCAGAATACCCATCCTGAAATTCTTTCTTTATCAAATTCACATGATTTTTTTTTCCAGGTGTGTCTCCCATAATACTGCTATTTGCACTCTGCATTTCTCAATATTTCAGTACTCTTACCTTTTTGTCTATACCTGTGGGGCCATTTTCATTCCAAAATGATATAGATAGCGTAGCCATTATGATGGTTTACTGTCAAAATATTGACGTTCATGTACATGAATGGTCAGCATTCCGAAAATGACATCATCCTGCATGAATACTAATGAGTTAAAATGTCGACTCAGTTGATCGACATCAACAAATTCGACATTTATATTGAAATTTGAATGGGATGGCAGTGTAGTTGCAAACGTATGTTAAACACCTACACTGTCATTCATGTTTCAGCAAGGGGGGGCAAGCCTCCATGCACCTCCTGTGGGGGGCTGAGCCCTCTCCACCGCCTGCTAATTAAATAGTCTAACTCCAAGATTACAATACAGTGAAGAAAGGGATACATTTCCCAATCCGCACTGTACCGCAACTCTACTCAGAACATAAAGTTCATAACAGCGAATGCACACTTGCATTGGCTGCTATGTAATTTCGATCTCCTAATGTTCGGCAACACGGAAAGTCGACCAACGTTCGACTTTCCGCACTTGCTGAACCCACTTTCAGCGTTTTGATAGTAAACCCATTACAAGGTGGTGTAATGTCTATTTCCAACTTTTGTGTTACATGCACACACTAATAAGTGGCAGGTTGATGATCTATGCAGTTATTCTGATGTCATTTTTTTTTTTGCCCATTTCCTCAACCATTGGGTCATGGATCTAACCTCTAGTCCAACTTTGGCCACTTCTCAGACTTTGGATCTGTAACTCAAGCTCCTCTCCTTACCCATAATCCCCACCAAACCCCCAATTACCTTTCATCTCATCTGTTGCTTCCAGCGATCAGACATGGTTGATGTGGCTCAAGCTACAGAAAGATGTGATGCACTTTTTTGATTAATAGTTCCTTTATTGTTAGGGTCTTTCTTTTTCTTGTTCTTTACCTCCCCTGCATACAAAAAAGAAAATGATTGTAATATATTTATACATTACACTATATCTGTAATTGTTAACATTTGGCTTCTTCCTAGGCCTCGTGCTTTTCCCTTTCCCTTTCCCCCTCTTTTCCTTTGCTCTACTAGATAGATAGTAATTTTATAACCTTTGGTATTTTTTTATCTCAGTTTTGGGGATTTTTCTGAATACCACCAATGGTATTGCTGCCTTTTGCTATCTAGTTCTACTGCATTGTGTTGGTTTTTGGCTTTGGGACACCATGTTGGAAAAACCCACTGCATTTAAAAAGTGCTCTTCATGTGGACATAACCTCTCTCTAGCTCTGGCCGCACTGCTTGAGTATTGTCTAGGGGCTAGCCATCTTGACACTGAATGTGCAATATGTTTGGGCTGCAACCACAGAGCTTTGGTTGAGTGTAGAAACAAGCTGGTACTTCTGCTTACATCTCCCTCCTCTTCAATATCTGCAGCTTCCCCCTCTACAAAGAAGCTGGTGGTAAAATCTCAAAGGGAAAAAAGGGAAAAGCCCAAAGAAAAACTCGGAGCGCTGAGGAAGCATGCCCCTAACTGCTGACCTTGCTCTGCTCCAGCTTCGGATCCACCTGCTTAAATTCTGAAGGCATCTGATCTGTCCACTTTGGATCTGAAAGTCTTCTGCAAGGTCTCCTCTCTGTAGATGACTAAGACTCTCTTCGGAGCATATTTAATCAAGGCTACATTCTCCATTCCTACAGGAAACACCATGTAGTGGTTCTAGACCTCCAGCCACCTCCTCATCCTTCAGGTCTGCAAGGAGCTTGTCCAAAGCTGATGTGGACAGAATGATGAGAAAATTTCTCAGGACTCATATTCAGTTGGGAGTACTCATGGCTCTATCTCCCATTGGACCTGTGAGCTTCAGAGCATCCCAAGCACCTTTAGTTACTCCTGCTCAGATCCATCCCTTGATATCAGGGGATGACTGATCAGAAACTCATGGGATTGCCTGCATTTGATCTGAAAGCTTAGCTTTTGTTGACTGTGACATCTGTGATCCAATCAGTGCCAACCTTGGAGTTGGACATATCTCAGAGCCATAGCTTCATTGCCAGATCGGGGGTAGGGGCTCGACTCAGAGGATTTTGGAGCCATCCCTTCCCTTCGGCACTTTGGCATTAGCTCTGCTGCAATTTCAGTGTCGATGTAGGGTTACTGGGACTCCATAGGATTCCCTTGTCAGGTGGCTTTGGCTTCTACTTAGTCTTGGGCTGTAAAAAAAATACTAGACTTGGGCTAACTGCCCTTCTGGGCCATTTTAAGCCAAGCCAATTTCCCTTTTATAAGAATCAAACCCTGTGCACTGTGTCTGTGAGGTAAACACTTTAACCATTATGCCGTGGTTTCTGTCTTCGAGGTAGCAGAGAGAGCTCTCCACATGCCTGGAGATAGGACATCCTTGCCCCCCCCTCAAGTCCTTCCCCCTCCACACCTGTCTTCCCTAGGTCCTGAGTTTGCTCATTATGTTCCACCCGCAAAGCTGGTTCATTCAAGCCTTGAGGCAGTCCTTATGCAGGACTCCCCACATACTTCCATGGATGGATGGTCCAGGGAAGACATGGAAGTCCCCTGGTTGCACAAGTGCAAGAGGGGAGACTGTTCCTTGCAGGAATCCTTCAGAGGGTATACTGACTGCAATGAAGGGGATGGGTACCCCAGGTCAGACTTTGAGGAACATCTTGTTCAGAGAGGTTTTCAATCTTCTGAAGCAGAAAGCTGGTTGATCTTCTGAAGCCCCTTCCCAGGAGGAGTCTGTGTTTTGGGGGCTAACTGTCTCAGTAAAGTTCTGGGAAGTCCCCCCTCCCCCGTGAAAGAAATGGTGGATCTCATTTTATGTCTAGATTGAAAAGGTCTGGATGCAACAGAATCCATCCCTAGAAAGCCAGACAAGTACATAGTTGCACCCAAGGACCGTGCCCACAAGAACAGGTCCCCCCTTCGCCATTGATGCCATGGTGGTTGTGGCAGCTACCAAAACGGAACTTGTTGAGGAAAGTCCATCTGTCTCCCCCCCCCCCCCCAACAGGGAGTCTAGGGCCTTAGACAGATACAGATTCACGAAGTTAATTTTTGCTTCTGCAACCTTTGCTCTGTAGCTGATGAATTGTGTGGCACCCTTTGCAGGGTTCCAAAGGGACTTGACTAAGGAACATTCCATATCATGTTCAGGGTCTATGTGGGCTGAGGTTCAGAAGACCACCGCTTTGCAACTCGCCACCCTTCAGTCCCTGTCAAATGCCTCCATGCAGTTGATCTGCTTGCTACAGAGGGGAGGGTGTTGAGTGCAGCAGTTTCAGATATTACCATTAGGCAGCTTGCCTGGATGCACCTTTGTAGAACCCTTAAATACATCCTTCATCAGTGCACCCTTTGGATCTACATTATTTAGACCCAAGATTAAAGAAATCCTCTCCAGGAGCGAGCAGGATGGGAAAACTATCTACTGCAGGGATACATTTTTCTACCCCTCAGAGGACCTTCTCATGGAACTTGAAAGGGGATAGAAAGAGGCAGTTGTGAAAATCACTAGAGGTTTCTTAGGACTCCTATGTAGATAGATCCCCTCATGGGAGGGGGGAGGAACTCTAATGGCAGACATCAGTACAGCAGAGGAGGCCAGCAAAATTAAGACTTCAGATATCCATTTTTAGAGAAGCCTCTTCAGCGTTCCTAAACAGTTGCCCAACTGCTGTACTCTGGTGGCATGGGGGGGGGTGCTTATCTTTGCACCCGGAGGCCTGGTACTTTATCACCAAAGATGTCTGGGTGCAGAATGTAATTACCAGATGCTATTACATTCCTTTGTCCCTCCCACCATGCATGCAGGAAACCACCCCATCAGAGAAAGGAAGACGTAGAAATAGAAATGCTGCTAGTAAAGAGTCATCCAGGAGGTCCCACGAAACCAACAAAGGTGCAGGACCTATTGAAGATTATTTTTGGTGCCAAAGAAAACCAGAGACCTAAGCCACTTGAACCAATTTGTCAAGCACTGGATGTTCAAAATGGTCACTGTTCATTCCATTCTCCCTATTTTGCAGTAGGGCAATTAGAGGTGCTCGATAGATTTCCAGGAATCACACTATCACATCAAAGTAGACAGCCCAGGAGATACCGTTGCTTCCAGCTAAGGACCAGTCACTTTCAGTTCAGAGCCCTACCCTTTGGGGCTTGCCAAAGCTGCCTGGGTATTCACCAAGTGTATGGCATTGGTTGCAGCAAACCTGCGATTACTGGGATTTTAGGTGTTTCCTTACCTTGATGACTGGCTCCTCACTGCTCCCACCAAGTAACTGCTAATGCACACCAAGGACTGCCTGCTCCATCTGTCTATACCTGGGCATCACAGTCAACTACAACAAATCTCTGCTCTCCCCTACTCAAGTTCTAGAGTTCATAGGTGTTCATCTGGATACGGTTTCTCAAGTCCAAACTAAGTTACATCATCAGGCAGCATTTCTGTGTTGTCCTCCAGTCTCTACTGGCCAGGTTGGCTCTTCAGCCTTCATAACTCATTTCCTTCTGGCAAGATTTTACTTGAGGATGCTACAGTGGAAACTGGAAAGTATAGTGGTCTATGAATCAACCCATTCTAATCACAAAGATCTGCAAGCAACATGTCTTCTGATGGATTCATGCACCAGATGTCTGTCAGGTTCACCCCTTTGCCCAAGGTCACTTTGACCACAGACACTTCTCATCTGTGGGGGACATTACTTGGGACAGGCAGTCCAAGGCATGTGCCCCCCCCCCTTAAAAGCCAACCTTCACATCAGCATCTTAGAGATGAAGGCATTTCTCCTAACATTGCTGGCCTTTCAGGACCATCTCCATTTAGAGATGATTGCCATATAGACAGACATGTCAGTGGTGTTGTACAGTAACAAATGGGGGGGGGGGGGCTTTTATCCCTTGTATCAAGAGGCAGTTAGGGTGTGGCAGTGAGCAATCTCTTCCAAATGCTTTCTTTTAGAAATGTACGTTCTAGGGAAGTCCAGTGTTTTAGCAGACAGACTGAGCAGATCTCTTCTACTACCCCATGAGTGCACTCTGAGTTCTTCAGTGGTGGAACAGATTTTTCATCACTGGATCCAACCATGCTGCAATCTCTTCACGTCTGCCCACATACAGCAGGTATTTTTGCCCTGATCCTCATCCCTTGGGTCACCCAATTGACCTCCGTGTCTCCTTTATGCTTATCATTCCATTTCCCTCATATTCACTTTTCAACAGAAATCATGTCCATGGAAGAGCAGAGAGTGATCCTTACTGCACCATTCTGGTTTTGGCAAGTGTATTTTCCCCTTCCTTTGGCCTCACCTAATATAGCCTCCTTGAGTTGAGTTCTGGATCCCTCTCCAGATCTGCGCTCTCACCCGTCCAGACTATCTTGGCTTGGACGTACAAGCCCTCAAGTTAGCTATATGATTTCTCCACATCTGGGATGGCCAGGCAGTCAGGTCTTTCTTCCCAGGTTTTACGCACCCTTACATGTTCCAAAAAGGATTCCACTAGGAAGGTATACAAGAGCAAATGGAAAACATTCTGTATTTGGACCAATCAGAGACACCAAGATCCTTTTTCAGCACCCATTCTGGCAGTGATAGATTTCTGGCTTACATTTTCCAAAATGGACCAAGTTACTCCACAATGAAGGTATAAATGGCTGAGATCTACAGTAATCGTATGGGTAAATGGCATTCGTTTTAGCCTCTCCTGCATGCTATGCAAAGCTTTCCTTAAAGGTATATTTTTACTCGGCCAAACCTATTAAGGATCCCACTCCTCCTTGGGATTTGACATTTCTTTTGCAGGCCTTGACTTTTACCCTTTGAACCCACAGCAAAAGCTGATTTGAAATGTTTGTCCTGAAAGGCCATTTTTCTAGTCACTATTACATCTGCTAGTTGAATATATCAGCTCCTGGCATTGTCTTGTCAGCCAGCTTGTATCATCTTTCACAAAGACAGGGGTTTTTTTTTGTTTTGTTTTTGTTTTTTTGGACCAGCCCCTCCTTACTCCCAAAAGTTGCATTGTTAACCACTTCATTAATTTACCAGTTTTCTTCCCAAAGTTCTGTAGTAAAGACATATATGCTCCATTTGTTGGATGCACACAGAAGACTGAGGTTATATCTCCATAGAACAAAAACTTTCAGGACATCTGATCAGTTTGTTTCCTTTTCAAAAGCTAAATTGGGACAGTCGATTTCTAAGGTCACTTGAACTCTGTGGCTCATTGATTGATTGTATTTCTCAAATTTATAAGCAAAAGGGTTTGACTTTACCAAGACCACTGCAAGCTCATTCAACAAGGTCAGTCTCCACTTCCTATGTCTTCTTATCCTGACCTTCTGAAGATGACAGTTTTGCTGTTGCTACCTGGTCCAATGCTTATCCCTTCATAGCTCATTACAAGTTGGATTCCCTTTGTTAGGGACAGGGCAACATTTAGTTCTGCTATACTCTGGAATATCCTTACATGAGACCACCCTGGGTTTATAACAGCTGGGGACGCTATCACAGTGGTTGAGGAGCAGATGAAAAAGGCAACATCTGATTCCAAAGTGTTGTGCTTACCATAACAATTCATCTGTTTTGTCCGTTTTTGTCCTTCAACAAAACAGTGTAAGAAACGTGTCTGTGTGGAAGATTTTCAATCCATATATATCTAATCACTCAGATCAGATAATGGTAGTAGAAGTAGCGAACTTAAACTTGTCCCAAGTAAAAAATAAATAAATATATATATATATATATATATATATATATATATATATATATATATAAAACATTTGAAATGTTGTGCAGAATTAAGTATTCTAAAGTAATCCAAGCAGGGTAGGCAGTCTGTTTCCAGTTGAAATACACAGATCTGTCTTAAAGGATTTTTGACTGGAAACAGACTGCCTACACTGCTTGGATTACTTTCGAATGCTTAATTCAGTACAGTATTTCAAATTATATATTTTTATTATTTATTTATTTATTTTGTTTTACTTAAGACCAGTTTAAGTTTACTACTTCTACTACCATTATGTGACCTGATTAATATATAGTGATTAACTAGATATATATGGACTGAAAATCTTCCACACCAAGAGAAGTTTCTTATACTGGTTTTGTTTTTGGACCTACTATACTTGTTTAGTGGGTTGTTTGAGACTTCGGGGATACCATGGTGATTACTTGTTTTTTTGTCCTTCAACCTAGCATCCCTCTGTTCTCCCTTCCATTTGTAGAAGAAACTGTTGTGGTTTCCTGGTATGACCTGGAGGTATACCCTCTGTCTTTTTCCTGACTGAGCTCCGGATACCTTTCGCGAGTTTTCTATCTATAGATCTTTGTGTGTGTGTGTGTGTATATCATCATTTTTTTTTATTTTACATTTGTTGACTGGGATAGTCTGTCTGAGTGTGAGCCCATTTTCAGTGAAGGCCCGGGGAGAAAAGCTCCAATAAAACAAAAATATCATTGACAAGTACAGTGTCTGTTTTACATAGAATTTAACAGAAATATTTAGAGACAAGGAAAGTACAGTGTACAATAGGCACTTTAGTGAAAAGGAGAAAGTTATTACAATGTATTGGTCATGTTTGATATATGGGTCTACTGCTCTTCATCGAAAGCCCATCACATCGAAAAAGAGAAGTAGACCCACACTTATGCGAAAATGCACTTCCACGAAGAACGGTTCAACGAACCATTAAGGAACACTGAGGTGCCAAAGCACACTACATATTTCCCACTGTAGTGCGATCTTGGAGTTGGTATATTTAAGTAGGGGGTGGGGGGGGGACTTGCCCCCCCAGCAAAAACATTGTTTTGGTGATGTTCATCGTGTTACCCTGCTGCAGTCATCACACTTGGGTTATCCTGCCGTCAGGCGGTCCCGCAGTCAGCCTGAGTTCCAAAGTCTTGGTCCGGCGTCGGTTGCTGTCGCTTCTTCCCTGACATCAGTGCACCAGGGGTATATAAGAGGCACCCAATGCCATTTTCTCCAGTCTTTCTTGCCGCGTGGTGCCTGAAGCAGAAGCAGTTCGCAAGTGCCGGTCAGCTGACACCTGAGATTTTCGAATCGAATTTCAGTCCGAAGTCTTCAATAAAGCTAAGTACCCCGTTGGGGAACCTTTTCTTGCCTCAGTCCGATGTCAGAAAAAGTTAACAATTGCATTTCTTGTGGGAAGCAAATACCTCATAAGGACTTCCATTCTTATTGTATTCCTTGCCTAGGCCCAGACCACGACGTCACAGGTTGTTGGTTTTGTGCTAGGTTTAATAAACGAACTATCAAACGCCGTTTTGACTTTGCACGATATTACTTTGGTAGGAAATTTAATTATATCATGCCGTCGGAGCAGCCGACGACCGGCATGCATAAAAAACACAAGGATAAGGACAGGCAGCCTAGGACCAAGCCAGACTCCGAGGCCTCTGCTGGGCCTGTCGCCGGTTCTCCGGTTTTCAGTGAGGCGCCTATGCAGCCCCTGACGACCGCAGAATTGGAACCCCAGACAGCTGCGGATTCTCAAGCGGAGTGTACTAGGCCATTGCAGCCATCTTCATTAGGCCCTTCCGACACCGGAGCAGAAGGAGATCCCGGTGCAGTAGAAACACCTTCGGTTGCAGAAGGTGTCTTCAAACCGACTACACTCCCCATTAAATCTTATGCTAAGCTTAAAACTCCATTAAAACAAAAAAAGACTGTACATCAGTCTCCAGTTCAAGGCCCCATGCCTAAGAAACAGATGCTTAAGATGGCTGAAGATTTGATTACTCTAATCAGGGGTTTCCATTCCCCTCTAGATAAAAGACCAAGACAAGAGGAGGATTATGCTTCCTCTGACCAGGTTTCAGTTTCCTCAGATTCTTCTGAGGAACAGGGTTATGCTTTTCCCCCTTATGAAGACTCTGATGCTGAAGACTCTATTCCCTCAGCATCTCCCCCTGAAGACTACTCCTTTGGGGAAACTTTACTTACCATGAGGGAGCATTTCCACTGGGAAGGCCAGGACTACTCTGATTCTAAGAAAAGGCTCCGAGAGTTCCTTTTACTACCCCAGCACAGACCACTTGCTATCCCTCCAGTTTTAGACATTGTGGATGATGTTTACTTGGAGTCTAGTCTAAATCCAGACTCTCTACTTCCTGCTCCAGCCAAAGCAGACAGATACTACAGAGTACCTGACTCACACAGATTCCTTTATAAAAGCCCTGTGGCTGACCCAGAAACAATTTCCCAGGGTCCAAAAGGGGCTAAAGCTTCTATGGCTAAAAATCCTGTGCCCTCTGAAAGGGATTCCAGAGCTCTAGATAGATGGGGAAAGAAGATATACACCTCTGGCTATGAGAGCATTAAATTGCCAGTTTCACATGCTGAAATATCAGCAATTCCTAATGTCTCAATTAAAGCAAAAAATGAGCACACATTCTGAACAGTCTGAATTCAAGGAAATGCAGGATCTGTTGCGTGCAGCTAAACAGGTGGGCAAACATATTTTACAATAAGGATTTGATTCATTGGAAGCTTCCTGTAGAGCAGCTGTTACTGGGTCTGTCATACGTAGGCATGCTTGGTTAAAAGAACAAAAACCCTACCTGATCATGTTAAAGCAAAATTATTGGATGCACCTTTACAGCAGGATGTATTATTTGGTGTCAAAGCAGAAGAGGTTTTAAAGAAAATAGAGGATAAGGCAAAGTCTATGCAGACGGTCAAGGATTTTTTACAGGTACAACCCCCTCGTTTCAGCAGAAATTGGCCAACAAAAAACTGGTCCTTTCCAGCTTCTGACAGATAACAGAGGGGCAAATACAGATGCCCAAGGGGCAGAGGTCAGTCACAAGGCCCTTACAAACCTCTCCAATGGGGTACTGCTACCCAGAAAGGAGGAGAAGACAGGCCCCAAGCTAGCAGAAGACAAACACAATGACTCAACCCTCAATCCACCAAGCAAATCTCTCTTGGCAGCTCCCTTGGGAGGAAAATTAGCACTTTTTGCAGACAACTGGCACATCATAACAGAAGACAAATGCGTCCTAAACATTGTCTCACAAGGATACAGATTCCACTTTCATACCTTGCCAAGGATAAAAGAAATGCCAAACCTCCCACCAAATCAATGGGCAGAGGCACAAAAACAAATTATAACTCTCTTGGACATGAGCCATTCAACAGGTACCTACACAGGAGCAAGGACAAGGATTTTACTCAAGACTCCTATTCCCAAGAAAGAACAAATCATGGAGACCCATTCTGGATCTTTCAATTCTGAACACCTCTCTGCAAGTACCAAAATTCAAGATGCTAACACTACAGCAGCTTCTTCCCATGCTGGGCAAGAAGGCTTGGCTAGTAATGTTGGACCTCAAGGAGGCATACTTGCATGTCCCTATCAGACAAAATTGCAGAAGATACCTCCGCTTCATTGCAGGTTCAACCCATTATCAATTCTCTGCACTGCCCTTTGGCTTATCTACTGCGCCCAGGGTCTTCACAAAATGCCTGGCACCAGTAATTGCATACTGCAGACAAAGGAATTCAAATATACCCATACCTGGACGACTGCCTTATTCAAGCAGAAAGCAAGGACATTCTTTTAATGCATCTGGCATTTGTCAAACACCTTCTAAGTTGCCTAGGGTACACAGTAAACGAAAAGAAATCAAAACTAGTACCCTCACAAAACATAATATTCCTGGGTGCCTGCTTGAATACAACGGCCCAGATGGCTTATCTCATGCCAGACAAGCAACAACAGCTGACTCAATACTTCAAAATAATGGCAACAAAGACCCAACTCCCTGCAAGAAAAATTCTGCAGACCTTGGGATTCATGGCATCTTGCATACTACTAATATCATTTGCAAAACTGCATATGAGGAAATTACAATGGTACCTGAAAAGCGTATGGACTCAGCACAGCCACAACTTGGAAACCATGATACCACTCATTCCCTGCCTTCAACAGGAGTTTCTATGGTGGGAACAGGCATGTCACCTCAACAAGGGTCAGCCTTTCACCTTACCCACAGCCAGGCAAACTATGACAACAGATGCATCGGACTATGCCTGGGGAGCACACATGGCAGGACAGTGCATTCAGGGCATATGGACTACAGAGCAAAGGCATCTGCATATCAATCAAAAAGAAATGCTAGCAGTACAGAATGCCCTAACAGCTTTCAAGGATCTCTTAAACCTAGGAAAACTAATAATAGATGGACAATACCACAGTAATGTGGTACATAAACAAGCAAGGGGGCACACATTCCTACCCTCTATGCAGGCAAGCAATGACCTTGTGGAACACAGCATTGTCTTACCAAGTTCAACTACAAGCACAATTCCTGCTAGGAAAGAAAAGCACATTGGTAGACAACCTAAGCAGAAACATCATGGATCCCCACGAGTGGAAACTACATTCACAAGTATTTGCAATGATAACTCAAAAATGGGGACGCCCAGACATAGATCTGTTTGCCAACCCCCAAAACTACCAACTTCAAAAATTTTGCACAAGGATATTCCACCCACAAGCTTGGAAAGTGGAAGCTCTCTCATTCAGTTGGAAAACATTAACAGTGTATGCCTTTCCTCCACTGCCTCTTCTAGCAAAGGTACTGCTGAAAGTCAGATTAGAGAGGCCACAAATGATGCTCATTGCACCAGACTGGCCACGCCAGCACTGGTATCCAATTCTAAGGAACATGGCCCACGGCCCACCATGGATTTTACCACAAATTCCTCACCTGATCACCAGGCGAGACATTCAGATTCTACACAGCCAGCTCAATACTTTAAACCTGGCTGCATGGCAAATTACCTAAACAACCAGCCAACACCTCTACCCAAAGCTGTTATGGATGTCATTCTGGAGGCCAGGAGGCCCAGCACCAGGAAAACCTATTCAGACAAATGGAAAAGATTTTACACCTGGAACCAGGCTAAAGGCCAAAATCCCCTTGATCCAAACATTCCTCAGATTCTACAATATTTAACTGAGATGTTGCACAAAGGACTTTCCTTTTCATCTATTAAGATCCACGCTTCAGCAATTTCAGCTCATTACAACACGGATCCTCCTTTATTTTCACATCCACTCCTAAGACAGTACCTCAGAGGGGCTAAGAACATAAGACCGCCCAGGAGAGCACCAACACCTACTTGGGATCTCAACTTTGTTCTGGAAAAGCTTACACTGCTGCCCTTTGAACCAGCTTTTTCAGCTGATTTAAAATTTCTTTCATTGAAAACTGCCCTGCTACTAGCAGTAACTTGAGCTAGAAGAGTCTCAGAGCTACAGGCACTAATGGCAGTGGAGCCTTTCCTCATTTTTCATCAAGACATAGTCTCTCTATAAACTAACCATTCCTTTATGCCAAAGGTGGTATCCAGTGTGGCCCTAAACCAAACCATTCATTTGCCCACCTTTTTTCCAAATCCCCAGAACAAAGGAGAAAGACTCCTGCACTCTTTGGACATTCACAGGCAATTACGTTACTACTTGGATAAAACTAAGGCTTTCAGAAAATCTGACCAAGTCTTTGTAGCCTATGCTGCAGGATCACAAGGAAAAGCTATCTCAAAACAGACCATTTCAAAATGAATAGGACATTGCATACGTTTCTCCTACACGCATAATGGCAAACCGGTGCCTGCTAACATTAGGTCCCACTCCACCAGGGCTACAGCTACATCAGCAGCCTTTCTCAGGGGGGGTGCCAACCAAGGATATTCTGGAAGCTGCAACTTGGAGTTCAGTGCACACCTTCAACAAACACTATCACTTACCTCTATATTCTAAGACTAGAGCTGGTTTTGCCACTGCTGTTTTGCAGAGCCTACTAGCTTCTTCTAATCCTGTTTAATTCCACCACCCATCCTTAGCTTTGGGATTCAACCCAAGTGTGATGACTGCAGCAGGGTAACACGATGAACATAGTACAGTTTTGTACCTACCATAAATGTAGATGTTCGAGTGTTCACCCTGCTGCAGTCCAGGTTACCCTCCCTCCATCCCCTCTGAACTAGCTGGACTTATCTATACCTTTCTATCCTGTACAACCTCTGTGGTGTATTTGCTTGTGCCTGAAGGTATTGTTTTATTTTTATATGTACACTTTTATATAGCAATATATATATTGCCTACCTATTGGGGGCACCTGACATCTGGGGCAAGAAAAACTGAAGAAAATGGCATTGGATGCCTCTTATATACCCCTGGCACACTGACGTCAGGGAAGAAGCGACAGCAACCGACACCGGACCAAGACTTTGGAACTCAGGCCGACTGACGGCAGGATAACCCAAGTGTGATGACTGCAGCAGGGTGAACACTCGAACATCTACATTTATGGTAGGTACAAAACTGTACTTTCCTGGTCAGTTCATTGAAACGTTTTTTGAAAGTTCTTTGAAAGTGCACTTTCGGTTAAGTGCACTTTCGTGTAAGTGTGGGTCTACTGTTCTTTTTCGAAGAAGTGTTATTTCAATGAAGTACAGTAGATCCATATATATATATATATATATATATATATATATATTTATATTTATATATCTTTTGAGAGCAGGGGTCCATCTTTAGTTGATCATTTGAATGTACTTTAGTATGTGTACATATGTATACCCTTACAGATGAAAATGAATTATTAAATTATACTCTTATTGTAGGTAACTGATAGGTGGTGATAACAAGTGGGAGTGGAGTCTGTGTGGAGACTATAAAACTTAGGGGATGAAATTTGATGTGGGCTTATGTGGTACTAGTCTGGCTTGGTGCAGGAGCAGAAGCAGTTGTTAGTGAGGTGGGCTTTGAGCAGAGTTTTGAATTGGTGTAGATTGGTAGCATTTAGGATGTGTTGGGGGATTGAGTTCCTAAGTTTAGAAATATGGTGGAAGTAGAGGGCATCCCCCAGCTTTGTTGTTTTTGAGTACTTGGAGGAGTGTTTTGTGTGAAGATCAGAGTTTTTGAATGTTGGCATATTGTTAGAGTAATTGTTTGTAGGGCTGGGTTTCTGATTGGCTGGTATATTAGTTGGTGGGTAAAGGCAAGTTGTCGTGTATAGGTTAGTTGTTGTGAGAGTTCTAGCCAGTTTAGTTGTTGTAGGGCAGAGCAGTGGTGGGACCTATATGGGGCTCTATTTCATAGGTTCATAGGTAAGTACTAGGCTATCTGCCCAAGGGCATTTATAAGCCTAGCGAGAATGTGTTGGCTTTCGCCACCCCCTTAGATTAGTTTCCTGTGCCTCAGTCCAGCAGAGCCATTGGTTCCCTGCGCCACTGTCCAGCAGAGCCACTGCAGTGATCCCAGGGGTAAATTTTCTGTTTTCCATCCACCCGTCAAGGTTTCTCTTGGAGTGTTCATGAGGGGCTCTGCCTGATGTATATTGGAATCCTGTTCCAAAGCATGGGGAGTCTCTGGGATAGGAATCTATCCCTCCAGCATGTCCTATTTATCGTTGTGGTGAGGTTTATATCTCTAAAGCGTGTGGCTCTCCGGGATTTGTTTTTTTTTTTTTTTTAGGTGGAGCATGTCCATCCATTCTGGGTTGGACATTGCCGTGTATGTCAGGCAGAGATCACCTCTGAGTAAGCGGTATGCAACCGAGTACAGCTGGAGTTTCTTGAGTCGGTCTGCATAGGGCTTCTGTGTGAGGCCAGTAATCCTCTTGGTGAAGTACTTTTGTGGTCTTTCCGGTTGTTGCAGGTGTCTTGTAAGGTACATCCCAAATGGGGCGTTGTATTCTATGATGGGTCTAATGAGTGATGAGTAGAGAGGCACACAATATCCTCTCTTGTTTTAGATGCAAACCTTTTTGTGAATAGGTGGGCCGCATAGAAGGATTTTATAACCACCTTGGCAATATGATTATCAAAGGAGAGATTACTATCTACTTGGGTCCCCGGATCCCTTATTACATTTTCTGTATTTAGGGGACTACCACCTATGTGGTAGTTCGTGGGTACATTTTTTCCAAAGGGGATGACTATGCACTTTTTGGCATTTATCTTGAGGCCATGATTTTGACACCAGGTGTCCATCTCAGTGAGACCCATCTGGAGGGTGTCTGTATCAGCCGGAGAATAGATTATGGCCCCTAATTTGCAGTTGTCTGCGAACTTGGTCAGCCATAGTCCTCCTATGCTTGCCTGTACCTCTGAGAAGCATATACCGAACAGGAGGGGTCCTAGGACTTAGCCATGGGGGACGCCACTTGTAAGCCATTTAGAGTCGGACGTAGAGCCTGCAGCTCTCACCATGTGGGTTCTATCCATGAGCCAGTTGGCAACCCATCTCGTGACTTAGGGGTTTATGTTCAAGCTGGTGAGCTTGTGTATAATACTAGAATGAGGAATGGTGCCGAAAGCCTTTGTGAGGTCTAGGTAGGCTGTGTGGACCTCCTTTCCCTTATCTAATGCCTTGGTAACCGTCTCAAAGAAGTCCACCAGGTTTTGGAGGCATGATCTGCCCTTAAAGCCAAACTGGGTAGGGTCCAAGGTTTGGAGGTTCCCAATGTCTCTGTTAATGAGTTCCATGATGGTGCGTTCCATAGCCTTGCAGACCAGGCTAGTCAGGCTTATAGAGCGATAGTTCCTGGGGTCCGTTGTGGCTCCACCTTTGTGGAGCGGGATAACTGTTGCTGTGCGCCGCTCTGTGGGTACGTAGCCTGTAGAGAGGCTGAGTTTGAACAGTGTGTTTAGGTGAGGTGTTAGTTTATTTTGGAGCTCTTGTAAGACACAGCCTGGGACACCATCCGGTCACATTGAAGCTGTGTTTTTGGCTTTGGGTAGGGCTGTTTTAACCTGTGTGTCGGTGATTGATGGGGCCCTGCATTCTTCTGGTATGGTTATGGGCCCTTTAGGGGGTGAGAGGGGGGTGAAGTTTGCACTAAACCTGTCTGCCAGAATGTTGGCAATATCAGTTGGTTCAGTGTATTTTGTGCCATTCTGCACTAACTCAGAGCAGATCTGAGAGTTTCCACTTTGGTTCTTGACATAGCTAAAGAACGCTTTGTGGTTATCATTGGAGTCATTGGTTATTTTTCTTTCGAAACTAGCCTTGGATGATTCAATGAGGGATCGTAGTTTCTTGCTGATACTGATCAGGGATGTCTTTCCTTCTTGGGATTTTACTCTTTTCTGTACTAGTTTCCTCCTCCTGTTGTATAGCTTGTTTATGGCAGGGATCCACCAGACTGGTTTCCTTTTCTTGGAGGAGTGAGTCTTGGTTTTTCTTGGGATAGCACGATCCATGCATTCCAGCAGATGCTCATAGAGTGCCTTTGTAAAGGTTTCAGCAGCTTGGACAGTATTGTCCTTTAGCATGGGGGCTGTGAACCTTTCCACCTCAGTCTTAAGTAACGTGAAGTTTGCTTTTGGAAAGTTTTTCATGGTGGTTTCCTTGATTGGGGGTGGGGGTGAAATGTGGATATCCAGAGTGATTAGTCTATGGTCTGATCTAACCAGCGAGGGGTTGACCAGTGGTGTGGAACACTGGTCGCCCATGTTGGTGATGACCAGGCTCAATATGTTCCCTCTGGTGGGAGTGTTGACCAGTTGATCCAGGGCGTTCGAGTTTATAAATTCTAGGAAGCGTTGGGAAAGAAAGTTAGTACTTAAGTAGTTCTCCCAGTTTATGTTTGGGTAATTGAAATCACCCAGTTTTAGGGTGTTTGGTAGGACCTTCATATTTCCCAGTGTCTCGAGAAATGTGGAATGGGGGTCCTGGGCCTTGGGTGATCTGTAGCAAGCTACAATTTGGATTGCAGTTTTGCCCATTGTTAGTTGCACATGGATGATCTCTGATGCATTGTGCTGCGCCACTAACCTGGCGGTGTGGGTATCCTTGATGAATATGGATACACTCCCGCCTTTTGTGTTTCGGTCCTGGTTCTGTAGCCGAAAGGTATGGTATGAGTTATAGCCTACTAGTGCTGGAGTGCTCTCAGGATCCTTAAACCAGGTTTCTGTTACTGCGCAGATGTCGATATTCTCCATACCGAGGAGTGCCTAGAGTGCATTCAATTTGAGGTTTAGACTTCTGGCGTTGAGTAGCATTACCCTCAGTTTTTGGTTACTTGTGTTATTTATGGTGGTGGGTTTGTCTTTTGAGCCTTGCATAAAAATGTCACTATGGGGGCGACAAGAGCCTTGGCCAGTATTCAAAAGCCTAAGGGTGATAGGTGCAAGCTATCTCTTGCGAAGCAGTGTGGCTTGTCAAGCATGTCATCCCAGGTGGACAGATACTGGATCCCCTTTGAATGACACCAGAAACTTAGCCAGTTGTTGAAATTGATCATTTTTGCTTTATACTGTGGCATCATTCTTGGTGAGGGCAGGATGCTACTCAGGGTGAGGGTCATACCGGCCTGGGCTACATGATCAGAGAGCTCTTCCATCTCTCTCTTCATGTAGTCCAGGGAGGTACGTCTCAGGTCATTCACACCAACATGAACAATGACAGAGTTGTATTTGTACTTGTTCTGGAGTGTTCTGAGTGCTTGTGTTATGTGGCGGATCCTGGCACCCGACAGGCAGCTAACAGTAACCTTCTCCTTGTCCAGCCTAGTTAGTGGGGGGATATCAGTGTGCCTGACTATAGAGTCGCTTATTATTAGTGTGTTGGGTTTGTTATTTTGCATTAAGTGCTGTGATTGTGTGGCACATCGATTATGTGAAGTATGTGTTTCATGGTTGGCAATGGGGTGTGGAGGTTGCTTGGATGTCTGCTTTGGAGGTCTGTGTTGCTTTTGCAGATTTTTATTTATTTAGAGTCTCCGAGTATGTTTTCATGTATTCATGTGTGTTATATGCCGGTGTTGGTTTATTAGGTCTTTGTGAGACTGGTGGTGTGTTCCAAGTATTACCCTTCTCTTGACTGTCAGTTCCAGTGTTGGGTTGAGAGAGCTTTGCCTCCAGTTTGGCTGTATAATTGCATCTCTCGCATATATTAGTGTTTGGTGGTAGGAGGAGAGGGTTGTCTGTGTACATGAGGCAGTTGTAACATTGCCTCAAAATGCCCAGATTCACCAGTTGGACTGGAGAGTACACCGGAAACTGCCCTTTGGACATGCCTGAATAGGTAGAGTAAGCTGTTTTTCTGATTGGCTGGTGGGGACGAATAGAGAGCCTTGTCCTTCTGGACAGTATAGGGGGGTCTAGTGCAAGGGTTAATTAGTGCTTGCTATGAGTTTTAAGCAAGTGCTTGACTGTGAAATGAATGGTTTCAGTGCTAAAGTTGAAGGTTTGTCTAGTTCCAAGGGAAAAATTGAAGAGCAGACTTCGTGGAGCCTAGAATAGTTTAACTCTAGCTAAACAGCGCTGCCCGGTGCACAAAACCGCACAAATGCATTTTTTATAGCAGGAAGTGAAAGAGAGAGAAATTAGCCCAAAATGGCCAATAAACTACTAACTTCTGGGCTGAAACCACTCCTCCAGGGACAGATAGGCTGCTCAAAGCTCCCCTCTCTCACAGGTTAACAGAGAAACTTCCTTCTATCCAAGTAAGGTACGGGCAACACAGAAACTTGTAACACAGCCCTGGATTCAGCAATAACCTGAAAACTGGACTATACTAGCTCAGAAAGGCGGGAAACAAGTTTTTTTTTTGTTTTTTTTTTGGGTTTTTTTTCCAGAAAATAGAGCAGATACAATCAAAATTAGCCCAAAATGGCCAATAAACTACAAACTTCTGGGCTGAAACCACTCCTCCAGGGACAGATAGGCTGCTCAAAGCTCCCCTCTCTCACAGGTGAACAGAGAAATGTCCTAGTGGCAAACTTGGCTATTATATTGTAGGCTTATTCAAGGTTGGTAAAGTCAATTTTGTTAAGGTTTGTAAAGATGGGAGAAGTGTAGAGAACAGTAGATAAGAAAAGATTCCTGGAGATGCTTAGTCTAGATCGGCTAGTTAGGAAAGGATTATTTCGGTAAAGCGCACCTAGTTTGATGTGTTTTATAATGCTTTGAGAGAGGTGTAGGTCGAATTTTAATTTGCTATCAATTGTGACACCTAGTAATTTGGTATATGAGGAGCTGTTTGTGTTGTTGGAAGTGTGGATTTGAAAAGTGGCTGAGGGATTGGGTGTTTTGATGGGGAGAAAGAGCATTAGTTTTGTGTTCAGTATGAGGTTAGTGTTAGGTAGCCAGGATTCTACTTCTAGGAATGATTGTTTTGTTATAGCCTGTAGTTGTGTTAGAGGGAGGCGGAGCATATCAGGGTAGAGTCATCTGCATATTGAATGACAGAGGCAAGAGATGTGGATTTATGGATTTGATTTGTGAAGTTGCTAAAAGGGTCAAACTCAGTATGAGGTAATGTGGAGAGTTGGATGGGATTATGGGTAAGGGTAGGATCTTGAGTCATGGATCCAAGTTGTGAGAAGTGTCCAAAATCTGATTTAAGGTCAGATCCATAACACAATGGTTGAGGAAGGACGAAAACAGACATCACAGATGCATTGTTATGGTGACTACATAACTTTTGTCGTCTTGTCATCTCTGTGAAGATGTGACATTTTTCAAGACTGTTTTAATGAAAAAACTGTCAAACAAAAAACAGCCCCCCCAGAACATCCCATAATGTATTAACCTAGAAAGAACACACAAAACTGTAAGTCATGGTTAACCATTCCTGATAGGAACAACTGCCCTAAATCAACAGCCGCACCCAAAGACATTAGCTAAGGTTACTCATGCTAAGTTGCATGTTACAGACTGTGCTTCCACTTAAACTGATTGCTGTCTGTTCTTTTGTCAACTCTCATCTCCCTCTCAGATGTGAAAAGCTGCTTGTATGTTTTCAGAGGACATTAACTTTTACGTTATGAAAAAGTGCACTGGCTATCTTTAAATAAAACTAAGTTATACACTGTTCTAATAAATGCATCAAAGTATTTAGGCTACTAGGAAAGTTATTGTATCTTATGTACTTCCAATAATTTCAGACTTTATTTTACTAAACTATTTGCTCTTGTACCTTTTAATTTTACATTTCCCTCAGCAGTCAATGCTCAGAACTCCCCAGATGAATTACCTGCACCTGTAGTTCATTTATCTCCATAGAAATGTAAGAACAGAACTGCCCTCAGCTGCAGACTTCACCTCACACTGAATATTTATTTGCTAAAGGAAAAAAGAAACAAGTTAATATTGCATATGCAAGAGACTGCCCTACTCATGTCATTCGCCACATTTTCTAATTTTTCACACCTACTTTGCACAACTAAGCCAAGGACATTAATTCAGACATTCACATATGCAAAGTAAGAAAATATCTCAACTCCACATATGTTGTAATCAATGCACGTTTTGCACAACATCCCCCATCAACAGCTCAAGATTGCAGCATATTAACTTAAGCATGCTTTTGTTTTAACCTTTCTTGTATTTTACATTGTAATGCCCACATTTCTTAAAACTAAAAATTGCCATTTACTTTAATATTTTTGTCACGTACTACAATCGCTGAAAAGACTCACCATCACCCCATCATTTTAAATAATCCTGACTATATACTAATACAAATATCCTTTACTATGTAACATGCAATTTGTCCTGAAATGTTTTATACAAATACAGTTAAAAAACATTGTTTTACTTAATGTACTTTTTCCCTTTTTAGTGTCCTTTTAAACATTAATTGTATGAATATATATGCTTTTCGGCTCACCCACTCTTTCTCAGTCACTTTTTTTTGCAAATCCGTATTTCTCAACTGGGATTGGTTTATAATCTCACATTTATTCACTAATTTCAGTGTTGATGGTTGTCTTCCTGTTTAGCTCCATCTCCCGATCCCAGGCTATAGATAAAGTCCAATGTACTCCCGATTCTTCCAGTAAGCTCCTATGCTTTTTTTGCATGTCTAACATTTCCTTTTGGAACATTGGAAAAACGTTTCAACTGGCAAAATCTCTGAGCTTTATTGTCAGAAGAATGAGAAGCAGACTTCCCTACTGTTTGATGGCTCACTTTTTGTTGGACACACATTTGTATTTCCTCTAGTCTCTTATACATCAAAAAATGCATGTGATCCTCCAGGAAAAATATTATGAAGATGGCAGTAGTACAGCATCTTGAATCTCACACCTGCATCTCAACAATCCCTAGTTGCTGGTATAAATTTGCTTTTCTTTTGTCTGGTGTACAGTGAATAATCATTTTCCACAATTACTCTGTAGTTTTTAATATTTTACCCTTCTGCCACAGTTTTGTCAAGATCAACTCCTGCCGCTATGATTGCATCTTTACCATACAGGTCTTGGCTTACTTTTCTCATGGCTAGGTTTGGAGCATACCCTTGTTTGGCAGATGTATAGTAAATTGCAAGATGTCAATACATATGACTCCCACTGTATCGCACACAAAATCTGTGGAACTTCACATTTCTTATTTATTTTATAAAACTCCCTAAGGACTACATAGCAGCTACAAGTACCACAAAGGAAAGCCCCCTTAAATCTGCACAGAAATATGTAGTATGTATTGGCCAAACTAGTAGAAATTTTAAATTGAGACTAAGATTATTTTAGAGAGAGAAAATGTAATGAAGTAAAGTAGCTGTGCACTTTTTTATCATCTTGGTAATAATAGTAGCTTATTGCAGGCTATTTTATAACAAGTGACTTCAAATAAAAGTGTAGATTGTATTATTGGGGATTATCACTTTTATGAGAAAATATTTATTTTTAAATTTAATACATTGTAACCATATGGTTTAAACAGCGAGTGTACTTGGAAGAGTGTTTTGTAGTATTTGTAGTTGTGTGTGTCTTTAAAAATTGTTATACATGTTTTAATTTTATTTTTTTTTGTCGTGTGTGTATATGTATGCGTGTGTGCATGGGTGTGTGTATATATATATATATATATATATATATATATATATATAATATGTATGTATATGGATCCACTTCGTATGATCGAAAGCTCATAACATCTAAATTCAAAACAGTGAGACCAAATGATCGAAAATCCAAAACATCTAAAACTCATAACATCGAATCTCAAAACAATGAAAACTACAAAGCAACTATAAATAACATCCCACACACTGTTTACTACGTTTATGTAGGGGGACTCCACCCCCCCATATCCCCCCCCCTGTTAGTTCAATATAACAACTCTGAGGTCGCACTACAGTGGGGTTAGGAAATTAACTTTTTTCCCTACTGTAGTGCGACCTCGGAGTTGGTATATTTAATTTACGGGGGGGGGGGTGCAGGGGGGCTTGCCCCCTGCATAAATGTAGTAAAACATTTGTGGGATGTTATTTATAGTTGCTTTGTACTTTTCAATGTTTTGAGATTCGATGTTATGAGTTTTAGATGTTGTGGTTTAGATGTTATGGGTTTTCGATGTTTTCAAGTGGAACCATATATATATATATATATATATATATATATATATATATATATACATATATATACACACACACACACACGTGTATATACTTTTTTTATAGTATGTGAGAGTTTGTTTTTTTATAGTAGTTAATCTTCATTTTTGTGTTTGCTTGCAATAAAATGAAGAACCAGGCAACACAGTTTCAGGCTTAAAAACTCACTTTCTAATTTGGTAAGTGCTTCCAGACCATATAACCCATGTAAAACAGTCAGCATTTAAATAAAATACTACAGTCTTAATAAAACGATTAGACACTAAAACAGTTAAATAATCAGTGATGCAGAGGGTGTGACTTCAAAGCAGATTTCAAATGAGCCATGCCATTCACCCCAAACTCTCATCTGCTTGTAAACGAATAATCCATCTCATTTCCATTTGTTCATTTTTATTAACCAAGTCACCTCCTCTCAAATTTTCAGAAACAGTTTGTAGCACTAAAACTGTAAATGAATGTTCAGTGTCACATAATCTGTTATGCTTATGTGACGCCCGTGCCCTGGCCCAACAATCAAGGAGCCTGAATCTTCACCACTAACACCAGAGAGGGCATCTCATATATGAGGAAAGGATAACAAATACACACAGTAAGGTGCAATTTCCCTTGAGAGCACACAGAGATCACAGTCAGTTTGGGGCTGGTTGCTCCCTTGCTCCCCAGGTCCCCAATAAGACTCCCCACTGGCACAGCTATAGGGTCCAGATATCAGCCTAGTGGGCAAGCTTAAATCTCCAGCACCCTCTCTGTCCCACTAGTGCTTCATGTCCCTTCCCAAGTAGCTGACTGATACACACACACACACTTTGAGATAAGAGTTTATACAACCACACATACACTCGTGGTAAAGACTGGCACAGGTTCTCCAGCTCTGCCCCTTTTACCCAGACTATACGGTAGTACTGCCTGCCGCCACCCAGCTAATATTTATCAGCTACTCAAAGGCCCTTAAAAGGGTGTCCAGTTATTACTGTGCAATATTATTATCCAGTTGGTAGTGTAACTAAACAGTCAAGGCTTGTTAGAGTGACTTGGTACAGTAATGCAGTGCACTCTAGAGCTTAAATTATCTCTACGCAAAACAGCCACAGTTGAAAGGTTTTAAAATTTTAATAATAAATAATAAAAACACAAGACAATACTTCTTACTACACAGTGCTAGTCAAGAGTTCGGAGATAACCGAGAAATACTTAATAATTCAGTAGTACAATTCTGACAGAAAAATACTTAGTCTAATAGTTCTAGTTCCTAGCTATTTCTACATTAAAACACAAGTCTAAGATAACTTACATATGAACAAGACAGTGCTGTGAGTTGGATGGTCAAGACAAAAATGCTTTTAATGCCTTCTGATTTTCTCTGTTTAAATTGCTATTTTCAGTCTTGATTCCCATTACATCATTTCACACTTTCCTGGTGTTCCCAGGCTAACAGAAACTGCATTCTTGTTATCTTGCACCTGCAGGAAATTACAGCCATAAAGGACATTCCACATGTAAACTCTAGTAATTATTCCTTAAGTTAAAACAATAGGCAGGATGCTTCACTCCAGACTCATCAACTCCAAATTTTAACTTCAAAGGGACAGACATGAAATAATTTTAACTTCAAAGGACAGACAAGAAATACTTGACTTAGCTTTCTTTACAGCAGAGGGCAATGTTGCTGCATTGTTTTAAGTTCAACATTTCACAGCATATTCTTTCATTTAAGAAAACAAGCTTTTGTAGTTCAACATTTCACAGTATTTTCTTTCAATTAAGAAAACAAGTCTGTAATTCAACATTCATATTTACAGATGGCAGAATTATGCATAAAATCCTGTTTGGCTAGGCTGGCAGCCTTCATCTGTCTTCACAGCTTAGTCCGTGCATTCATTGCATTCTTTTTTCTTATATAATAAACATGCTGCAGGATGCTTTCCTTTAGAGCACAGTTGGTCTTCCCATTGTAAAAGTAGGGATAAGTGTTGCATCTAGCTAAATGTACTAAGTTGTTTTTGTTACAGTCCGCATCTTTATGCAGTTTATAGCTAATCTCAATGTCAGGATGGATAAAGGACGTAGAAACATCAATATACTCGCAAGCCATGAAAGACCCACAGCCCAGGGGAAGGTACCAATAATCTCTTATAATACTATTAACTTTTTTTCTTATAACAAAGCTGTCTCTCGTGTGATTTCTTAATTTTAAAGGTGAAATTTGGTTTCAAGCCTACTGTTGATTTCAGTTTATCAACATCCATCAAAGTAGGCCAGTTTCTCCTTGTAGTCTCACAAACTAAGCAAGTATCATTAGCTTAGATTACCAGAACTCACTTTTAATTATAATATCAAGAAAATCAACATTATTTTTAGAAAAATTGAGGGTAAATTTTAGGAAAGTGGTGGTTATTTCAAGATATACCACAGACTGATACAAGCTTGGTAAAGGGCCAATTCATACAAAAAATATATCCACAAAACATTTGTAATAACTAATAAACTGTACAAATTCATTATTAGAAAATACATAAGCATGTTCCCATTGGGCTAATACCATGTTGGCATAGCTGTTGGCACATGGTGTGCCCATCGCTCCGCCTAATTTCTGTAGGTAAAAACAGTCATCAAAAGATGAATACATTACTGCTTATCAGCTCAAGTAAAAATCATAAAAGATTAACATGTGTAACAGAATATGCACTGTTTCTACTCAGAAACATCCTAACATATTCAATACCTACTTCGTTCGGGATGAGTTTAAAACGAGAACAAATGTCTAATGTCACTAATATACAATCAGCTTAGGTCTTCAGAACATCTGTTATATTCAACTAAAGTGCATAGAAATTCCTTTGTATCTTTTAAACGGTGGTTGTCTTCTCAAGGATAGGTCTAAGTTTCTCCTTCACATAAATGGAGAGCGGTGCTGTTAACCAACCTCTGCCTGAAACAGTAGGCCTCATATGTGGTGGTATTGGGTTCTTGTGAACTTTTGGTAGGCCATAGAGAATCAGTGCCAAGGGTTTGTCCACAAACAGTTTATATAGAGCATATGTAAGCATCCCATCAAGAAAACATACAGTGTAGAACGAACACATCTTACAAACTCGCATAAGTCAAAGTTACTTAAATGCTCATATGTTCCAACATCTGACAGCATACTTCAAATTAAATACACTGTCCATTACAACCACTGTTCTACCTTTGTCTGCAGGACGTATCTGGATGGAGGTTGCATCTTGAAGCTGTTTTAATGCTAAAAGCTCACTCTTAGGTTATAAAACTTACCACCATGTGGTGTACAAAGCACATTTAAAGTGAAAATGGCTCTTTTACTACTAGACTTTTTCGTAAGCCATGTAGAAAAAACAACCTGCTTCATAGATCTAGTGTGCGACCTTGCTTTGTGTATAGGAATATTGTTAAGGGCCAGTTTCTACAGGCATCTAGATTAAACAACAATGATGAGGTCTTGCAAGTGACCCTTAATGAAATTGGCGATAATTTTTTAGCTCAAGGCTATGCTAAGAATGACATCAATAAAGCTAATGAAGAAGAAAAAACGAATGTGTAGAAACACAGACTGACTGGAGAATAATTCGTTTTACTTCAAATGAATAATACAACCATAAAACACGAGCATCCAAGTAAATAACATCCAAATCAAGTAAGCGCTTTCATTTGGCGGTTGCCAAACTTTTTCAAACAAGTAAAAACATCACTTCCTGTTGAGTAAATTAGTGATGTAATACAAGCTTTGCACTTAGTTGTTTGAAGAAACAGCGTATTACCTAAAAAATTTAACAAAAAATGTAACAAACAAATGTATAACAAAAAACATTACATCCTATAAATCACCCGGTAACATCTAATAGCCATAACATACACAGTAGCTATTGTTAAACATAAGCTACTGTTAAACATAAGCCCAACCTTCAAGATCATTCCTAAATAACCATATAAAAAACAAGTAATTCTTTGTGTACTCAATGAAATGTAATCAAATGATAAAAAATAATTGAAAATAAATTGCAACAGAAATACTAAATTTATATTTTTGGCTCCATTAATATTCATAAAAAACGCTCCTTTTATATTCGTTAAAAACACTTGATTTTCATTACAAAGCAGGTGTTTCGTTCATAAAAGGCAAGTGTTTCATTCATATAAAACAAGTGTTCCATTCATAAAAAAACCTATAACAGCAAATGTTTAAGCCTCTCTATTACGTGTATTTCATAATCAACCTTTTATCAATGTGTAAATATCTGTTTTGTATGCATCATACCGCTTACAATAAGAACCATGCGAACTTTTAACGTGCTCGTTCCTATTAATATTCCATGGGAAATGTTTTGTTTAAAATATGTAGATAGAAAACCATAAGAATAAACTTGTAAGGACTTATAAAAATGTTATACGAGGGAGAAATCCATCAACCAGCCGGAATGAAGGTGTAAAAAAAAATATTTGTAATGTGTATTTCATAAATAAACCTATTCACGCAAAATCAAACCTAGTAATAAATATCACTACTGTTTTTGTAACTCTTTATAATCTACGCACAAATATGTAAAAAACGATTTATTTAATATTAAAGTGCAATGTGCGTTGCTATCGTAATGTAATTAATGAATTAATTATGATACTATATGAATATAGTATAATATGATATATGTAATATAATAAGTTCTATAAATAATGAATAATTTAATTGATATACTTCAGTTTGTGATGATAATGTAATATAATATAAAATGTATAAAAAATGTATGAATGAATATATAAAATGAGGAAATACAAGTATATGTAAATAAATGTGTAAAAAATATATAAGTATAAATAAGTAAATGAATGGATATGGCCACTATGACGAAACAATGTTCCAATACAGGAATGCAATAAAAATAATAATGATGAGATATATATAATATACCTGTTGACAAAAATGAATGTAAAACCAAGAACAATGTGAAGCCAAGAGAAATGTGAGAGTACATTCTAAAAGCAAACCAAGTGAAAATTAATAAACCTGATTATGTAAAATGTATAATGTTGTATGTAGTAAAAATATGTAATAAAAATATGTAGTAAAATATGTGATAAAAATGTAGTAAAAAATATATGGAAGTGATGTCTATGCAAATAATGTGTATAAGTATGCCCTAGCAACCTTAACATGTGTACTGCATGACAAATTATCTCACGAGAGATTTTAATTTTAAAATACTAGCAATAGAAATTGCATTATTCAATCTTGGCCAATTGTGTGCATTTAATCTTATTTGCCATTGTAATTCAAGTTTTTCTAGTAATGGTTGCCATGGACCACCCCTAGCATCCAAATTTAAGGTATCTAGAACAATGAATTTAAAGGAATGAAATGTGGGAGTGTTAATGTGTTTCGCTAGGGCGTTTATTTCATTACCATCACATATAGCTCTAATATGTTCACCCATATGGTCCTTCAATTTCCTTTCTGTTTTACCAACATAAAACGCCATACAGGTGCAACATAAAGCACAATATACTACCTTTTCACTAGTACAACTAACTTTCTCTTTTAATCGAATCTTAGTGCCATTAATTGTTAATTCAGTAGTTTCAAACACGTAACAGCAATATTTACACCTACCGCAATTAAACATTCTCCCATGCTTTGATTTTTGTATTTTCCAAACATTTTTTCAAGTTTGAACCCTTTGTATATACTATTGATGGGTTAAAATCAAAATGCTGGTGTAAAGATGAATCAGCTGTTAAAATTGCCAATTTTTCATAAGTATCTTGTTAATAAAGGCACTATCAGAATTAAAAGTAGTAATAAAACTTCTAGTGAAGTTTTTTGCATCACTAGTAGTTAATGTGTTGGAAACATTCTGTGTAACATTAATAGGGCCTGGGGTATTCATTTGTGTATACATTTCTCCCATCATACAAGCTTCAGTAGAATCAATAGTTATATTAGACACTTGATTCAACAGAGGTTTAAAGTGTAGATTATCACGTTTTGTTGTTTCTAACATGACATTGTTTATCAATTTATTCGGATACCCTCTGTTCTTAAACATCTCACTTAAATTCAGACATTCAGATAGAAAATCCTCCCTTTTACTGATCATTCTTGCAGCTCTAACAAACTGGCCTTTTAGAACTGCTCTTTTTTGGGCATTGGGATGGCAACTATCAAAATGCAGAAAGCTATTGCTACAAGTCTTTTTTCAAAATATTTTGGATATAAATCTCTTGTTATTGCAATCTTTTTCTAGTAGTACATCCAAATAAGTTGTTGAATTTTTATTGATCGTGGCTGTAAATTTTAAAAATGAAGTAGTTGAGTTAATGTAATTTAAAAATTCGTCAATTTTTCCTTCACTTCCATTCCATAAAATAAATATATCATCTAAAAAACACAGATAAGTTTTACAAAAAGTAAAGAGTGGAGAATTAAAAACTAATTTTTTTCTCCCACATACACATTACAATTTTTGCATAGAGGCCTCCACATGGAGACCCCATTGCTACACCTTCATTTTGTAAATAGATGTTATTAAAAAAATATAAAATTGTTTTTTAGAATAATATCTAATAATTGATCAAATAAGTTAATACTATTTTGAATTAAACCCTTTTCCATCAAATATAAAATTACCCAATCTATTCCTTGCTGGTGTGGGATGACAGAATACAAATCTTTGACGTCTATAGTATATAGTATATCTAGATTAAACAACAATGATGAGGTCTTGCAAGTGACCCTTAATGAAATTGGCGATAATTTTTTAGCTCAAGGCTATGCTAAGAATGACATCAATAAAGCTAATAAAGAAGTTGAAAGATTAAGAAATGGTAGAGTGAGACGGCACTTTTTTGGTAATGATAGATCCACTCATGAAGTTATTCTTTGAATCAGCAACCTACTACCATTAGTGTTCTGTTAACCTACTGTAGTGATGTTTGCTTAGTTTGTGAGACTAGAAACTGGCTTATTTTGATGGTTGATGATAAAATCAATAGTAGGCTTGGAACCAATGTTCATCTTTAAAAATAAATCACTGAACAGAGAGCTTTGTTATAACAGAAAAGTTAATATATTGGTGCAGGTTATTGGTACATTCCCCTGTGTGGGTCTTGCAGGGCTTGTGAGTATATTGATGATTCTACATCCTTTATCCATTATGACACTGGAATTAGCTATAAATTGCATATACATGTTGATTGTAACACAAAGAACTGAGTATATTTAGCTAGATGCAACTCTTCTCCTTACTTTTACGTTGGGAAGACTAGTCACACTTTTAATGAGCGCATCCTGCAACATGTTTGATATATGAAAAAAGAATAGCAATGAATGCACTGGAAAAGCTTAAATTATGTGGCATTGAACATTCATTTACATTTTTAGTGCTACAGACTGTTTCTGAAGATTTGAGAGGAAGTGACTTGGTTAATAAAATTGAACAAATGGAAATACGATGGATTATTTGTTTACAAGCAGATAAGAGTTTAGGGTTGAATGGCATGGTTCCTATAGGATCATAGGAAGTTACTAGGCTATTGGCCGTAAGGCCCTTGTAAGCCTAGCCAAGAGATTATCCCATATTTAGACAAGTCAGCACCTGATTCCCCTCTCCAGCAGGGACATGGATGGAATCTCGGGGTTGTTTATTCTGTTTCTCATCCAGATATCCAAGTTGCACTTAAAAAGGGGTAAAGTGGTACTCTGCTTGATGTGGAGAGGGAGTCTATTCCACAGATGGAGGAGTCTCTGGGACACAAATCTGTCCCGCCAACAAGTTCTATTGATGTCACAGACCAGGTTGAGGCCGCACGGGAGAGTTACTTGAGTGGAGCTTAACTTGCAGATATGTAGCAGTCCTGTCAAAGCGGGGGTCCGAGATCACCTTGTATGCCAGGCAGAGGTCACCTCTGAGGAGTCTGTATGAAACTGAGTAGAGGGATGGAGTTTTTAGCCTATCTGTGTATGGTAGATTTTTGAGACCCTGGATTCTCCTGGTAAGGGAAACCCCTGTGGTCTCTCCAGCTGCTGCATGTGCTTTGCGAGGTACATGCCAAACTGGGCATTGTACTCAATAATGGGCCATATAAGGGAAGAATACAGAGATGTTATGACCCCCTTATCCCTGGATGAGATAGATGGGCCATGTAGAAAGCTTTCTGTACAACGGAAGCAACTTGGTGATCAAAAGTCAGGTTGCTATCAACCTGGGTGCCCAAATCCCTCATGACTGCATGCTAGGACATTGTTATTAATGTGATAATTTGTGGGGATGTCACTCTCCCCAAAGGGGATGATGATGCATTTTTTGGTATTCAGCTTGAGGCCATGTTTCTGGCACCAGTCATTTGTTTGGGTGAGTCCCTCTTGGAGGATGCCCACATCACTAGGGGAATTGATGACAGTGCCCAGCTTGCAGTCTGCAAACTTGTTCAGCCATAGCCCACTGGTTTTTCCTGCACTTCAGAAAAGTATATCCCAAATAACAGAGGCCCTAAGAACAAACCCTGAGGCAAGCCACTTGTTATGGTTCCCCTATTTTGACTAGGTGAGTTTTTTTCAGTGAGACAGTTAGCTACTCATCTGGTAACATACGGATTGATGCCTAGTTGAGAGATTTTATCTACTATTATACCCAAGAGGGGAATAGTGTTGACTGCTTTGGCCAGGTCAAAGTAGGCAGTGTGCATTGTCTTCCCCTTGTCCATGGCTTTGGTGACTGTTTCAAAGTAGTCTTCCAAATTTAACAGACATGACCCCCCCCCCCCCCCCTTGGCAAAGCCAGACTGTGTGGAATCGAGTGTTTGGAGATTGCCAATGTCCTTGTTAATGATGTCTGTGATTATCTTTTCATGGCCTTTCAGATCAGGCTAGTTAGGCTGATGGGTCTATAATTTCCTGGATCGGTTGACGCTCCACCTTTGTGCAAATGGATGACAGTGGCTGTCCTCTACTCATCTGGGATGAAGCTGGTACTCAGGCTTTGGTTGAGTAGGGTGCCCTAATGGTGCTTCAAGTTCCTGCCAGAGTTCATGTAGGATGTAGCCTGGGATGTTACGGGTCTCATGAAGGCTGTATTATTTGCCTTTGAGAGAGCAGTGATGACCTCTTCCTTCGATATAAGGGAAGGGGGTTGGTACTGGGAATGTCCTGATTTACTGATTGGGGGGGGGGGGCAGAGTGGTGAAGTTTTCACTGAATCTATCAGCCAGGACATTTGCTATCTACAGCATTTGTGTGGTGTCCTTGAACAGCACTTCTGAACAGATCTGGGTGCTTCCTTTGAGATTGTGGACATATGTGAAGAAGGCCTTATGATTGTCTCTAGTAGATGTGGCCAATTTGGACTCTAAGTTTGCTTTGGAGGATTTCATTAGTGCTTTTATTTGGTTGTTCAGGCTAAGAAGAGATTGCTTCCAATTCGGCACCTGCTCCTTCTTGGTCCTGGACAGCAATTTTTTCCTTTTGTCATAGTTTTTTTATTGCAGATGTCCACCAGACAGGATTGCTCTTACTTGCGGAGGATGATTTAGTCCTGTCTGGTATTCCTGATTCCATGCATCTGTATAAATGCTGGTATAGTGCTTTGGTATAGTTTGGATACTGGTGCCAGTTTTTAGAGGGGGGAGGGGGTTGGTTGTGAAATTGTTTATACCATCCCTCAAGAGGCTGTAATCAGCTTTGTAGACGTTTTTTTGTTTGACCCTAGCTAGAGGGGTTTGGGAGAGATAGTGACTTCAGAAGTGACCGCTTTATGGTCAGATCTTACCAGGGAGGATGATACTGCTGGTATGCTGCAGTGGTTACTCATGTTGGTTAATATCAAGTCCATAATATTATCACCTCTTGTGGGGGGTATCGACTAACTGTTGCAAAGCATTTGCACTGACAAAATTGAGGAATCTGTGGGCTTGTGTGTTCTGGCATGAGTAGTTCTTCTAGTTTGGCTAGTTAGTCACCCAGGATCAGGGTAAAGACTTGAATCTTGATAGATTCGAAGAGGTGTAGAGATAGGTGGATTGGGCATCTTGAGAAATTTGCTTTGCCAATAGCTAGCTATGATTTGTATAGGGGTATTGTCAGTGTTTAATTGCACCTGGACTGTCTCTTATACGTCATACTGTTTGACCAGCCTGGAGGTGTGTATGTCTTTAATGTATGTTGAAGCTCCACCTCCTTTGGCTTTACTGACCACAATTTGGGGACTGAATGTATGATAGTATGAGTAACCAGGTAAGGCTGGGGTGATCTATGCAGCTTTGTACCAGGTTTCTGTGACTGCGCAGATGTCAGCATTTTCAAGGGTTAAGAATGCTTGCACTGAGTGCAGTTTCATGTTTAGACTCCTAGTGTTTAGCGGCATGACCTTTAATTTGCGTTTTGTTGAAGATTATGTTGGAGGTTTTAACCTCATCACCTTTCCTAAAAAAGGCACTCTGGGGGAGGGAAGAGCCTTTGCCAGAAGCCTGAAGCCTAGGTGAGACAGATGCAGGCCATCTCTGGCAAAGCATCGTGGTCTGTCAATCTTATCTTCCCAGGCTGTCAGATACTGGATCCCCTAGAATGACACCAGAAACTAAGCCAATTGTTAGTCAATCATTTTCTGTTTGCATTGAGGCATCATTCTAGGTGACGATAGAATGCTGCTTAAGGCTAGGGACATAACCGCCTGGGACACATGTTCAGCAAGTTCAGTCATGTGTCTCTCCATATAGTCCAGGGAGATGCGTCTCAAGTCATTCACGCCACCATGGACAATGACAGTGCTTGTTGTTGAGAGACTTGTGTGCGTATGTGATGTGGTGGATTCTGGCCCCTGACAGAAAACTAACCGTAACTTTCTCCTTATCCAGCCTGGTGATAGGCATGTCTGTGTGTCACAATGGAGTCTCCTATAACTAATTTGTTGGGTTTATGGTTAAGCCTTAGTGGTTGTGAGTCACAGGTGTGTGAACTATGCATGGTATGCAGTGTGGAGGGCTGTGGAGATCGCATGTGGTTTTGCCTCTGAGGTCTCCTTTGTTTGGGTATGTTTTTGTTGAGGGCCTCCACATATGTGGGTTTGTGTTGTGTAGGTGTGGGTAGTGGTTGAGATGTAGCAGTTGTGTTGACAACCTTCCCAGTCAGATATATACTGGCTTGTGAGTGAGAGGACATAGACTCTAGATTCCTAATGTAATTGCATATCTCGCAAATTGTGTTCTAGGTGGTAGTAGTAGATGGTTGTCCGTGTACATGAGGCAGTTACTACACTGTCTCAGGATGCCCATATCAACCAGACTGGCAGGAGAAAGTGTAGGAAATTGTCCTTCCATATTTCAGAATCTGAGGGTCAAAGGCCAGGGAGAGCTAAGGGGTAGGCCTAAAGCCCAAGTGCTTAAACCAAAACTAAGAGGCTAAGAAAAACACTTGCATTTATTACTGCTTGTTTATAGCCTGTTTAAATTGAAACAGATAAGCTGCAGTTGGAACAATTTAGAGAACAAGCAGCAGCAAGTTGCAGAAAAAGCAAGATGAGGTAATAGAGCAGGAGGAGGAAACACAAATACAGTAAAAGCTGAATAAAGTGTGTGTATATGTGTGTGTGTGTGTTTTGTTAGTAAAGTGGAGAGGGGAGGAGCAGAAGATAATTTGAGGTTAAGGAGCTAAGTGGTTTGACCTTCCCAGATGATCTCTGTATTGGGTAGAATGAGCTAATGAGATGGGACTGGGAGGAGTGTCCCAGATCAAATTTACAGTAGGGGTGGGCAACTGCAAAAGCCACCAAATTTAAGAATGCAACAGTTGGGTGAGAGGGTGGGAAACCTGCTTTGAAGTCATGCCCCCTGCATTGATCATTTGTTTTAGTGTCTTAATTGTTGTATTAAGGTTTTAGTATGGTATTTAAATGTTGACTGTTTTACTTTGGTTATATTTATTTGTTTTGTTTACTGGGAAACTCTGACTGGGCAGAACCCATTTTCAGCAGAGGCACGGGGAGAAGCTCCACATAGTAATACAACAGAGACATAATGACACTTTTTATACAAAGGTAAGAGACATGACAATGATATGTTAATTTACAGTAGTTATACAATAGCTAATAAATAGTTAACTGAGTTTATCTGGGGTTGCAGCAATAGAGATGTCCAAAATATAGTGAGAGATTAGTCCAGTGGTACATATTGTGACACACAGCTTGCAATTGGCAGTAGAGTATTAGCGATAATTGTAAAGTTGTATTTACAGTTAGTAATAAAAAAATAGAATAAGCTAAATTATACTGTAATCACATTCTGTCAGTTATATTAAAGAAGAGGAGAGAAGGTAAGGTGAGGAAGAAAGGTCAGACTGAGAATAACATTGAGGGAAGAGAGGAGTTTTTGATGGAGGTAGTGAATACGTGTTTTTATTTAGTTATATGAGGTAATGGATAGGTAGGACAGGAGAAAAAAGGTGTGTTCTGATGAAGCATCTGTAAATGTGAAAGCACTTACCGAATTAAAAAGTGAGTTTTCAAACCTGAAGCTGTGTTGGCTGGTTCTTCATTTTATTGCATATGGATTTTCTTGGTGTGTGGAAACAGCCTTTAACCACAGGACTTATCTTTTTGCCTTGGATTTTATTTTTGTTAGTAAGAAGAGTCAGTTCCTAATAAATCTGAACTCTCTATATTATGCTGCTCTTTCATCCAATTATTGTGGGTCACAGCTTAGAACAGTTAATGCCCCCCCCCCCAAACTGGGAAACATTCTGATGCAAAACATACAAGAGTTTGCCCCTTCTTAAATTTGCATAACAGCAGGTCATGCTTCTGTGCAATGCTTACCAGATTTTCTGTAAATTAGCAATAGTGGGCAGACTTGACTTCCTATGTTGCACCATTTGTGATGGTAATTCTGTAATGGATGTTTTTCTACATCCTTTTTCATGTACATCTCCTCAACATGTTTTCACTCAGCCATAGCTGGCTCATTTAGCACCTGGTGCCATTGTCTGAATTGGCACCCCTCAACTCTGGGTTGAAGAGCAAAAAAAAAAAAAAGGTCTGTTCCCCTATGGCTGGTGTCCCCTCACCTTCAGAGCAAGCATCAGGCCAGGTCCCTTTCTGCCCTGCTCCTTACTAAGTGATGTGCAAAAAAGTAGCAAATCAAACGTGTCGATTATTTCTTTACTGGCACTCAGAATGGCTGTACAAAAATGAATTTACCAGTACTGTACTCCTCTTCTGACACTTTGCTCCTTTGGTAGTGACCCCCTTTGTGCTCCATTCTAGCTACATCTGTAAATCTCACTGTTGAACAGCCTAAACATCATTTATTCTGTTAACCTCTCTCCTCTCCACCTAAATACCCATCACTTTGTTCCATAAACCTACAAAGTCTTCCAAACAAAGTAACAGATTTCCATGCTTGGATTGCCCACTACTCTCCCCACATCTTAACTCTCTCAAACTTGGCTAAAACTACATATTACAAAGTCTGAAATTCTACCTCTGGGATATAACATCTTCCGGCAGGGTAGACTTCCTAAAAAGGGGAGAGGTGTCACCATCCTATACTCAGAACAACTTAACCCCCCCCTCCTTAACACTCCCAGACTTCTCCCCAGCAGAACTTATTTAACGATCATCTCAACCCTCATAAAAACTGGCTATAGTGTTTATCTACATACCCCCTGGCAACAACATTCTTATCCTTGAAAATATCTTATCTTGGATCTCCCAAAATATATCCTAGGAAACAGTCATACTAGGTGATGTTAACATTGATTGGAATAAGTCCCCCCCCCCCCACCCCAAGTTCCTCTATTAACCTGTTCGGCTTAAGTCAGCTTATTTCTTCCCCACTCGCATACACAAAATCTCCAAGTCCATATTTGATTGGATCTTGACTTACAACCCCAATCAGTAGCACAATCCCACCACCTTACCAGACTCAGTGATCACCTCCCTATCTCTGTACTAAGGCTACCTTCTCAAACCCCTAAAACCCACTTCTATAGACAGTGCCGTAACATGTGCAAATTGAATATAGAAATTTTGAGCTACCAACTCTCCCTGATCATCTGGTCTCACCTGTATAACCTTCCTCTAAATGATGCCATTCTTGACTTTAACAAAACTTTCCTAAACATACTAAATGCCCTAGCTCCCATTAGGAAAATTAGGATCAAACCAAATCCCACCCCCTGGTTCTCCAAAGATGCCCTTTCCACCATGAAATTTAGAGAGAATAAAAAACAAGCCTCCGGAGCGCTAGAACGAAGCTGCACCAAGTAGTATAAAGCTGCCTCAAGTTTATTCAATGCTTTTCGTTTGACAGAGTTCAAACTTCTTCAGACAATTTACAAAATAAAAGGTAGAAAGTACATAGCTTAATACTATGTTCTAAAAATCACATGGTTTGCCTCGCACTAAAAAACTTCAGTGGTTCAAGTTCCCACAACTACTCCAACTTTAACATGTAACAAATTGCACATTCTCTTTTTTACAAACCTGAAAACTCTCCCTCCCTGTCCACCCTCCTATCCCTCTACAAACCTGCACGATCTCCCCATAGCACTGACCAAGCATTACTGAACACCTACAAGTCCAACAAAACTGTAGGCAGGTTACTTTATAAATGCTCCATATCTCAAACTTGGAACAAACTCCCATCTAACATGCGGCATGTCTAATCTTCACTCCTCTTAAAAAAAAAAAAAAAAAAAAAAAAAAAAATGAAAAAAATGCCTAGCCAACTCTCCCTCCTGCAACTTGCCAACACCCCATCTAATCTCCCAGTACCACACCAGAACTATTCCCTTCATACATTATATATACTTAGAATCCTGTGGATCCATAGCTACACCACTGAGCACCCTTAAAAACTAAACTTTCTTCCCAACTTTGCCCCCATTTTACTTCTTATTTCCTTGGCCACCCCAACTTTTTCCTCCTCATTTCCTTCTCTCCACTCTAATTTTACCACCGCTCTTTCCACTCCACCCACTAAAACCGACACAGCTTGTCACTCTTTGCTATTCTCTGTCTCTCCAATTATTCTTCACTACACTCCACTTATTATTCTTCTATTTTGTTCCACCAACTCGACTTCTATCATTTTGCTGTTGTATATGCACAAAATGCATACTTTTAATAATTTCTGCAAGGCATTAATCTTGTTACTCACATGCCTCTTTATCTTGCCCTTTTTAATGTTTTCAAACTTGTAGTGTAACTTGGTTTTATTATGATGTGTATTCTTTTTTGGCATCTTTTTTTATCATGTTTGTGGAGTTTTTCTCCTCGGGGTCAGTCTCCACTGAAAATGGGCCCCCAGCCCAGTGGACTAACCCGGTTAACAAACAAACAAATAAATCTGTTACAAAAAGTAGAGTGGATTGGAAATGGTATAATTTTTAACTTTGGTGTTCCCATTTATTATCATTCTGTAGAAGATTCTTAGTCTGTGTAATACAGAACTGAGTTCAATTTTATGTGACGAAATAATGGACAAAATGAGGAGATTTCTTTAAAGCTGTATGTTTTTTAAACAAGTCTTTTGTTGTGGCGATCACCAAATTTTCTTTAGGCAACTGTCATATTCCCTAATTTACAAGGCAACTTGAACAGAATTTTACTTCTATGAAAATTAAACTTGTAGGTTGCTACCTGCAAAGTTATTCTTTAGAATCATTAATTAGTAACTAAAAAATTTTATAACAGACACTGACCATTACTTGGGTCTGTGTAACTTTACTATATTTTGAATGTTAGCCTGCATCCGTTTTTTTAACCTTGTATAGCTTTGGCCTAATTTTATGTGATTTTGTTTTTCTGACTTTAAAAATAAAAATAATTATTATTAAAAAAAATCAACACTTAAAAACTATAGATAGCAAGTCGAAGACATCAGGCTGTTATTGAGGCTACCACTGGATGTAAAAAGAAATCAAAACTTTCACTTTATTTTCTGAGCTGTTTCAACAAATCAAAGCGACTCTGAAAGCTTTTTGTAGAATTTTAATGTTTCCACAAATGGCTGCTACAATAGAAACACTGGTTGGACTGTCCAGTCAGTCAGCATGCTAATTTTTGAGTAACAGTGAGCCTTCATTGTATAAAATGCTTTATTTTTGTCATTTGTTTTATAACTAATGTCATGATATTCATGTTACACTGCTGCAGTCATTACACTTGGGTTATCCTGCTGTCAGGCGGTCCCGCAGTCGGCCAGAGTTCCAAAGTTTTGTTCCGGCGTCTGTTGCTGTCGCTTCTTCCCTGACGTCAGCGCGCCAGGATTATATAAGATGCATCCGACGCCATTTTTTTCAGTCTTTCTTGCCGCGTGGTGCCCGAAGCAGAAGCAGTTCGCAAGTGCCGGTCGGCCGACTCCCGAGATTTTCGAAGTCGAATTTCAGATCCGAAGTCTTCAATAAAGCTAAGTACCCCGTTGGGGAAACTTTTTTCTTGCCTCAGACCGATGTCAGAAAAAGTTAATAATTGTATTTCTTGTGGGAAGCAAACACCTCATTAGGACTTCCACTCTTACTGTATTCCATGCCTAGGCCCTGATCACAACGTCAATAGTTGTTGGTTTTGTGCTAGATTTAACAAACGCACTGTAAAACGGCGTTTTGATTTTGCTTTGCACTACTTTGGCCACAGGTTCAATTATACCATGCCGTCGGATCAACCGACGACCTCAATACCGAAAAAACGCAAAGACAAGGATAAAGACAGGCATCCGAGGTCCAAAACCGACGACGAAACCTCTTCTAGGCCAGTCGCCGGTTCTCAATGAGGCGCTTTCGCAGCCCCTGACACCCACTACCTCAGAGCCACAGGCCACTTCCGACTCCCACGTGGAGACAACTAGGCCTCTGGAAACTCAAGGTATTGGGCCTACAGAAACTAATCCCTCAGATGGGTCCGGAGCCGCTGAGCAGGCATCGGCTTCTGAGGGTGTTTTCAGACCTTCACAACTTACCATTAAAACGACAGCCAAGACAAAGGTACCATTAAAGACAAAGAAACAAGTACAGCATTCTCCTGGACAGTCCTCCATGCCTAAAAAACAGATGCCTAAAATGGACGAAGACCTCATTACTCCAATCAGGGGTTCCCATCCCCCTCCTGAGAAAAGGCCTAGGCAGGATACAGACTATGATTCCTCTGATCAGGTTTCCATTTCCTCTGATTCCTCTTCAGACCAGGGATACTCTCTCCCCCCTATGAGGACTCTGATGCTGAAGAATCTATCCCTTCAGCCTGTCCTCCTGAGGATTATTCTTTTGGGGAAACTTTACATACCATGAGGGAGCATTTCCGTTGGGAAAGTCAGGATTACTCAGAATCCAAGAAAAGGCTCAGGGATTTCCTTTTATTGCCTCAGCACAGGCCGCTGGCTATTCCGCCTGTGCTAGACATTGTGGATGATGTGTTCTCTGAATCCAGCTTATCTCCTGATTCTTTGTCCCCTGCTCCAGCCAAGCCAGACAGGTACTATAGAGTCCCTGACTCTCACAAGTTTCTTTACAAAAACCCTTTTGCTGATCCAGAAACTGTTTCCCAGGGTCCAAAAGGGGTTAAGGCTTCCATTGCAAAAAATCCAGTACCCTCTGATAGAGATTCCAGAGCTTTGGATAGATGGGGGAAGAAAGTATACACTTCTGCAACCATAGCAGTAAGAGCTTTAAATTGCCAATTTCACATGCTTAAGCACCAACAATGTAATGGCTCAGTTAAAACAGAAAATGCTTGCAAGCTCAAAAGCTCCTGATTGTAAAGAAATGCAGGATTTATTGCATGCAGTTGAACAGGTGGGAAAACATACTTTGCAATGTGGTTTTGATTCTTTAGAGGCCTCTTGTAGAGCCGCAGTTACAGGTTCTGTGATTCGAAGACATGCTTGGTTAAAAGAACAGAGTTTACCTGTTCATGTTAAGGCAAAATTATTGGATGCTCCTTTATAGCATGATACCTTGTTTGGTGTTAAGGCAGACGAGGTGTTAAAGAAAATGGAGGATAAAGCTAAATCTATGCAAACAGTCAAGGATTTCTTGCAGGTACCGTCACCTCTGTTTAGCAGAAATTGGCCAACAAAGAATTGGTCCTTTCCAATGTCAGACAGGCCACAGAGAGGCAGATACAGACGCCCAAGAGGCAGATCTCAACCCCAAGGCTCAAACAGGCAACAACATTGGGGCACCTCAACCCCAAAAGGAGGTGAGGACAAATCTCAACCGTACAGGAAACAGTCACAATGACTTTGCCCTTCGTATGCCAAGCACGTCCCTTTTGGAAGCCCCCTTAGGAGGGAAACTAGCACTTTTTTCTCAAAACTGGCAAGCAGTCATCCAAGACAAATGGGTTCTGAATATTGTGTCTCAAGGTTACAGGTTCCACATTCATACTTTACCAAGGCTAAAAGGAATGCCAGACCTTCCACAAAATCAATGGGCAGAGGGACAAAAACAAATTTCAGCCCTCATGGACATGAGAGCTATTCAAAAAGTACCACAACAGGAACAAGGACAAGGATTTTACTCAAGACTGGTCCCCAGAAAGGACAAGGCCTGGAGGCCCATACTAGACCTTTCTATTCTGAATAGTTACCTGGGTATTCCAAAATTCAAAATGTTGGCATTACAGCAGCTTCTACCCATGCTGGGCAAGAAGGCTTGGCTTGTTACGCTGGACCTCAGAGGCATACCTGCATGTCCCTATCAAACAAAATTGCAGAAGATACCTCAGATTCAAAGCTGGTACAATGCACTACCAATTCTCTGCACTGCCCTTTGGCTTATCTACTGCACCCAGGGTCTTCACAAAGTGCCTGGCACCAGTAATTTCATTTTGCAGACAAAAAGGAATTCAAATATATCCATACCTGGACGACTGCCTCACTCAAGCAGAGACAAAGGACATTCTTCTACAGCATCTGGCGTTTGTAAAAAGGTTGCTAATTTCTCTAGGGTACACAGTAAACGAAAGGAAGTCAAAACTAGTGCCCACGCAACAGATTATATTCCTGGGTGCCAGCTTAAATACAACGGCCCAGATGGCTTACCTCACGCCAGACAAACAAGTTCAGCTAACTCAATATTTTCAATTACTGTCAAAAAAGTCCCATCTCCCTGCAAGAAAAATTCTGCAGGCCCTGGGATTCATGGCATCCTGCATTCTACTAATACCATATGCCAGACTGCATATGAGGAAATTACAATGGTACCTAAAAAGTGTTTGGACTCAGCGCTGTCACAGTTTAGAAGCAGTAATACCAATGATACCCTGCCTACAACGGGAGTTTCGATGGTGGGCACAGGCATGTCACCTAAACAAGGGTCAGCCTTTTACCCAGCCAACAGCCAGGCAAACTCTAACAACAGATGCTTCGGATTATGCCTGGGGAGCACACATGGCAGGAAAATGCATTCAGGGCAAGTGGACCACAGACCAGATGCATCTTCACATCAATCAAAAAGAGATGTTGGCTGTTCAAAATGCCCTAACAGCTTTCAAGGACCTTCTGCATTCAGGACAATTACTACTAAAGACAGACAACACCACAGTAATCTGGTACATAAACAAGCAAGGGGGCACTCATTCTTATCCCCTGTGCAGGCAAGCCATGACCTTGTGGAACACAGCTCTAACGTATTCACCTGCAAGCACAATTCCTGTCAGGAAAGAAAAATACTCTAGCAGACGATCTAAGCAGAAATATCATGGACCCTCACAAATGGAAGTTGAATCCACAAATCTTCAGCATGGTAACGCAATAATGGGGATGCCCAGACATAGATCTGTTTGCCTCCCCACTGAATTGCCAACTACAAAAATTCTGCACAAGGACTTATCACAAACAAGCGTGGAAAGTGGACGCTCTCCTGTTCAGCTGGAAAAACCTAAAAGTTTATGCCTTCCTGCCACTGCCTCTCCTTTCAAAGGTACTCCTAAAAGCCAGGCAAGAAAAACCACAGATGATGCCGATTGCTCCAGACTGGCCACGCCAGCACTGGTACCCTATCTTAAGGAACTTGGCTCAAGGACCACCATGGATTTTGCCTCAAATTCCACACCTTCTGACTCAACAAAACAATCAGATTCTGCACGGTCAGCTCAAAACCCTAAACCTAGCTGCATGGCAGATACATTAGCCAAACAGGCAACACCTCTCTCTAAAGCTGTTATGGATGTCATTTTGGAGGCCAGGAGGCCTAGCACCAGGAAAGCTTACTCAGAAAAATGGAAGAGATTCTGCGCCTGGAACCAGGCTCAAAACCTTGACCCTCTTGTTCCAAACATTCCTCAGATTTTACTGAGATGCTGGACAGAGGCCTATCCTTCTCATCAATTAAGATCCACGCCTCTGCCATTTCAGCTCATTACAACATGGATCCTCCTTTATTTTCTCATCCCCTACTAAAGCAGTACCTCAGAGGGGCTAAAAACATGAGACCGCCCTGGAGAGCACCAACTCTGACTTACGACCTCAATTTCATTTTGGAAAAACTGACCCTGCCACCTTTTGAGCCAGCCAATACAGCGATCTAAAATTTTTATCATGGAAAACAGCTCTGCTCCTGGCAGTAACTTCAGCACGAAGAGTCCCAGAGCTACAGGCATTAATGGCAGTGGAACCTTTTATAATTTTTCATCCGGACAGGGTTTCTTTAAGGACAAACCCTACCTTTATGCCAAAGCTGATATCTAGTGTGGCTCTCAACCATACCATCCATTTGCCAACTTTTTATCCAAACCCCCAGAATAAAGGGGAGAAACTTCTGCATTCTTTGGACATACACAGGCAGCTACGCTTCTACTTGGACAAAACAAAAGCTTTCAGGAAAACTGAGCAACTGTTTGTAGCATATGCTGTAGGATCACAAGGCAAGGCTATCTCAAAGCAGACTATATCCAGATGGATAGGACACTGTATTTATTACTGCTACACACAGCATGGAAAGTCAGTCCCAAATACCATTAGGCCACATTCCACCAGGGCAACAGCCACTTCAACAACCTTTCTCAGAGGGGTACCTACCAAGGAAATTTTGGAGGCTGCAACTTGGAGTTCAGTGCACACCTTTACCAAGCATTACCACCTGCCTCTTTACTCTAAATCCAGAGCAGGATTTGCCACTGCAGTTCTGCAGGGCCTCATAGCCAATCCTAACTCTTTATAGACCAGCCACCCAACCTTAGCTTTGGGATTCTACCCAAGTGTAATGACTGCAGCAGTGTAACACGATGAACATAGTACAGTTTTGTACCTATCATAAATGTAGATGTTTGAGTGTTCACACTGCTGCAGTCCAGGTTACCCTCCCTCCATCCCCTCTGAACTAGCTAGACTTATCTATACCTTTCTATCGTATACAACCTGTGTGGTGTATTTGCTTGTAACTGTATATTTTTTATTAGCAATATGTATTGCCTACCTATTGGGGGCACATGACATCTGGGGCAAGAAAAACTGAAGAAAATGGCGTTGGATGTATCTTGTATACCCCTGGCGCACTGACGTCAAGGAAGAAGCGACCGCAACCGACGCCGGACCAAGACTTTGGAACTCTGGCCGACTGCGGGACCGCCTGACAGCAGGATAACCCAAGTGTAATGACTGCAGCAGTGTGAACACTCTAACATCTACATTTATGGTAGGTACAAAACTGTACTTTGTTTTTCCCTTACTAAGTAAGTCTACAGCAAAATTTGACCAACTTTCTATTCCTTAACTTTAGCTATTTTTTTCTGAAGCGCAAATGTTTATTTTCTATCTTTTCTTGTTATTCTGATATAGTAATTTGTTAATGTACAGCAAAAACACGCTTCTAGAAACCGGACTCCTTGATAATGACATAATAAAACTGAGAGACTGTAAAATTCCCCAGTCCCTGCAGTGGGAATTTTTTTTTTTTGGGATGGGGGTGAATATTGTAGGAAATACATCAGTTGCATTTGTTAATCTTATGTTATTTTTCTCCTTGCTATGCTGCTCAGTAATTCTCCAGTCAAATATGGTCAACTTTCTTATTCCTTATCTTTGGATAACCCTCTCTTTCTATCTCTCTATACATATATATATATATATATATATATATATATATATATATATATATATGTATGTATGTATATATATATATATATATATATATATGTATGTATATATAAAATGTTTGTGGCACAGATGTATTCTGGCATATTTTTCTCTCTGTGTTATTCTGCTAATTAACTGATTTGTTGATGCACAGCACAATCAGGCTTCATCAAAACTGACTCCTTGATAATGATAGAAGTACTTCTTATGCTGTGGACTCTGTAAGACTTGGAAATTACTCTGTGTACTTTTGCAGAAAACTGCAGTCCTGAGGGTTGCAACCGTAAGTGAATTGAGGCATGCAGCAAACCCATTCCTGTTCCGCTAAGGGAACTTGTGTTATATCTGCAGTAAGTACTGAGGACTAAAGCTCTGCTTCCAGTGCTAAGAGTACATAGGTTCCTAGGTGAATACTAGGTTAACTGCCCTGAAGGGTCATTTTAAACCTAGCTGGTAACCCAAGGTTTGACTCTAACCCTGTAGCTTGTTTCTAAGAGGTGAAAACCTTAAACATTATGCCAAACCTACCCCCTAAATTACATTTCTTATTACATCCTTGAGCAGGATATGTAATTTGCACCTTCCTCTTCTCAGTCTATTAGGAAGATCATTGTACCAACGCTAATGTTTCTTTTTAATCTTGAATTCTTCATTTTCCTACTGTATGACCTCTAAGCACCCCCACACACCCCCACACACCCCCAAACCTATATATACCAACTCCATAATCAGCGTTCCTCAAAGAAAAAGGAAATATTGTGTGAAATGGTATCTCTGACTTGGTATATGCAAGTACATTCTCTCGGCCATTTAGTCTCCATGTTTCGGGACTCACTGTAGCTGGTCCTGTCATTTCAAATGGTTGCCCTGTTACAATTGTTTGTCACCTGTGCATGTACTTTGTATATTCTACTGTGCATGATCAAACTACTTTAAGGTCGAATTGAAAACGCCGACAAAAAAGTTTGAACATAAACAATACTGAACACAATATAGAAGGAAATATCCAGAAAGAAAAACTGTTTCCTTTCCTGGTGTTAACAGTACAACCCGCATAACACTAGCCTCAAATTTGTTTGAATAGTGACCGTGTTACAGCAGTTTTTTATGAAGGTAATGAGTAGTGTTAGGGTTAGCACCCATTGCTAAAGAGGGCAGGTGGGAGCTCACATGTATACCTTCTTGGAAAAACTCTGGATCTGTTGTGGGATTATTGTGATTCTTTGTTTTGTTTTTTGTTTTTTTTTTTTGTTTTTGTTTTTTAACAAGTTATTTCTTCACCAGTTGAGTGCTGGAATTAGTTGAGTGATTATTGTTGGAGTGTTCTGGGCACTTGTTTCTTTCGTGCGTTTGGATGAGCTGTATGTATGTACATGTGCGTATGTAAATATGTATGATATATAATGTGTGTGTGTGTATATGTATGTATGTATATATATATATATATATATATATATATATATATATATATATATATATATATAAAATATATATAGTGACTGTATGGCTAGCTGAGTGGTGGAAATGTTGATGGTGTGTAATGTCGAGGCATTTAAGTAGGATTGTAGGGGTGAGGGTGTTTGTGCATCTGCACGTGTGTTCTCTCTTGCATTTAATATCACTTAAACCTGTAGCTAAATGAAATTTCCATGGCATAGAAGTTTGACCAACATAACTGCCGCAATGGCATAAAGCTATAGTATTGGTAGAAGTGAAGTAAAGTATTTGGTTTTAACCACACTTGTACAGTACACAGAGTTAACATGGTACACAAACCCACAAGCCCTGTTCAACCAGGCATGGTTTGTTCACAAGTTTAAAGTAGAATTGTCCCAATGATCTCCCATTCCTGTAACCAGAAGTGCACCTGTTCATAGGTAGGTACTAGGTTATCGGCCCAAGGGTCTAAGTAAGCTTAGCCAACAAGGTTCCCTGGCTTACACCACCCAAGAAAGTTATTTTCCTGTGCCCCTGTCGAGCAGAGCCACAGACGTGATCCCCGGGGTGTATTTCCTGTTTCCCATCCACTCATCAAGATTTTTCTTGAAGAGTGCTAATGAAGAACTTTGCTTGACATAGATTGGTAGCTTGTTCCAGAGTATGGGAAGTCTCTGGGACAGGAATCTATCCCTCCAGCATGTCCTGTTTATTGTGGTGACAAGGTTTAGGTCCCTAGGACATGTAGCTCGGAGGGATTGGGATTTCTTTAGGTGTAGCATGTCCAACAGTTCTGGGTTTGACTTAGCTTTATATGTTAGGCAGAGATCACTTCAGATTAGGCAATATGCTACAGAGTAAGGCTGAAGTCTTTTGAGACAGTCAGTGTAGGGCATCTGTTTGAGGCCAGTAATCCTCTTTAGGAGGTACTTCTGTGGCCTTTCCAGCTGCTGCAGATGTCTTCTGAGGTATATTCCAAAACGGGCGTTGTACTCTATAATGGGTCTAAGTATTGAGTAGAGGAGAAAAATGACCTCTTTTTCCTGGATGAGAACCCTTTTGTGATGTGTGCCACGTAGAAGTATTTCCTGACTACAGTGACGCTGTGATTATCAAAGGAGAGACTACTGCCCACCTGGGTCCCAAGGTCTCTTATCACACATTCAGCGTTAAGGAGACTGCCCCCAATATGGTAGTTCATGGGTGCAGAGTTTTTACCTAAAGGGATGACCGTGCACTTTTTGGCATTGAGCTTGAGGCCACGGCTCTGACACCAGGCATCTGTCTCAGTGAGGCCCTTCTGTAGGATGTCCATATCATTTGGGGACTCGACTATGGCTCCAAGTTTGCAGTCATTTGTGAACTTCGTTAGCCAAAGGCCTTCTGTGTTAGCCTGTACTTCAGAGAAGTAGATGCCAAACAGGAGAGGTCCCAGGACTGAACCCTGTGGTGCTCCACTTGTCACTAGTTTGAAGTCAGATTTGGAGTCTGCAATGTTTACATTGTGGATTCTGTCAGTGAGCCAGTTGGCAACCCATGTTGTGACGTAGGGATTTATACTTAGTTTAGTGAGTTTAGCTATAATTCCAGAATGGGGGATGGTGTCGAAAGACTTGGCGCAAGGTCAAGATAAGCTTTGTGAACCACCTTATGCTCATCTACGGCTTTGGTGACTGCCTCAAAGTCGTCTATCAGGTTCAGGATGCATGGTCTGTCTTTCACAAACTCGAACTGGGTGATATCCAGAGTTTGGAGGATGTCCTTCATGGATGCATCTGCAGTCATAACAACTGGGTTGTCCTGTCGTCAGGCAGCCCTTCAGTCGGCCGGATTCCAAAGTCCGGGTCCGGCTTCGGCTGATGTCGCACTTCACCCGACGTCATCTCTGTTGGTCTTCGGGTATAAAAGCATCAGCCGACGCCATTTTCTTCAGTCTTTCTTGCCGCGTGGTGCCCGAAGCAGAAGCTGTTCGCAAGTGCCGGTCGGTCGGATCCAGAGATTACTTCTACCGAATACTACTTGAAGACTTCTAAAGCTAAGTACCCGTTGGGGACTCTTTCTTGCCTCAGCCGATGTCAGAAAAAGTTAATAATTGTTTAACCTGTGGGAAACAAATACCTCATAAAGATTTCCACTCTTACTGCCTGCCTTGTTTAGGCCCAGCCCACGACGTAGCAGCCTGTTCGCCTGTGCTTCTTTCAACCGGCGACGCTTAGGCCGGTCGGAGTTCGCAGAACAGTTTTTCGGTTCTGATTTTGCGTACATTATGCCGCCGGATCCTCCGACTTCGCATTCTGCTAAAAACGCAAAGAAAAGACCGACACTCGCGGTCCGCGGTTTCGGCGAAACCATGGTTAAGCAAACGCGAGTGTCTCGGTTTCGGCGAAACCGAGAAAACTGATCAAAATACAGCTGAATCTATTTCTACAGCTGAGGCCCCTGCTACCACTCTTGAATCGGCCTCAGAAAATTTACCCACTACGGTGCTTACCACTGACTTATCAGACACCATTCCCTTGGATGTCTCTACCCCAGCACGTGGTGCTGCTAGGCCTCCAGCAGCCATGTCCATTAAGGCCTTCGCCAGGGCTAAAGCAGCCAAGACTACTAAAGCAGTGCCTGTTAAACCCCCTCAACCAGGCCCTCTTCTAGTTCTCAAATGCTTACTTTGGCAGAAGATTTAATTTCATTAATTAGAGGATCTCAATCTCACCCAGACAGGGCCTCTCAGCCCCCAGAGAAGAGACCTAGGGCAGAGCCCCCTGAGCCAGTGTCCTCTGATGATTCTGCTGATGAATCAGACATAACTGACCAGCCAGAGGCTCCTTTCTCCAATTTTGAAGATTCTGATGCTGAAGAATCCATTCCAGCTGCTTCCCCACCAGAAGAATTCACCTTTGGGGAAACCTTGCATGCCATGCGAGAACAGTTCCAATGGCAGCAACAGGATTTTTCAGACTCCAGAAAAAGACTTGGGACCTTTTTGCACCTTCCACAGCACAGGCCCTTAGCTATACCTCCTGTTCTCTGTGGTGGATGATGCTTTCAATGATGTCTGCTCCGCTCCAGATTCTTTACCCCCAGCCCCTGCCAAACCAGACAGATTTCACAGGGTGCCAGATACTCATCACCACCTTTACAAGGCCCCTCTTGCAGACCCCGAAACTATATCCCAGGGTCCCAAGGCAGTAGCCGCGACCATAGCTAAAAACCCTATTCCTTCTGAAAGGGAAGCAAGGTCATTAGACAGATGGGGTAAAAAGGTTTACACTTCAGCCACTCTCTCAGCTAGAGCTTTAAATTGTCAGTTTCACATGATACAATACCAAGAGTTTATGCTTGATCAGTTAACTAAAAAGCTAACCACTGATGAATCTCTTGATAAGAAATATGTATTAGAAATGGTAAATAACATACAGCAGGTTAGTAACCATTCTTTAAAATGTGGCTATGATGCACTGGAGGCTTCATTTAGATCAGCCATGACTGGCACAGTAATTAGAAGGCATGCATGGCTAAAGGAGCAAGCTCTACCGGATCATGTTAAATCTAAGTTGCTAGATGCTCCTATGGATAAGACAAGTTTGTTTGGTACACCTGCCCAGCAGGTTATGAAGAAAATGGAAGAAAAGGCAAAATCAGTCCAAACAGTTAAAGATTTCCTGCAGGTTCAACCCCAAGGTTTAGCAGGAACTGGCCTGCCAAAATTGGTCCTTTCCTGACTCCACAAGACCCCAAAGGGGCAGGAATAGACGTTCCAGAGGCAGAAACCAATCCAGAGGAAGTACCTACAGAGGACGACAGTGGCAAGGTAACAACAGAGGCACAGACTCAACCTCTGCCACTACATCAACACAGCCACAGTGACTTAATCCTAAATCCGCCTACCAGGGAACAAATAGCAGCTCCTCTAGGCGGAAAGCTAACCTTATTTTAAAAAAACTGGCACCACATAACAAAGGACAAGTGGATTTTACAAACCATAGATCAAGGTTACCGTTTCCACTTCCACACTTTACCAGTCAAAGAGGAATGCCAAATGTACCTCCAAATCAAAAACCAGAGGCTCTACAACAGATAATGGAGTTAGCAAACATGAGAGCTGTGGAAAAAGTGCCAACAGCAGAGCAAGGAAAGGGGTTCTACTCCAGACTATTCCTTGTTCCCAGAAAGGAAAAAAGTTGGAGACCAATTCTCGACCTGTCCACCTTAAATACATACATCATTGTCCCAAAATTCAAAATGCTGACCCTACAGCACCTTCTTCCCATGCTGGGCAAGGAGTGTTGGCTGGTAACTCTAGATCTCAAGGAGGCATACCTGCACGTCCCCATTCGACCAATCTGCAGAAGATACCTCAGATTTCTTGCAGGATCAGAGCACTATCAATTCTCAGCATTGCCCTTTGGCTTATCTACTGCGCCCAGAGTATTCACAAAATGCCTGGCATCAGTAATCGCCCATTGCAGACTACAGGGAATTCAAATTTATCCATACCTGGACGACTGCCTGCTACAAGGAGACAACAAAAGCAAGCTGACAACAGATTTACAAAGGGTCATTTACTTGCTACAAGCACTGGGATGCACAGTCAATCTTCAAAAGTCAAGACTGATACCATCCCAGACAAGGACTTTCCTGGGAGCGGAATTGGACACAGTAAGACAAATGGCATTCCTAACTACAGAAAAACAAAAGAACTCCCTCTTTACTTCTTGGCACTAACAAAACTGAACAAGTTAACAGCAAGAAAGGTACTGCAGGCCTTGGGTTTCATGGCATCATGCATAATCCTGGTTCCATTTGCCAGACTACATATGAGAAAACTACAGTGGTACCTAAAGAATTTATGGTCCCAACACAGACACAGCCTAGAAACGGAAATCCCACTAATACCATGCTTAAAACAGGAGTTCCTATGGTGGGCTCAGGCATGCCAGTCAAACCCAGGCCTGCCTTTCCGCAAAGGTCAAGCAAGCCAGACCATCACAACAGACGCTTCAGACCTAGGATGGGGAGCCCACATGCTGGACAAATGCATAAGGATTGTGGACACAGGATCAATTTCACCTACACATCAACCTAAAAGAAATGCTGGCAGTAAAACTGGCAATCCAAAAGTTCAGACCATTTCTCAAGGAAGGCCAGTTGATGATAAGGACAGACAACACCACAGTCATGTGGTACATCAACAAACAGGGAGGCACTCATTCTTACCCCTATGCAGAATGACTTTGGAGCTGTGGAGCCTGGCACTCAGCTACAACATCCAGTTACAGGCAATATTTGTACCAGGAAAGAAAACTCTCTGGCGGATATGTTAAGCAGGACCACATCGGATGCCCACGAATGGCAGCTGCACCGGACATCTTCAAGACCATCTCGAAGAAATGGGGAATGCCTCAGATAGATCTATTCGCATCCCTCTCAATCACCAGCTCAAAAATTCTGCACAAGGACATTCCACCCACTAGCATGGAAAGTGGACTCACTCTCCTTCAGCTGGGAAGGCCTAACAGCATATGCATTCCCACCTCTTCCCTTGATACACAAAGTACTACTAAAAATCAAGGAAGAACGTCCAAGGATAATCCTGATAGCTCCAAACTGGCCAAGACAACACTGGTACCCACTGCTGAGGAGCATGTCTCGAACAATATGTGGCCAATACCCTGATGCCTTTGATGCTAACTCAGAACAACTACAGCACCATGCATCCAAACCTAAAAACGTTGCAACTGACTGCATGGAACATCACATAGCAGCTGCTAATCCAGAACTTTCACAAAGAGTTAAAGACATTATTCTTGAAGCACGCAGGCCTTCAACAAGAAGGAACTATGCTGGGAAATGGAAAAGGTTTGTCATTTGGAGTTCTGAAAGAGGAAAAGATGTATCAAACATAGATATGCCTAACATTCTGGAGTATCTGGCCGAACTACTTCATTCAGGCCTCTCCTACTCCTCCATCAAGATTCATGCATCAGCTATTTCAGCAGAATACAGCTTTGATCCACCTGTTTATTCACACCCTTTGCTCAGGCAGTTCCTCAGAGGAATCAAGAATGTAAAACCTCCAAGGAAACCACCATTGCCAGCTTGGGACTTAAACTTTGTGCTAGAAAAATTGACTCTATCACCCTTTGAACCAGCAGCAACAGCAGACCTACAACACCTGTCATGGAAAACTGCTTTCCTACTGGCAATTACTTCAGCGAGGAGGGTTTCAGAACTACAGGCCTTAATGGCAGTGCAACCTTCCTAATCTTCCACCAAGATAGAGTGTCCATGAGGACTAATCCTACATTTATGCCTAAGGTGGTATCCAGAGTGTCTTTAAACCAGGCAATCCACCTACCTACCTTCTTTCCCAACCCACAAAACAGAGGGAAAGAATTCTGCATACCTTGGATATACATAGACAGCTACGCTACTACTTGGACAGAACAAAAAATAGCAGAAAGACTGACCAACTTTTCGTAGCTTATGCAACAGGAAGGGAAGGAAAAGCTATCTCCAAACAGACAATCTCCAAATGGATAGGAAATTGCATACGATTCTGTTACTCCTTCCATGGAAAGCCAATTCCACAGAATATAAGACCTCATTCTACAAGGGCAACAGCCACTACCACAGCTTTCTTACGAGTGGCTACCAAAGACATTATTGAGGCGGCTACTTGGACCTCCGTGCATACATTTGCCAAGCATTATAATTTACCTCTATATTCCAGATCCCGAGCAGGGTTCGCCACTGCTGTACTGCAAGGGATCCTAAACACACCATAATCTACTTTTATCCTCCTCCCCTAGTTGGCTATGGTATTCTACCCAGTTGTTATGACTGCAGATGCATCCATGAAGGACATAGTACAGTTTTGTACCTACCATAAATGTAGATGTCCGAACTGGATAGCATCTGCAGTCAGGATTACCCTCCCTCCTTTCCCTCTGTGGTACTCCTAGGGTGTATACCCTCCTAATAGCTAGCTAGTGGGGGGGAGTCTTTCATGGTGTATTTGTTTGTATTTATGTACATACATGCTTATTTTTGTGTTTACCTCTATCTTTTGGAAACATTGGCATCTATCCAAAATTTTTAGCCTTCTAGAGGGCTTCTGGCATCTGGGGCAAGAAACACTGAAGAAAATGGCGTCGGCTGATGCTTTTATACCCGAAGACCAACAGAGATGACGTCGGGTGAAGTGCGACATCAGCCGAAGCCGGACCCGGACTTTGGAATCCGGCCGACTGAAGGGCTGCCTGACGACAGGACAACCCAGTTGTTATGACTGCAGATGCTATCCAGTTCGGACATCTACATTTATGGTAGGTACAAAACTGTACTTTACCAATGTCTGTTTATGAGTTCCATGATGATACGTTTCATGGCGTTACAGGCCAGGCTCGTCAGGCAAATAGGGCGATAGTTTTCAGAATCAGTGGTGGCTCCCCCTTTGTGGAGTGGGATAACTGTTGCTGTGCACCATTCATTGGACACAAAGCTTGATGCGAGGCTATGATCGAACATAGTGCTTAGGTGGGGAGCCAGTTTGTTCTGAAGTTTTTGTAAAATGCAGCCTGGGATGTTATCCGGTACCATGGATGCTGTGTTTTTGGCTGTAGACAGTGCAGCTTTTACCTGCGTAGTTGTGATTACAGGGACTCTGCTTAGGTATGGGCCCTTTAGGGGGTGAGAGGAGGTTAGAGTTAGCACTGACCCTGTCTGCCAGGATGTTGGCAATATCAGTTGGTTCTGTAATTTTTGTGCTGTTGTGCTGCAACTCAGAGCAGATCTGTGTGTTGCCATTGAGATTCTTGACATAGCTATAGAATGCTTTGTGGTTGTCCCTAAAATCAGTGGTGATTTTGTTTTCGTAGCTAGCTTTGGAGGATCTTATAAGGGATCTCAGCTTCTTACTGAGGATGACCAGGGAGCCTCTTCCACTTATGGGATTTTACTCTCTTTTGCAACAGTTTCTTCCTTATGTTGTAGAGATTGTTTATGGCAGGGGACCACCAGATTGGCTTTCTTTTTTTTGGGAGGATAGCGTCTTGGTTCTGTTTGGGATAGCATGATCCATGAACTCTTGTAAGTGCTTATGGAGTGCACTTGTGTAGGATTCAGCAGTTGTAACTGTATTGCCCATCTGCATGGGTGTCATGAAGTTCATCACTTCTGTCTTAAGAAGCATGAAGTTGGCTTTCCTTCAAAAAATGTATCACTACACACAATGCCCCAATATTTCTGTATTATTTCCTTGATTCTGTATGTGGTGGAACCATAAGTTAATACAGATCTAGATTTAGTGTCCTCCTGATGTTCATCGTGCATACAGCTGCAGTCATAACAGATGGGGTTCTCCTGCCGTCAGGCGGGTCCTCGGTCGGCCGAATTCCAAAGTCTAGGTCCGGCGTCAGTTGTCGTCGCTTCTTCCCTGACGTCAGTGCGACAGGGGTATAAAGGAACCAGCCGACGCCATTTTCTTCAGTCTTTCTTGCCTCGCGGTGCCTGAAGCAGAAGCAGTTCGCAAGTGCCGGTCGGCCAGCTCCTGAGATTACGAAATTTGGAAACCGAAGTCGTCTTAAAAGCTAAGTACCCCGTTGGGGAAACTTTTCTTGCCTCAGACCGATGTCAGACAAAGTTAATAATTGTATTTCTTGTGGGAAGCAAATACCGCATAAGGATTTCCATTCCCTCTGTATACCTTGTTTAGGCCCAGACCACGACGTCTCGGTCTGTCGCTTTTGTGCTACATTCAACAAACGCACTATTAAGCGTCAGGCGGAGTTCGCCCAGCATTATTTTGGAAAAGCATTTAACTATACTATGTCATCGGATACTCCGACTCCGGTTTTGTCTAAAAAACGCAAAGACAAGGACCGACACACGAGGTCCGTGGCCTCTACCGACACCACGACAAAGCCGACTACACGTGGTCCGGTTCTCAGTGAGGCGCCTACGCAGCCCCTGATTACCGACGACACTTCTTTGACGGTGTCTCCTGTGCCCGAGGTCGCAGGCTCCTCGGCCCACACCCCGACTACAGATACCGAAGCCACTCTTGGCGTTGAAACTCAGAATGTGGACAGGTCCACCTCCACTCAAGGTGTCTTCAGACCTTCCTCTTCTTTCTCCATCAAGGCTTTCACAAAGTCTAAAGCAACCATGCACTCTAAGAGACCAGCTACACAGGGCCCATCTCCAGGCCCCATGCCTAAGAAACAGATGCTTAAAATGGCTGAGGATTTAATTACTGTAATCAGAGGTTCTCAGCCCCCACCGGACAAAAGGCCCAGAGTGGAGGAAGATTCCCCCTCCTCTGATCAGGGCTCCCATTATTTCAGAGCACTCTGATGATGAGGAACATTCTTACTCCCCTTTTGAAGACTCTGATGCGGAGGAGTCCATCCCTTCTGTATCCCCCCCCTGAGGATTACTCATTTGGGGAAACTTTGCATACCTTAAGGGAACACTTCCACTGGGAAGGTCAGGATTATTCAGATTCCAAGAAAAGGCTCAGGGAATTTCTCTTGTTACCTCAGCATAGGCCTCTGGCTATACCTCCTGTCTTGGACATCCTAGATGATGTTTACTCGGAGGCCTGCCTTAACCCGGACTCTCTACCTCCAGCTCCAGTTAAGCCTGACAGGTACTACAGGGTTCCTGACTCACACCAATTTCTTTACAAAAGCCATGCTGCTGACCCAGAAACCATCTCACAGGGCCCCAAGGGAATTGAGGCCTCCATTGCCAAAAATCCATTGCCTTCCGAGAGAGATTCCAGATCCTTAGAAAGGTGGGGAAAAAGGTATATACCTCGGCTACCTTATCCATGAGGGCCTTAAACTGTCAGTTTCATATGCTAAAATACCAACAGTTTTTATCACAATTGAAGAGTAAAATGTCACAACCTGAACAACCAGATTTGAAGGAGTTGCAGGATTTGATGCATAGTGCAGAACAAGTGGGTAAGCATACCTTACAATGTGGTTTTGATGCTCTAGAAGCCTCATGTAGAGCTGCTGTTACAGGATCAGTCATAAGTAGGCATGCCTGGCTCAAAGAACAAGCCTTGCCTGATCATGTCAAAGCTAAATTACTAGACGCCCCTCTTCAAAAGGATGTACTATTTGGTGCTAATGCTGAGGAGGTATTAAGGAAAATGGAGGAAAAGGCTAAATCAATGCAAACTGTGAAAGAATTTCTACAGGTTCAACCCCCACGTTTTAGCAGAAATTGGCCTTCCAAAAACTGGTCCTTTCCTGCCACAGACAGACCCCAAAGAGGCAGATACAGGCGCCTGAGGGGCAGAGGACAATCCCAAGGATCGTATAGAGGCAGACAATGGCAAGCTCCTACACAAAAAGGTGGTGAGGACAACTCGCAATCTTTCAGAAAGCAAACCCAATGACTTTCCCCTTTGCATGCCAACCAGGTCTCAAATGGCAGCCCCTTAGGAGGAAAGCTGGCATTATTTTCAAAAAATTGGCATGTTGTCACAAAGGACAAATGGATCCTGGACATTATAAACAGAGGCTACAAATTCCATTTTCACACCCTTCCAAAAATGAGAGGCATGCCAAACCTGCCACACAATCAAAGGGCAGAGGCACAAAGGCAAATTACAGATCTCATAAACATGAAAGCTATTCAAGAGGTACCTACGCACGAACAAGGTCAAGGTTTTTATTCCAGGCTATTTTTGGTGCCAAGGAAGGGAAAAGATTGGAGACCTATTTTGGATCTATCCATCCTAAACACATTTCTACTGCACCAAAATTCAAGATGCTCACTCTACAGCAACTTCTTCCCATGCTGTGCAAGGAGTCTTGGCTGGTAACATTGGACCTCAAGGAGGCATACCTGCATGTCCCAGTCAGACAAAATTGCAGAAGGTACCTCAGATTTCTTGCAGGTTCAACCCATTATCAATTCTCTGCATTGCCCTTTGGCTTATCTACTGTGCCCAGAGTATTCACGAAATGCCTGGCATCAGTAATTGCCTACTGCAGACTTCAAGGGATACAAATATACCCCTATTTGGACGACTTCCTGATCCAAGCGGACAGCAAGCACATTCTTCTGAAACATCTGGCTTATGTATTAATGTTATTGAAATCTCTGGGATACACAGTCAACAAAAAGAAATCAAGGCTAATACCCTCTCTAATTCAATACTTCAGAACACTAGCAAATTGCACCAGGCTGACTGCAAGGAAAATCCTGCAGGCTCTGGGATTCATGGCATCTTGCATCTTACTAATCCCATGTGCAAAGCTGCATATGAGGAAACTACAATGGTACCTGAAAAACATATGGTCACAACACAGCCACAGTTTGGAAACAATAATACCACTAATTCCATGTCTGCAAAAGGAATTTCTGTGGTGGGCTTAAGCATGTCAAACAAACACAGGTCTTCCATTCAGCAAGCCTCAAGCAAATCAAGTCATCACAACAGACGCCTTGGACTACGCCTGGGGGGCGCACATGACAGATCGGTGCATTCATGGCAAATGGTCACAAAAAGAAAAGCACCTTCACATCAATCAAAAAGAAATGCTAGCAGTAATAAATGCTATTATAGCTTTCAAGGACATTCTACAACCAGGTCAACTATTGATAAGAACGGACAACACCACAGTTATGTGGTACATAAACAAACAGGGAGGAACACATTCTTACCCCCTATGCAGACTGGCCATGTCACTTTGGAACATGGCCATGGACTTACAAATGGAACTACAAGCACAGTACTTGCCAGGCAAGGAAAACACGCTGGCAGACAACCTAAGCAGGAATATGACAGATCCACACGAATGGAAATTGCATCCAAAAGTTTTTACAGAAATAACCCAAGAATGGGGAAGGCCAGACATAGATCTCTTTGCCTCTCACAAGAATCATCAATTGACAAAATTCTGCTCAAGGATCTTCCATCCAAAGGCCTGGAGAGTGGACGCTCTTTCAGTTGGACATCAATGACAGTTTATGCCTTCCCTCCTCTTCCTCTGCTGCCCAAAGTTCTATTAAAGACCAAAGCAGACAGTCCAAAGATGATTCTCATTGCCCCGGACTGGCCAAGGCAACACTGGTACCCACTCCTGAGGAGCCTGACGCATTCCCCACCATGGACCCTGCCTCTAATGCCTCTTCTTCTGACTCAGCACAGTTTCAAAACTCTTCACAGCCAGCTAAAAACACTCAATCTAGCCACATGGAAGATTCCTTAGCATCACAACAGGCCCTACTCTCCAAGGAGGTGCAGGATGTCATTTTGGAGGCCAGAAGGCCATCAACTAGAAAAGCCTACTCCGCAAAATGGAAACGTTTTTGTGTCTGGAATGAGAAAAAGGGCCAGGATCCTGGAAAACTGAATTTACCTCAGATACTACAATATTTGGCTGAACTGCTAAGCAGTGGACTTTCTTTCTCCTCCATCAAAATACATGCCTCAGCCATTTCTGCAGAATACAACACTGATCCACCTTTATTCTCTCACCCTCTCTTAAGACAGTTCCTCAGAGGGGCTAAGAATTTAAGGCCTCCAAGGAAACAACCAATACCTGCTTGGGATCTTAATTTCATTCTGGAAAAACTGACCTTGCCTCCCTTTGAGCCAGCTGCCTCATCAGATTTGCAATATTTGTCCTGGAAAACAGCTTTCCTTCTGGCTATCACCTCAGCTCGTAGAGTTTCAGAACTACAGGCTCTCATGGCTGTCCAGCCTTTTATCATCTTCCATCAGGACAGAGTTTCCTTACGAACCAACCCGTCCTTTATGCCTAAAGTGGTATCCAGGGTAGCTTTAAATCAGGCCATACATTTACCTACTTTTTATCCTAATCCTCAAACAAAGGGGAGAGATTACTACATTCCTTGGATATCCACAGACAACTGCGTTATTATTTGGACAGAACAAAGCCTTTCAGAAAATCAGAACAGCTCTTTGTGGCCTATGTGGTAGGAAATCAAGAGAAGCCAATTTCCAAACAGACAATCTCAAAATGGATAGCCCACTGCATACGCTTTTGCTGTTCCTTTCATGGCAAAACTGTTCCTACAGGCATTAGAACTCATTCCACCAGGGCCACAGCCACCTCTGCAGCCTTCCTCAGAGGAGTTCCTACCAAGGATATTTTGGAAGCAGCCACTTGGAGTTCTGTGCATACCTTCTCCAAGCACTACAACCTACCATTATACTCCAAATCTGCAGCAGGCTTTGCCACTGCAGCCTTGCAGTGCATTTTGGCTCCTCCTAGTTCCACCTAGTGCCTACCACCCCTTTCTTAGCTTTGGGATTCTACCCATCTGTTATGACTGCAGCTGTATGCACGATGAACATAGTACAGTTTTGTACCTACCATAAATGTAGATGTTCGAGTGCTAATACAGCTGCAGTCCAGGTTTCCCTCCTTCCTTCCCCTCTTGGGACAGGCCTATAGGCTAACACATTCTCATACAACCTGATTGGGGTTTTCTTTTATGATGTATTTGCTTGCAACTGCTGTATTTTGATTATATTGCACTGCATTATCTCACAAATTTATGTATTGCCTTCCTTCTGGGGGCACCTGACATCTGGGGCAAGAAAAACTGAAGAAAATGGCGTCGGCTGGTTCCTTTATACCCCTGTCGCACTGACGTCAGGGAAGAAGCGACGACAACCGACGCCGGACCTAGACTTTGGAATTCGGCCGACCGAGGACCCGCCTGACGGCAGGAGAACCCCATCTGTTATGAATGCAGCTGTATTAACACTCGAACATCTACATTTATGGTAGGTACAAAACTGTACTTTCTTTGCAGTCCTTTGTATAAACATCAGCTGCGATATACTACTGCCAAGTTCTCTTGTTGGTATAGATTGTGTTGGGTGACTTTACAAAGTCTTCTAAACTTATCATTTTGAACCATTGGGAAAGAAAATGTATTGCCACTTTAGGTGGTTTGTTAAAACTGGGTTTAAATGAATTTTTATATTTGTTGAAGAAAAAGAATAAACGTTCTCCAGAGGTATAAATGCACTCCCAGTTTGAACCACAACCGTGGTTAACAAAACAATTATCATAGGTTCATAGGTTCATACTAGGCTATCTGCCCTAGGGCATTTATAAGCCTAGCCAGAATGTGTTTGGCTTTCGCCACCCATTTTAAATTTATTTTGCTATGCCCTTTTTCGAGGTTAGTATACTGTGCCTCTGTCTAACAGTGACACAGAAGTGATACCCGGGGTAAACTTACGATCTCCCATCCACTCATCAAGATTCCTCTTGAAGAGAGTCAATGAGGGACTCTGCCTAACCTGGACTGGGATTTTATTCCAGAGTGAAGGGAGCCTCTGGGTTATGAATCTGTCCCTCCAGCATGTCCTATTTATTTCAGTGCTGAGGTTCAAGTCTCTCGAGTGCGTAGCTCGATGGGATTTGGATTTTCTGAGGTGCAGCATGTCCATTAATTCCGGGTTGGACATGGCTTTATACGTCAGGCACAGATCGCCTCTGAACAGGCGGTATGCCACTGAGTAGAGCTGGAGTTTCTTTAACCGGGCAGCATGTGGCATCTGTTTGAGCCCTATGATCCTCTTGGTGAGGTACTTTTGGGGTCTTTCCAGTTGCTGCATGTGTCTGGTAAGGTACATCCCAAAAAGGGGCATTGTACTCAATTATGGGCCTGATGAAGGATGAGTAAAGAGGCACGATGACCTCCCCTGATCTAGATGTGAATCCCTTCATGATTAGGTGGGCTATATAAAATGTTTTTCTAACCACTTTGGCCACGTGGTTGTCAAATGAGAGATTGCTATCAACTTGGGTCCCCAGGTCCCTAATTACTACTTCTGTACTTAATGGATTACCACCTATGTGGTAATTTGTGGGCACTTTGTTTTGCCAAAGGGGATGACTATACACTTTTTGTCATTTAGCTTGAGGCCATGGCTCTGGCACCAGTTGTCTGTTTCTATGAGGCCCTTTTGGAGGATGCTTGTGTCGGCTGGAGAGTCGATTATGGCGCCCAGTTTGCAGTCATCTGCGAATTTGGTCAGCCACAGTCCTTCCATGTTGGCCTGTACCTCCGAGAAATATATACCGAACAAGAGAGGTCCCAGGACTGAGCCTTGTGGGACACCACTTGTAACTGGTTTGGAGTCTGACATGGCTCCAGCAATTCTAACCATGTGGGTTCTGTCCTTGAGCCAGTTTGCAATCCATCTAGTGACATAGGGGTTTATATTTAAGCTGGTGAGCTTATCTATAATGCCCGAGTGGGGTATTGTATCGAAGGCTTTTGCAAGGTCCAGGTAGGCTGTGTGGACCACCTTCCCCTCGTCAATGCCTTGGTGACTGTTTCAAAGAAATCAACCAGGTTTAAGAGGCAGGATCTGCCCTTAACAAAGATGAACTGGGTAGGATCCAGTGTCTGTAGGTCCCCAATATCTTTATTTATGAGGTCCATGATGATCCTTTCCATAGCTTTGCAGACCAAGCTTAGTCAGACTTATGGGGCGATAGTTTCCAGGATCCGTTGAGGCACCACCTTTATGGAGAGGGACCACTGTTGCTGTACACCACTCTTTGGGCACATATCCTGTAGTAAGGCTGAGATTGAACAGTAGTTTTATGTTTGGGTTTAGCTCTTCTTGGAGTTCATGTAGGACGCAGCCCGGGACACCGTCTGGTCCCATTGATGCTGTGTTTTTTGCTTTGGGGAGGGCGGGCTCTTACCTGAGCATCTGAGATGTCAGGGGGGCAGTACTCTGCTGGGATAGATATTTGCCCTTTTGGTGGGGGGGGGGGTGAGTTTGCGCTGAACCTGTCAGCTAGGATGTTGGAAATGTCTGTGGGTTCAGTGTATTTTTTGTCATTTTGGACTAATTCTGAGCATATCTGGGAATTACCACCCAGGTTCCTAACATAACTAAAGAAAGCCTTGTGATTATCCTTAGTGTCCTGTGCAATTTTTCTCTCGAAGATGGCCTTAGACAATTTTATGAGTGCCCGTAGTTTTTTGCTAATACTGATCAGTGATGCCTTCCCTTTTGGGGATTTTGCTCTATCATTTAGTAGCTTCCTCCTTCTATTGTATAGTTTGTTTATGGCTGGGGTCCACCAGACAGGATGTCTGCCTTTGGAGGATTGGGTCTTGGTTTTATTTGGGATCGCATGATCCATGCATTCCTGAAGGTGTTCATAGAATGCGTTTATAAAGGATTCTGCGGTCTGGGCCGTATTTTCCACAGGCCCGGGGGCTTTGAAGGATTCCACCTCGGTTTTGAGGAGTGTGAAATTTGCTTTAGAGAAGTTTTTCACTGTGGCTTTCTGGGCAGGGGCTGGGGTCGGGATGTGAATATCCAGTGAGATTAGTTTATGGTCTTATCTTACTAGTGAGGGATACACTTCTGGTCTGGAGCATAGAGTCCCCATGTTGGTGATGATCAGGTCCAGTATGTTTTCCCCTCTTGTGGGAGTGGTAACAAGTTGTTCCATAGCATTTGAGTTTATAAATTCTAGGAACCTTTGGGCTAGGGTGTTGGAGCTGGAGTAATGCTCCCAGTCTATGTTTGGGTAGTTGAAGTCACCCAATATAATGGTGTTTGGAGAGACCTTCATATTTTCCAGTGTTCTCAGAAAGGCCGAGTGGGGTTCCTGGGTTTGGGAGGGTGGTCTGTAGCAGGCTATAAACTGGAAGGCAGTTTTACCCACTGTTAGTTGCACATGGATAGTCTCTGATGCTTCGTGCTTTGCCACCAACCTGGAGGTGTGGGTATCTTTGATGAATATCGATACTCCCCCTCCTTTTGTGGTTCGGTCCAAGTTTTGGGGCCGAAAAGCATGGTATGAGGTATAACCTGGTAGTGCTGGGGTGCTCTCGGGATCCCTGAACCAGGTTTCTGTTACTGCACAGATATCGATGTTCTCCATGCTAAGGAGAGTTTCGAGTACGTGCATCTTGAGGTTTAGACTTCTAGCATTACTCTTAGTTTCTTATCCCTTGTGATACCTATGGAGGTGGGTTTGTCTTTTGAGCCTTGCCTAAAAAAGGCACTATGGGGGTAGCAAGAGCCTTTGCCAATATCCGAAAGCCCAGTGGTTACAGGTGCAAGCCGTCCCTAGCGAAGCATCATGGCTTGTCGAGCATATCATCCCAAGCTGACAGGCATTGGATCCCCTTTGAATGACACCAGTACTTAAGCCAATTGTTGAAATTGATCATCTTGTCTTCATATTGTGGCATCATTCTTGGTGAGGGTAAGATGCTACTCAAGGTCAGGGTCATACCAGCCTGGGCTACATGCTCAGAGAGCTCCTTTATGTCTCTTTTCATGTAGTCCAGGGAGGTATGTCTCAGGTCATTCACACCAGCATGGACAATGACCGAGTCATATTTGTACTTGCCTTGGAGTGACCAGAGTGCTTGTGTTATGTGGCGGATCCTAGCGCCCGACACGCTGCTCACCGTGACCCTCTCCTTGTTCAGCCTGGTGAGCGGGACGTCAGTGGTGCCTGACGATAGAGTCACCTATTACAAGTGTATCAGGTGTGTTGTTTAGTCTTAAGGGCTGTGACTGCGAAGTACTGGTAGAGCAAACCAAGGCACAACGACAATAAAAATATCATAAAACCGTTTTATTTGTGTGAGCGCTTTCACTGCTTGAGCCTGCCACTGTAATACCACCCACTTAGTGTATTTAGCTATATGCCAGACCTGTAATAGCTTCTGTATAGGTAAAACAGATCGTCTTTGTGATAGAATAAGAGAACATATTTATTGTATAAATAATTCTATATGTACTAATGCTTTAGCTAAACATATTGCAATAAATGGTATATCACATGGTTTTAAATTTATGGTTTTGGAGGTAATCTATGATAATTTTCGTGGGGGTGATATAGAAAATAAGGTGGAATCTACGGAATTGAGATGGATCATTAGAATGAGAGGTAATAAGGACAAAGGGCTGAATGATAAAATATGCATCAAGCCGATTTTAAAAAATAGGAGAGTTAAATAAAATGTATGGTTTATATGTTATGTCCTTATGAAATGTTATATAATTTTATGTTTATACACAATTTTGTTTAAATATTTTTAAATATTTTTAAATATTTTTATGCATATATTTGTATATGTTTGATATATATGGTGTGTTTCTTCAACAGACTAGATAATGACTGTTAATCTGTTGCCATTGGCTAAAGAATCATTTAAAATGTAACAGTCAGAATTGTTTTAAAATGTCTGATGAAGCGGCAGGTTCAAGCCGTGAAAGCGCTCACATAAAACGGTTTTATGATATTTTTATTGTCGTTGTGCCTTGGTTTGCTCTACCAGTACTTCACGATAAGAATTTTTATATTTATTGAGCTCTCTCTCTCTACTCAGTGTTTGTTTTGGAATTATTGTGATTCTTTGGTGTTTATTAAACTAATTCTTCACTATTTGAGTGCTGGAATTGGTTTGTTGAATATATGTTTATGCGTATAAATATAGACAAGCACTTCTAATATGTCCTTCCATATCACTGTTGCAGTATTCTTCATGAAAGGGATCTCCTGCCAAGGAAAACCCAACATCCAGATAGTATACCAAAGCTTTTAGATCTTATAGGCTCTGTATATCATACGTGTGCTCCCTGTGTATGGAGTAAAGGTGACATACGTATGCAAATACTCAGAAATTATTTGCTGTCAGTCTGAATGCCCTTCTGCTGTGCTGGTTACCAAGCCATCTTCAGATAAGTGCCTTGTGGTTTCTTCTCTATTTTTGCAGTTTTGTTTAGTTGTGTTCATGCCATTTGTTTTCCAAGAAGGTGGGTGTCTGTGTGGGAGGCAGACTCTCCATAAAGACCATCATGATCAGGGTCTTTTTTTTTTTTTTTTAGTCTAGGTGCTTTCCACGACCATATGCAGTGCTCTGTCTGTCAAGCACTTCTCCCTGAGGTCTTCCATAGCTGCTTATCTTCTCTCTCCAGTTACTTGAACCATCATCTTAGATTGTTGGTTCAGGGTGTGCTATGGTGCAGGCTCCCAGTCCTGAGCAATGACTATCTTCCAAGGAGGAGACCAGAAAGGCTAGGACTGATCTGGTTGCTGTCCAGCTTCAACTGGATGTCTATCTAGAAGTTAGTGAAAGCACTGAAGACCATCTGGTGCTTGCATCAGTTTTTTCTGCTGCAGCCCAATCGAAGGCCTGCATGGATCCAAGTTCTCACATGTCCTCTGAGCCTTTTCACACGACTGTTCAGGACATTGAGGGAAACCACAACTGACTGTTTCCTAGAGGCTGAGGAGGATTCCTCAAATCATAGTCCAGGAAGAGATTCCTACTATGATCATTGAATCCTGCTCAGGCACAGAGCTGCCAAGAGTCATTAGGGTGGACATCCTGCTTAAAAAAAAGCAAAGAACCAAGCATATTACTCCTTTTGTTAATGATCCCCAATATGATTGGTAGTTTTTTTACTTAAGACTTGTTCAGTGCCTTGATGGCCTTAAAGCTTCCTCAAAAGGTTTCAGTCCCTTGACTTAGATTCTGTGGGAGAAATCCCTAGCTTATTCACTGATTCCTTTCTCTCTAGACTGTGGCTCATAAGGAGAGGATTCTTTGAGCCCGGATTCACCCTTGGAAGAATTATCCTTTGGCATACTTTAAGTAGGATTGTTCCCAAGTCTCTGCACTCCAAAAGAGGTACTATGAGCTTTTACAAATGGAGTTTCCTAAGCTGTCTGCAGTTTCTCCTGTTTTGGCCTTTGCAGCTTCTGACTCTCAGCCGTGACCCCCTAAGAAACCTGATAGGTTCTACAAAGTGCTTTTGTTTGTGCCCTTCTGCTGATCCTTCTGTGGTTTGTCTCAACTGACAAGCCTTTCAAACTTCTGCCCTGCTCTAAGCTTGTTACATCAGATAAGGATAGTAGAGCTATGGAAAGGTTAAGTAAAAAATGTATACTGCTGCTACCTTGTCATTTCTGGCTATTAATTACCAAGCACACATGATTGTGAGTATGTTTTGGCTCTCCTTTCTCAGGTAGCTAAGGCTGTGATTCTGAAGGAAAAGCTTCATCTCTTTCCCTGCTTAGGTCCACTTCCCAGGTTGCTTGTTACTCCATAAAATGCAGTTATGATGCGGCTGATGCCTCATACAAGGTGGCTGCCTTTTTTTCTTTGATGAGGCATTATTCTTGGCTTCATCTTCAGACTTCTGGATGCTCATCTGGATCATCTTTTTTGGGACAGCTACAGTTCCTCCAGGATAAGGGTGAAGCCATGCAAGAACTTGAGCATATTTTTGTCTGCCCTATACCCAAATTCCAGAGGAATTGCCCTTCTAAATCCACCTTTGTCCATAGACAGACTTGTCCTATTCCCAAAGATAGGCAGTGGTCTATGCATATTCCACCTGCTAAATCCATTCAGACTTCTGCGACTCAGAAGCCTTCTTTTCAGGACAAGCCTGTCTCTGTTTGATATTTTGCCTCCTGTTACCCTCAGCTAGGTCCTGTTGTCTCTCCACCTTTTTCTCTCTTCCCCCAAACTGGCAACAGATCACCTGAGATTCATGGGTGTTGTCCATCGTTTGTCAGAGGTATTTTATGGCATGGAAATTCCTTGCCCCCTTTTCAGGCATTCTGCATCAACATCCAGAGCAGCTCTCTTTTCCCAGGGGTTTTGCAGTCCCTTTTGAATCAGGGCACTTTACAACCTGTTCCACCTGCCCAAGGGAGAAGGGGCTTTTATTCCAGGATGTTTTTTTGCTCCTCTGAAGGAAGAGACTCTGAGACCAATTCTGGACCTCTCTCTATTCAGCACTTTTTTTCTCAAGGTTCCTTCCTTCAGGATGCTCTCTCTTCAGACTTTTCCTCTCCTTCTTCCCCAGGCCTTCTTGGTCTCTAGATTTCATGGATGTGTATTTTCATATCCTCATTCACCCTCTGTTCAGGAAATGTTTACGTTTCTAAGTTTCCCCCCTCTCATTTTCAGTTTTCTGCTTTGTCTTTTGACCTTTCTACTGTCCCATTGTCTTTTGCAGGTTTCAAAAGATAGATATCCCTGTATCTGGATGAGCTGTTATATTCAGGCTGCTTCTCCCAGCAGTTTTCTGCAAGATCTCCACTTTACCGCTGGTGTTTACAAAGTCCGGGGTTCACTATCCGTCTCAAGAAGTCTGTTATCTCATTACATCCGAGTGATGCCTCCATGTGCATCTGCAGTTAACTCCTACTGACGCCTCCAGGCGTTAAATATTGTTTGTTCATATTTGCATCAGTAATTCCAAAACTATTATGTGCAAGGTTTTAAACCATTTCATCTTAAAGCTTACACAATGGCAAACTCAACTACATGAATATTTGACCAATGTCTAGTGCAGGTAAACGGATATTACTGTTGTTTTTATGATGTTGGTTTATATAAATATAGTTTTCACATTTTTCTAAATATCTCATCAAGCAAGTAATAGACAGAACTCCATAGCCTCATATGTAAGCTGTCAGCTAGATGAATAAAATGCGTCTGACAGTATAGATATGACTTGAGTGGTTGCTGAGATATTGTAAGTTGTTTACAAAATATTACAAATGTAATACTGTGTTTACTGTATACTATAAAATTCAGTTTAAGACCTAGAACCTAAAAATACTACCACTATAAAAATAGTTTGTGCTGAAGGGTGTGCCATTTATACTAATTTTATAACCCCTATGGTTCCAGGTATATGATTTGATCCTGTCAAAAGTATTAGGCTCCATCCATTGGAAGTTAAAGTGCAAACTTCCTGAGCTGCATTGGAGTGAATGAGTTAAGACCTCCCAAGATCATATTTTTCTCAGTTGTAGGATTCAGACCATTCCCTTGTTGGCCTGTCTTGCTGCTCCCAAGGTTTTATTTGACAGCCTTCTTCCAGTTTCTTCTTCCCCTGTCATGGCCAGGAAATTTCTCAAGAGTTCTGGATTTATGGCCTTCCACCATTCCCATGCTTCCTCACACCAGGCTCCATACGAGGATGGTCCAGTGGTACCTTATGTCAGTGCAGCTACAACATTGCCACCGTCTGGAGTTCCTTGTTCCTTTGCTTCCTTGTTTTAAACTTGAGCTGCAGTGGTAAATTTGACAATTGTATCAAATCTGGGACTACCTTTCAGACCCCAATTCCTCCCCAGGAACTGTTTGCAGATGCCTGGGTTATGGGGTGGGGTGTTGCTTGTGGCCGTCTGAAGTCCAGGGTCTCTGGCCTCCTCAGAAGTCAGATCATATCAATAAAATAAGATGAGGGCTTTGCCTTTGACTCTGCAAACGTTTTGTTCCCTTTTCCTCCCTGACCCCTCAGAGTCTTCATGGACAACACCAACACCACTGTGATGTGTTAAGTCAGGAAGTGGGGAGAACAAGGTCTTATCTCCTTTGTAAATTAGATAGTCAGGCATGGGCTCTAACTGTTCGGTATCAAGTGACTCTTAAGCAGTTTACATTCCTTCAGATCACAGTCACGTCTCACTCTCTGAGCAGGTCCAGAATACAGGCTAATGAATGGAATGCTTCACAGATGTGTTGCTGGAATAGCCCACTGAGGCGGAGATCCTCAGGTAGATCTTTTTTTTCTCCTCCCCTCTGAACGTATGACTCTCTCTATCCTGTACAGGATTACCAAGTCCTCTGACTTGGAGGTGGATGGCCCTACCTTTTGCTTGAAAGGGAATATTTCTGTCTTTTTCCTTCCCTTCTGCTGCCATGAATTCTGCACAAAATCAGGCAGGACTCTCCCAAAATCTTGTTGGTGACTCCCTTTTGGCCCTGACAGCACTGGTTCCCCCTTCTTTTTCAGCTGGCCATGGGCAGTCACTACAAATTACCTCACCAGGTGGATCTTCTCACACAAGACAAAATATCTCTTATCCATCCTTACTTGTCCACTCTTCAGATTGCACTGGGGGTAATAGGGTTTTGATCCCCTTTTAGGTACCTCTTTTCTGAGGACATGCTTCAGGTTCTGCAGGAGGCCAGGAAACCCACTACCCAGAAAGTCATATAAACCCAAATGGAAAAGAATTTGTCTTGCCATCAGGATCCCTTCTCAATGAGAGTTCCTGTGGTGCTCTCATTTATGTCATCTGCTCCATTCTGGCTTGGCATATTCTTCAGTTAAAGCTCATCTGTAGGCAGTCTTTGTCTGACCACCCCCCACCCCCCTCCAGCCTCTTGCTTTGAGGGCAAGCAAGTCCTTCAAAAGTGTCCTTCATATCAGACCCTTCCTGGGATCTCAGTTTTGTACTTGAAAAACTGATTGGCTTCTTTTGAACCTGCTAGTTCAACTTCCTTGCAACATTCTACTTGGAAGCCAAGAGAGTGTCTGAACTTCAGGCTGTTATGGCCCTTCCTTCCTTTTTCACAGAGACAGCGTCTCTCTTCGTACTAATCTTTCTTTTGTGCCTGTGGAGGTTAATGAGCTGTCCCTTAACCAGTCTGTTCAACTTCTTTCCTTTTTTCCTCCTTTTCAATCTGCCACTGAGAAGGTTCACCATAACTTGGACCTGCATGGACAACTGAAATGTTATTTGGATAAAACAAAGGTTATTCACAAATCTGAGCAACTTTTTGCTTCTTTTTATCCCAAGACTTTGGATTTATTTGTTTCCAAGCAGACCATTTCTTCCTGGATTTCTAAAGCCATTTAATTTTGTTATTCTTTTCTTGGCAAATGTATTTTTTCACCTGTAAAAAAAAAAAAAACATCCTTCTAGGGTGGTTGCTTTTTCTTGGGCCTTTTCCAAGGGTTCGGACACCAGCTCCATCCTTGAGGCTGATACTTGGGACTTCTCTTCACAATTTTACTAAACATTATAAATTGGATGTTGTTTCCAGAGCCAGGGCAGGTTTTGCCAGGGGTATCCTGAATGGGTTTGTAGAGGGATCTTCCCTGCCTTCCTCCTCCCAGTCTTCCTCTTAGCTGTTGCATTCTCTCATGTGAAAAATACTGCTACAGTGATGTGGAAGGACACAGTACACCTTTGCAAAATCTTATAAGAGTAGATGTCCTTCTCTTCACTGTTGCACTATTCAGTCCCTCTCTTCTTCCCTCCCCTCTGTTATAGCTCTTGTACCTGTGTTTTGTTTCCCTCCTGGCCAGGGGGCTTTTGATTACTTTTTCTTCTCACCTTTTTTCTTCTGAGTGTGCATGATGTTCTTTGTCCCTGGGGGTGTCTTGTCCCTCCAAGGGCAAAACACATCTCCATATTTGCATCCATACTTCACTTTTATGCCATATGTCCTATGCCAGGTGCATTCATATGACATATGGCAGCTATAAGATCTAAAGGCTTTGGTATACTGGCTGGACTTTGGGCTATACTTAGCAGGATATCTCTTTTGTCAAGAATATTGCAACAGTAAAGAGGAGGGACATCTAGTTTTATGGTAGGGGTTTACACAACTGTACTTTCCTTTTCATAATGTTTTTAATGAAGGGGCACATACATGCAAGGAAGAGTAAATTCAGCTGCATATCATAGTTGCCATCAGTGGTTGCATTTCCTTTGTAGACAAGAAAATGCTCATGCACGCACTTGTGTAAGGATTGACCGTCAGTGGAAGATCTCTTCCTATGGATCTGTGCACCAGATATGCATCCTCCTCTAGAAGGATGTCACAAGAAAGCGTAAAAGACCTTCTTATAAACGTTATCAGTGCACCTAGTTGATAGGTTGGCCACCTATGTCACTTCCTGCAGAGCAGCCGTGATTTAGGCACTTATGTCTTGAGGGTATGAAAAGGGTATATGAGTTGATACTTAAGAATTGCAATAAAAATATTTTCTGATTTTTCTGTAAATGTCAGACCTCTTCGCTAATGCATTTAAGTCATCTTAATATATAAAGTAGTTTAAACAAACAACATGATCCTGCTTGTGTAAGTTTGCCAGAAGAGGTGACAACTGTCTTTGAACCCTTGACTTATCTAATTGCTTTGTTTTGATATAAAAGGCATAGCTGCATTGGAAGCAGCTGTGAATCAGTGTAATTTTCTTCCAATATGCACTAAAGGCAGTGGAAAACAGTTTCACACTTGTCTTTTTTGTTTTGTTTTTTTCTTTTTTTGTAGCAACTACCAGGGTCCTGACATCAGCAGGACTAATTGCCTGTATATGATTGTTTGCAGTACCTGACAGGGTAAACTACAGATTTCTCTGCATCTGTGGCATGTCATGCAGGTGGAGAAAAACATCTGCAAAGTATGTGAGGAGCTGAGCTTAAAAAATGTGTGGGCTTTCCCTTTGATCAGAAGGCAGGAAACAAAAGTTTTATATTGTACGAGCAGGTTTCCAATAACTACACAATACTGGAACCATATTGGAGGGAGAAAACCATCCTAAGAGTTGAGTTAAAAGTAGGAGAAAGTAGAATTAATCTTTTTCTGCCATAATTTAGGTGTATGTGATATCAAATGTGCTCTGTGATTAAAGATGGGTATTGCTAATTTCCATAAATCTATACAGAGATTGCAAGTTCTGTGTTTCAAAATAAAGGATGCAGTTTTGCTCATGTTGTAGTGATTTGTTTGTATATTTTTGTAATGCAAACCATTTAATGTTGGAAAAGGTCAGAGAGATACTTATGTTTACTTATAAGCATGCTTGTATCTGAACAGAGTTTCAGTTCTGAACAAATGTACATATCTGCAGTTGAGGGAGGAATAGGAGACTAAATATACCTTTAGTTTAGGACATTATCCAGTCTAAAGAATAATTAAATTTTTTATCTAGAATAATTGCATATTTGTATCTGTTGCCGCTGTTCACTGCGCTCATCTCACATTCTGTTTTTATTTCAGAGGAATCGAGGATACCTCCTTTTCCTGTTAAAAAAGAAGATGAAGGTAATGACAGACGTCCTTACTTAGATCACTGTTACAGTATTCCAAAGTGTTTGGTTACATGTAGTTATTGTGTACAATTTGTCTGTGCTTTATCAGCTAGAGCCATACAAAGGGTGAAGTGGGTAGGGCACCGAATGCAATGCCAGATTGCAGCGGGTCCTGACTGATCATATTTATATATAAAGATAGTGATTGTTTACTGAAAAGGACAATCTCATAACGTAAAATTCAAATACAGACAATCCAGATGTTACCACCCACGTTACCTGTGTCATCTCTACCCCACTGCAGGTATCAATTTGCTTTAGATATATTCTTACTTGGTTCCCATCCTGTGCCCATTCAGTGGGGTGACTGCAAATCTATTGTTAGTTTTTTTTTTTCTTTTCAAATTGTAGTCAGCTATCCGTCTGCATTTGAACTTTCTCTTTGAACAGCATTTACAGGTATTAGTAAATTAGTTTGTTTTTTTGTAGGTGATTTTTACCCCTATGCTTGCTGACCATCAAGTCTTCCCCACCATCAGAGTCCATTTGTTCCACAGCTCCAGGACTAATAGCATAAAGTATATAACATATTAAGAATGTTGACATATTTGCTCCACCATAATATTTCAGAGATCAGTATTTATGAATGTATAAACCAAAGTCAAGCTAACATGTTCATTTGCAGTCTGCTTGTTATTACTTTGCTAGTAGGAAATACAGTGAGTCATGCTATTTTACAGAATTCCTTTTCTAGAAAAGGTTTGCAAGTCTGTTTTATTACACCCATGGGGTCAGAGTAGGGGAGTATGTGTGTCTGTGTTGAACTTGGCTGGCAGGGCTCCAGGTAATAGATTATATTTTGATCAACAGGGAGATTGGTAGTGGCCAGGTTGAGAAAGGATTCCATGTACTTATAGGGAACAGCATGTAATAAACTCCAAGCATGTCCGTGTGACTTAAAGCTACCTTTATCTTCTCTGAACTCAGTTTTACAGAGAACTGAGACTTGGTGGGGAAATAGAAAATAGTCTTTGCCAAGAGGACACTAGACACCTTCTTGACAGAAGGTTATTTTTGACTGCCGTGGAGAAATTTTGTCAGGAGGTTTTGTAGTCAGATGAGTTAGATTGTCAGGGGAACTGTGGTAATAGACTCCACATTTCATCCATTATTCTTAAGACAAATTTTTTAGTCATTTGGGCAAAATTATATAAATGATCATGCCCTGGTTATGTATTCTAAATTGGGGATCCACCCTCTTTGGTCCTTTGTTTGCAAAGAACAAGAGTTGACGAGAAACCTGGAAAGGTGGATGTTCTTCATGTTTCACTATTGCAGTCATTACATTTGGGTAATCTGCTGGCAGGTTGCCCTCAGTCGGCCTGAATAACAAAGTCTTGGCTCCTGCGTCAGTTGCTGTCTCCTCTTCCATGACGTCAGGTCGTCAGGGGTATAAAACATGCAGCTGATGCCATTTTATTCCGTCTTTCTTGCTGCACGGTGCCCGAAGCAGAAGCAGTTCCCAAGTGCCGGTTGGCTGACTCCTGAAATTTTCGCATTCGAGTTTCAGAATCAAAGTCTTCAAACTAAAGCTAAGTACCCCGTTGGGGAAACTTTTTCTTGCTCCTTACTGATGTCAGTAAAAGTTAATTGCATTACTTCTGGGAAGCAAATACCTCAAAGATTTTCATTTGTACTGTATTCCTTGCCTAGGCCTAGATCATAACGTGCCTTGCTGTCGGTTTTGTGCTAGATTTAACCAACACACTATTAAGCGTCTGTATATTTTTGCTTCTAAAGATTTTGGATCAAGATTTAATTATCCTGAAATGTCGTGGGTTAGCAATCCGACTACCGGAGTTCACAAAAAGCGCAAAGAAAAAGACAGAGACAGACAGTCGAGGTCCAAAACCAACGAAGCTTCTCCTAAGCCAGTCGCCGGTTCGCCGGTACTCAGTGAGGTGCTTTCGCAGCCCCTAATACCTGCTACTTTTGAGTCTCAAGCCTCTACCGAGGCCCATTCGGAGTCCAGTATGCCGCGTGCTTCTCAGAGTATTGAACCCGCGGATTTCTCTCCCTTGGATGGGTCCAGAGCTGCTGAGCAGGCACCGGCTTCTGAGGGTGTTTTCAGTCCTCAACATTTTTATATTAAACCAACGCCAGCCACAACAAGATCAAAAACTTCTATGTCTAAAAAACGATGCATGAGCCTTGTGCTCAGGCCCCTATGCCTAAAAAACAGATGATCAAAATGGCTGAGGACTTAATTACCTTGATCAGGGGTTCCCATCCCCCTTGCTAAGAGGCCCAGGCAAGGCACTAATTATGAATCTTCAGATCAGGTTTCTATTTCTTCTGGTTCCTCTTCTGATCTGGAATTTTCTATTCCACCTTATGAGGATTCTGATGCAGAAGAATCCATCCCATCTGCATCTCCTCCTGAGGATTACTCTTTTGGAGAAACTTTGCATACTTTAAGGAAACATTTTCACTGGGAGAGTCAGGACTTCTCTGAATCAAAAAGGAGGCTTAGGGATTTCCTCCTTCTTCAGCATAGGCCTTTGGCAATACCTCCTATATTAGATATTGATGTTTTTTCAGAATCAAGCATGGCTCCTGATTCCCTACCTCCGCCTCCTAGTAAGCCAGACAGATATTACAGGGTCCCTGACTCCCACAAAATTTCTCTTCAAAAATCCTGCTGCTGATCATGAGACTATTTCACAGGGACCCAAGGATGTAAAGGCCTCTACAGCCAAAAATCCTACCCCCCTCTGATAGAGATTCCAGGGCGCTGGATAGATGGGGAAAGAAGGTTTATACGTCTGCAACCTTGGCAATTAGGGCCTTAAACTGCCAGTTTCATATGCTTAAATATCAACAGCATGTTATGGGCTTACTGAAACAGAAAATGATGTTGATTTCTGATTGTGTGGAAAGTAAAGAATTACAGGAATTATTGCATTCAGCAGAACAGGTTGGAAAGCATACTTTGCAATGTGGTTTTGATTCCTTGGAGGCCTCTTGCAGGGCCGCAGTTACTGGATCTGTGATTAGAAGGCATGCCTGGCTCAAGGAGCAAAATCTACCTGATCATGTTAAAGCTAAGTTGTTGGATGCCCCCTTGCAGCATGATACTCTGTTTGGTAATAAGGCAGAAGAGGTTTTAAAGAAAATGGAAGACAAAGCTAAATCTATGCAAACTGTAAAAGATTTTTTGCAAGTGCAGCCACCCAGGTTCAGTAGACACTGGCCTACTAAAAATTGGTCCTTTCCTGTGTCCAACAGAGCCACCCAAGGCAAATCCAGGCGCTCAAAAGGCTCCAGATACCAATCACAGGGTTCTTACAGGTCAAAGCAATGGGGTGCCTCCACCTCCAAATCTGGAGGAAACAAAGCACAACCCTGCAGTAAGCAGTCTCAATGACTTTCCCTCTACCTTCACCAAGCACTTATCTTTTGGCAGCCCTAGGGTTGCCACCTTTTCAAATGCCTAAAGTGGAACATTTTTTGTAGAAATGTGTGATTTTTTAGGACCGACATAACCCACGGCTGGTGCAAAGGACAGAATGTCACTGTTTTTGCCCAAATAAAAGCTTATTCTTGTAGCATATGAGTTGCTTATGCTATTTCATATATTTAGGTGTTTCAGATACAAAATAACTGTTATGTGGAACTATTAAAGAAAACTTAGTAAATATTTTTTGTCTTAAAATCTCAGGACATCTGCCATTTTTTTAGATTTTTTCGCAGGACAAAACTGCCCAAAAGTGGGACTGTCCCTCACAAAGTGGGACAGGTGGTAACCCTAGGTAGCCCCCTTGGGGGGAAAACTAGCACTTCATGCTCAAAATTGGCAGTTAATTACCCAGGACCAAGTGGGTATTAAACATAGTATCCCAGGCGTACAGATTTAATTTCCATACTTTACCAATTCCAAACGGTTGGCCAGATCTGCCACAGAATCAGTGGGTAGAGGCTGAGAAACAAGTTATGTCCCTCCTAGATATGGGGGCTATTCAACCAGTTCCAGAAAAGGCAAAAGGACAAGGATTTTATTCAAGACTTTTCCTGGTACCCAGAAAAGACAATGCCTTGTGTCCAATACTGGACTTATTCATTTTGAACAAGTTTCTGGACATTCCAAAATTCAAAATGCTGACTTTACAACAGCTACTGCCTATGCTGGGCAGGAACGCTTGGTTAGTGACGCTAGACTTAAAAGAGGCATACCTGCATATCCCAATAAGGGAATCATGCAGAAGATACCTCTGCTTCAAGGCAGGTTTTCTGCATTACCAATTCTCTGCACTGCCCTTTGGCTTATCTACTGCACTCAGGGCCTTTACAAAGTGCCTGGCACCAGTAATTGCATTTTGCAGACAAGAAGCATACAAATGTATCCTTATCTGGACGACTGTCTCATTCAGGCAGAGGACAAGGACACTCTTCTTCAACATCTGGTGTTTGTAAAAAGGCTTCTAACATGCCTAGGGTACACAATAAATGAAAAGAAATCCCAACTGGTACCCTCTCAGATAATTACATTCCTGGGTGCAAGCTTGAATACAACTGCCCAGATGGCTTACCTTACGCCAGACAAACAAAGGCAACTGACAACATACTTCAAACAAATGGCAAAAAAACCCAGTTATCTGCAAGACAAATTCTATAGGCTTTGGGATTCATGGCATCTTGCATTCTACTAATTCAATATGCAAGACTGCATATGAGGAAACTACAATGGTACCTAAAAAGTTTGTGGGGTCCACATTGTCACAGTCTGGAAACAATGATTCCTCTCATTCCCTGCCTACAACAGGAGTTTCTTTGGTGGGCAGAGACATGTCACCAAAACAAGGGGCTGTCATTCACTCTACCCCCTGCCACCCAAACCCTAATTACAGACGCATCAGACTATGCTTGGGGGGCCCACTTGGCAGGGAGATGCATTCAGGGCAAATGGAGCCCAAAACAAATGCATCTGCATGTCAACCAGAAAGAGATGCTAGCTGTTCAGAATGCTCTGTCAGCCTTCAAGGACTTACTTCATCCAGGACAAGTACTGATAAAGACGGACAACACCACGGTTATGTGGTACATAAACAAGCAGGGGGGTACACATTCCTACCTCCTTTGCAGACTAGCCATGGCATTGTGGAACGCAACTTTGACTTACCAAATGCATCTTCAAGCTCAGTTCCTGCCAGGTAAACAAAATACTCTGGCAGACGACCCAAGCAGAAATCTTATGGACCCGCACGAATGGAAACTGGATCCACAAATCTTCTGCATGTTAACACAGAAATGGGGGAGCCCAGACATAGATCTATTTGCCTCTCCCCAGAATTATCAGCTGGACAAATTCTGCACAAAAACTTATCACAAAAAAGCATGGAAAGTGGATGCCCTATCTTTCAGTTGGAAAAAAAACTATCAATCTATGCTTTTCCCCCTCTGCCTCTTCTCTCCAAGGTCTTACTAAAAGTCAGACAGGAAAAAACAAAAATGATCCTAGTTGCTCCGGACTGCCGTCGCCAGCACTGGTACCCAATTCTAAGGAATATGTCTCAACTTCCTCCTTGGTACTTGCCTCAAATACCTCATCTACTGTCTCAGCAGAACAATCAAATTCTGCACACTCAGCTCCAAATTCTGAACCTTGCAGCATGGCTGATCATTTAATTAACACCTCTCAGTAATTCTGTGATGGAATCATTTTGGAAGCCAGAAGGCCTAGTACTAGAAACTCTTATGCTGATAAATGGAAAAGATTCATTGCTTGGAACCAAGCGCAAGGAATGGACACAGCAAAGCCCAATATTCCTCAGATTTTACAATGTTGGACTGAGATGCTTGACAAGGGCCTATCTTTTTCTTCAATAAAAATACATGCCTCGGCCATCTTGGCTTATTACAACACAGAGCCTCCCCTCTTTTCTCATCCTGTTCTTAAACAGTATGTTAGAGGGGCCAAAAATTTAAGGCCTCCCAGAAGATCATCAACTCATGCATGGGACCTCAACTTTGTGCTGGAAAAACTCACCCTGCCTCCTTTTGAACCAGCAGCTACTGCAGATATAACATTTCTGTCTTGGAAAACAGCTTTCCTCTTGGCGGTCACTTCAGCAAGAAGGGTTTCTGAACTACAGGCTCTCATGGCTGATGGAGCCCTTTATTACATTTTACCTGGACAGGGTGTTCCTCAGGACCAGTCCTTTTATGCCTAAGGTGGTATCCAGTGTGGCTCTTAACCAGACAATTCACCTGCCAACATTTTACCCAAATCCACAGAACAAGGGCGGATTCTGCATTCATTGGATGTATACAGACAACTAAGATACTACTTAAATAGGACCAAATATCTAAGGAAGTCTGAGCAACTACTGGTAGTATTTGCTGCAGGGTCAGAGGGAAAGGCTATATCAAAGCAGACTATTTCTAAGTGGATAAGCCACTGCATTCGTTTCTGCTACTTGCACCATGGTAAACCTGTGCCCAAGGGGATCGGGTCACATTCCACCAGGGCTGCCTCTACCTCAGCAGCTTTTCTCAGAGGGGTTCCAACCAAAGACGTTCTAGAGGCTGCTACTTGGAGCTCTGTTCATACCTACACAAAGCATTATCATTTGCCTCTCTTCTGCAAATCCAGGGCAGGCTTTGCCACTGCAGTTCTGTAGGGCCATATAGTCGCTCCTAATGCTATTTAGTTCTATTCTCTCATCCATAGCTTTGGGATTCTACCCAAATGTAATGACTGCAACAGTGAAACATGAAGAACATAGTACAGTTGTGTACACGTACCATAAATGTAGATGTTCCAGTGTATTCACTGTTGCAGTCCGGGTTACCCACCTGCCCATCCCCCTTTTCTATAACTTTTCTTTCCTTCACTATATATTAAAGCCTTTGTGGTGTATTTGCTTTTAGATGAAGGTAAAGTTTGTTGCTGAAAGTGCATTTACATATATATTTCTGTTATATATTTATATATATTTTTGCTCCCCATTTGGGGGGGCACCTGACATCTGGGGCAAGAAAAACTGAATAAAATGGTGTCAGCTGCATGTTTTATACCCCTGACGTCCTGGAAGAGGAGAGAGCAACCGATGCAGGACCAAAGACTTTATTCAGGCCGACTGAGGGCAACCTGCCAGCAGATTACCCAAATGTAATGACTGTAACAGTGAATACACTCGAACATCTACATTTATGGTAACTGTACACAACTGTACTTTCTGAAGAAAGTGGTGGAGAACCCTTTTTCAAGAAGTGTGGAGCAACACTGTGGTGTTTTCAGGGTCGTACTTTGGGAGGGAATCTTAATACTAATTTGGAAAATGATTACAGATGAATCTGAAGTTTCTTGCTTAGTATAATGGGGAAAACAGCAAGGGCACCAATCAGAGTGTGCTGATGCTAGAGGGATTCATTTAATGAAGCCAAGGGATACGTTGGTATTCCCAATAAATGTAATGTAGATTGACCAAGTTTGATAAAACTGAATAACTTTGACAAAGTTGTCATCATGGGATTCAATTCCCTATCCATTTCTTTACTCGCTCTGGTGCTTTGCCAGTTGGACTTGTACAGAGAGTAATCCTCTTCCACTCTAGGCTCCTCATCTTGGGCATTTCATGCTTTTATTAAAACACTAGAGGCTTGCTCCATTAACCACCCCATGAGATCGTCCTTCTTGCATACTTCTTAAAAAAATAAATAAATAAAATACCCTATCAATTCCCCTGTATGCTAAAGTAGTAGCAGATGGCCTTAGTGCCAGCGCTCTAGGTTTTTCATTGTAGGTTTAGCTGCAGGCTCCAACTGACTCCAGTGCCTTGGAACTTCCTCCCAGCAGAGTTGGCCCTTTCCTTTCCACTATTTCATAGAATTTCAAAAATAGGGCCATAGTCCCAAACTTAGTGCATGGATTAGGAAAGTCCAACAAAAATCCAGCACTCTACACACTGTATGCAATATTAGCATACTGTTATTTAATGAAGCAACTCCATGTAGGTGCTGTCAAACTGTTTTTCATCAACATCGTTTATACTGCTGGTACCAATGTTTATTTATTTATTTATGTATTTATTTATTCCAGTTTGATGACCGGGGAGGTACACTGGGTCTCAGGGAGCCTGTTTTCTGTGGAGGCCCGGGGAGAAAAGCTCCACAATACATAGTTTAGTTACAAGAATTATTACAAAGAATAATTGCTTTACAAACTTTAAACAGGTAGAATTCAGAAGAAAAAACGGTTACAATTTCATTTAGGCAAGAAAGGCAGGCACACAGCATTAGGGCTACATAATACAGAATTGTAATTTATAATATCCACATTTGAATGTAAGGTTAGTTTGATGTGAAAGTTAGCCAGGAGTGTAAGTGGAGGAGAGCATATGTGGATTGGGAGAAAGAGTAAAGTTGCATTTCCTGTTTAAAACTCAACTATATTCCTATCTTTATTCAAAGTTTTCAAAGTTGTCACAGGTCCTTAGAGAAGAATGGAGCAAATTCCATTTTTTAGCTAAGGAGAAGGATAGCAGAAGCTGACCAGCAGGACGATTGAGTTTGTGTGTTTACAGAGATTATGTTTTGGTAGGTAGATCTAAGGGTTCTGTGGGGTGTATAAGGTAGTAGAATATTGGTTAGTGCAGGGCACGTGGTAGGTTGGAACAATAATCTGTGGGCTGTGGTGATTTGGAGATGGTTTAGATGGTTGGGGAGTTCATGCCAATTTAATGAGTGAAGGGAAGAACAATGATGGGAGGAGGATTTGGCTTTGGTTGCAAATTTAGAGATTTTATTGTAACAGGTTTCTAGTTTGGAGGAGAGTGTGGTGGATAAGTTAGTAAGTAGAGGAGCACAGTACAGGAGAGAGGGTAATAGATAGGTAGTGGCTAGAGTTAGTATGGTGGAAGAAGAGATGAAGTGGCTGTTTCTGTAAAGTAAACCAAGTTTTATATGGGTTTTCTTAATGTTTTGATGAATGTGAGTATTGAATTTCAAATGTTCGTCAATGGTATTACCAAGAAGTTTGGCGGAGAGAACAATCTCTATGGTGGAGTTGTTTTGGCTGATAATTTGGAGTGAGTTTTTATCAATAGGGGAAGTTTTGGAGGGGGAAAATAGGATTTTGAATTTGTTGGCATTTAGTGAGAGGTGATTTTGGAGCATCCAATTTTCGGTGGTTGAGAAAGCAGTTTGTGTCGCTGATTGGAGCTCAGCTAGGTTAGAAGCACAGCAAATTAAAGTAGAATCATCTGCATACTGCACAATTCTGGTGTTGGGTATGGCTTTGTGAAAGTTGTTAATAAAGATGTTGAAAAGCACTGGGCCAAGTATGGATCCTTGGGGTACCCCAGTAGGGGTTGGAAGGAAGGTGGAGGTGCCTTGTCCCCATTTTACAGCCTGAGACCTATCTGAGAGATAGCTGGAGAACCAGGAAAGGGTCTTGTGGGAGAGATTAAGATTGGAAAGATGGTTTAGTAGGTGGGTATGGGAGATGGTATCGAATGCTTTGGATACATCCAGAAGAACTGTTGATACTATTTTACCAGAGTCACGGGCGAGATTTAGTGTGTAAGAAGGAGAGAAGGGCAGTGTTGGCACTGTGTCCTGGACGGAAACCGTGTTGGGTGGGAGTGATTAGCTGGTGTTTGGATAGGAAAGGCATGAGCTGAAGGTGGATGCATTTTTCAAGAAGTTTAGAGATTGGGGAGAGGATAGCTATGGGTTGGAAATTTGAGACACTGTAGTTTTTGTCACCCTTATGAAGAGGTAGAATAATGGCAGCATGCCATAATTTGGGTACATAAGATTCCAGCAAGGATCTATTGATCAGAATACTGATTGGGAGGGCAATACCTTCAGTGGCTATTTTTAGGAAGGAGGATGGGATGTTGGGGGCATTGGAGCATGGCTTTAGTTTTGAGAGTAATTTCTTAATATGGTAGGTTGAGACTGGTTTAAATTCGAAAGTAGGAGGAGAGGAAGATTGAGTGGGTTGAGGAGAAGGGTTATTGTTGGTAAAGGTCTTGGTCAGTTCAGCAATAGAGGTGGTAAAAAAATAGAATTGAATAGATAGGCAATTTCATGGTCAGATTTGCTGGTGTCAGGACAGGGGTTGATTTTAGTACCTGGGTTAAGAAGGGAATTGCGTTACAGAAATTTTGGGGGTTTTTTGGATGATTTACTTGTAGTTTGATGTAGTAAGACTTTTTGTCTTTAATGACTTGTTTTTTGACGAGGTTGTGTAGTTGCTTGTATTTAAGTAAGATTTCAGGCTGTTTATGTTGGAGGTATGTTTTCCAGGTTTTATCTCTTTGTATCATAATTTTGTTGTGCCTTTGGTTAGCCAAGGGACAGTCTTAGTTTTTACTCTTTTTGTTCTTATTGGAGCTAGGGAGTTGAGAGCATTTAAGAAAGTTGAGTTGAAAAATTCAACAGTTTTGTCTAATGGAAGGGTTTTTAGGGGGCTCCAGTTAGTTTGTTTAAGGGAGTTAGAAAAAGTAGTAGGATTAAAGTTTGAGAGGTTACGTGTATGAATGTACTGGTGGGAGTGTGGAGAAGTGAGGGTAGCTCGATGTGTGAAGGCTGGGAAGTGGTGGTCTAGTGGGTCAGGTATAATGCCGGATTTTATAACATTATTAGGATGGGATACCAGGATCCAATCTAGTGTGGAGCCAGGGGGACTTGTTTTGTTAGGCCTGGTAATGGAATTAGTTAGTTGGGTGTAGTTAAATAGGTTGATTGATATGGTGGGATTAGCGTAATTGATTTTGTTCCAATCAATATTTACATCTCCAAGTATATAGGTCTCTAGCTTAATATTAGAGGAGGTCCAGGAGAGGATTTCTTCTAGGGTAGTGGTGTTACCAGGGGGGTATAGAGGGATATAATGCAGATGCTTTTATGGTTATTTTTAGTAGGCCAATTACTAGTTCTGCATTGTTGAAAGAAGGGATGGGATTAGGGTATGGAGTAATGGGTAGCTGGTTGGAGTAGATTAAGGCTACACCACCGCCTCTTCTGTTTAAGCGGTTGAATGTAAGAGATTGAAATCTGAGGGGAAGGAATTCGGAGTCACTCATATGTGATTTTAGCCAGGTTTCAGAGATGGCTACAATGTCAGGTGAGTTGCGATTTAGCCAATCATGAAAGAGGGTTCATTTACTTTTTAGACTTTGGGCATTGATGGTGAGGAATTTAAGGTATTTAACGTTGGATTTATTAATAGTAATAGGGTGGTGGGGGCTAGGAGCAGTATCTGGTCCTGGATTTGGATGCATGTCTCCGGCTAAGCAGAGGTAAGTGAGAAAAGGAAGAAGTACGTTTGCTTTGGTCTTTGAGAGTTGTGTGTGATAGTGTATAGGTTTTGGTTTGTAGTATTTAATTGAGATGGGGAAAAGCTTTACTTTGAAGTGGATAAGAGGGTAGGATTGAAGTAAAGAGGCAGAAATGTTATGGAAGTGTGTTGCGGGGGGTAGGGGGAAGAAGGGAAAGGTGTAGTTGGAAGTGGGTATAAGAGGTGGCTTGGTATAGAGAGAGTAGGAATAGGATATAAATAGATGTGTAAATGAAGATATTAGGTGGAAGAGAAGGCATGGTGGGGGGGGGGGTTTGTCTAGGTGTAGTAGAGAGGAGGATAATGGAATTTAGGTGGGTGGGGAGTTGTGATAGTGATTGGCAGGTAGGAGGGAGGAAGGGGAGGAGCAGATGTATGGAAGTATTGGATGGTGGGGAGGGGGGAGGGATCTTTTATAGAGTAAATGTAGGAGTATGGGGGTGGGTGGGAATTGGGGGGTAGGGTAGGGGAGCGGAGTGAGGTAAATTTACATAAAGTACTAATCTCCCACCACGCTAAGACCAAATTAGCATGTAATTTACCAGGATTTAGTCATGTGTTCTTATACAAGAGGTACATTGATGATCTCTTTTTTTATTTGGGAGGGGAGTGAGCAGGACTTTTTGGACTTTTTTGGTCAATTATCTAATTCTATTCCTTTTTTGAAATTTAAGGTGTCTGGTTTTGGCAAACAGGTGAATTTCTTGGATATACAGGTATCTTTTGACTCCAGCTCTCACACATGGACATCTATTTATAGAAAAAGTACCTTCAGAAATAATTACTTACATTATGCTAGCATGCACCCTCCTTTTATTAAGCACAACATGGCTAGAGGGCAGTACATTAGGCTATCTAGAATCATTTCTGATGACACTACTTTCTTTAATGAATGTCACATTTTCACTAACTTTGTATTAGATAGAGGATATCCGTATGAATTGTTACAATCCATTTGTAATGAAGTGTCATCCTTGAGATATACTAAGTTTCCTCCCATAGTTTTGAAGGGCTTCTCTCCTAGCTCTGGTTACACTGTTCATACTACTCAGAACCCTACTCGTATGGAGCACTCAGATTTTGTCTTTCCCTCTGGTTTACCATCTCAAGTCTGTCCTAAAGGTAATTCTAACACTAACAGATAGATTTACTTCTTTTCCCATACCTATTTGTAGGGATTCTAGTGCCGTTAAGAGTTTTTTATAATAACTGGGACATTTTGATGTCCAGCCAGGATATTAACCTTAGATTGGGTCCTTACCCTATCTTTTCTCATAAGAAGGTTAAGGCCCAACATTTATTATTTGAAAATAGAGATTCCCCTGTTCTAGTTTCTCCTGCTATGGTCAGCACTAACAAGGGAATGGTTACTTGTGGCAGTTGTATTTCTTGTAAATGGATTATTACTAGTGACTCTTACACCTTTAAGCATAATAAGTTTACAGTATATTTCAACAATACTTTTGACTATAAATCTATTTATATGGTCAATGCTGCAGTTTGCATTATGTGTTCTGCATTTTATGTTGTTAAAACCATACGTAAA